>NC_080395.1:1839807-2145192 GCF_030265065.1 Corythoichthys intestinalis
CCTTCGGAGACGCCTTCGACACGACCCGCTTCAGCAAACACTTTAAAAAGACTGGACACTGAGATAACACAGATTTTTGCTGCTCGGAAATATGTAGCCTTGTTTTGGATCCAGATTTGTCCCTCCGTCGTCTGTTTATTGCCTTGTTTTTGACTATTGTCGACGAATAAATTGTCAACCTGCTTTCGGCGAGTCTTTTTCAAACTTTTGGAACATGGAGTCAGTACAAAGGGTTAATATCAGAGGTGGACGCACGAAGTTCTGCCTTCCCGGTTGGCGCGCGCGGGGGCAGCGTCAGCCGAGCGGCACTTGTTTTGGCTGTCGCTGTTCCCGAGTGCGTCTTGGCCGGGGGGGGCGAATTTCAACAGTCCCATAGTTACACGCCTGGGTCCCATAGAGATAACTTGTTTTACACCCATAATATTTACCATTTGTTGGCATCTGTTGCAGCAGAGCTCATTTGTCCCATGTGAAAAGCCCTTTTTCAAGGGGGCTGAACCAAAAGTAGCTTAAATGTTTGTGATTGGACGGGGCCGCGCCGCTCGGGGTCGGAAGTTGGCCTCTCCGTCTCCGAGGGGTGCGTCTTTACAAAACCGGGACATTTCCGGGTGACCCGCGAAGTCCGCTAGTTGATTAAGTACGCGTCGCCCAGCTATTGACGCTTTACTGGAGTGTTGTTGGCTTCCCACTCGTTTGTCACGGTAAGCGATTTTCATTTCTAAGGGACAACTAGTAGTGCTGTAATGTAACGCGGGGATTCTGAGATTGACAAACTCAAATCTAGCATCACATTTTTTGTGTGCGCCAATTGTTGCCACCATGTACACTTTAGGAATGTACCCTTTAAAGAGACTTATAAGAAAAGCATTTTGAGTCGCTAATCTTACCAGCTGTGATAACACATAACATTTTTGCCACACACATAGCCACAACAAAATGTTCCCACAACAAATAAGATGCGAGAATGTCAGGGACAATGACAAAGCCATAACTTTGTACGCCCTGAAACTCAGACCACTAATCTTGTGCACGAGAGCTGCTCGACTGGATGCTGAGTTATTGTAAACCAAGACTGTTGATTGTGTTATTGTACAGTTTGTGACCATGTGATATATGTCACTGCACCATGACTGATTGTGCGTCTTTAGCTGTATGGGGGGGACGTGAAAATGATAAGCTTATGCTTCCTCCCGTCTGCCTTTGTCTTTTTTCTTCGGTTCTTTCTTCCTTCGGGCAAATCATATCACATTTTGTAATTGTCAATGATTGTCAATGATACCGATGATGATAACAATAAATATTTCATTCATTCATTTCATTCATTAAATGTGATGGTTCACTGACTTATTTTTCCTTCTTCTGTCTTTGTTTGCATATTATCCTCATTAAAATATGAAAATCTATAAAGGTTTTTGTGGTTTTAGTGAAAGCAAACACTGCTGTTTTCATCTGTGTGATTTTGACAAAGACCCGATCACATTTGATGGTGATTTCATGCAGAAATGTGAGAAATTCCAAAGGGTTCAGATACTTTTTTTTTTATACCACCGTACTTCTTATTGTCTAGGAAAGGAACAAATATAACCTTGTGGAGCAGCAATTTTCCAAAATTCATTATTTTTGGGGACCGGTCTATTGGACATCTAGCGCATTTAGCAGTTACTTTACATTCAAGTAAGTATGCAGTTTTTTTCCCAAAATCTGGTAACGTGGTGAAAGCGGTATCGGTGCAACACTAAAAAAAAAGCAAATAAGAGAAAAACTTATGTGTTTTTTCTAGGGCTGTCAAAATTATCGCGTTAACGAGCGGTAATTGATTTTTTAAATTAATCACGTTAAAATATTTGACGAAATTAACGCACATGCCCCGCTCAAACAGCTTAAAATGACAGTATAGTGCAATGTCCACTTGTTACTTGTGTTTTTGGGAGTTTTGTCGCCCTCTGCTGGCGCTTGGGTGCGACTGATTTTGGGGGCTTCAGCACCCATGAGCATTGTGTAATTACTGACATCAACAATGGCGGGCTACTAGTTTATTTTTTGATGGAAAATTTGACAAATTTTATTAAAACGAAAACATTAAGAGGGGTTTTTATATAAAATTTCTATAACTTGTACTAACATTTATCTTTTAAGAACTACAAGTCTTTCTATCCATGGATCGCATCTTGTTTATTTATTGTTATAATAAACAAATACAGTACTTATGTACCGTGTGTTGAATATATATATATATCCATCTTGTGTCTTATCTTTCCATTCAAACAATAATTTACAGAAAAATATGGCATATTTTATAGATGGTTTGAATTGCGATTAATTAATTTTTAAGCTGTAATTAACCCGATTAAAAATTTTAATCGTTTGACACCCCAATTATATATATATATTACTGTGTATGTGTGTATATATATACTGTATATATATATATTATATAATGTTTAAGGACCACATAAAGCTTTCAAGCTGGAAAAAAACAACAACTGAAAAACGCCAAATTTCCTGTTTATTTTTCCTATCATTAATATTTTTTTCTATAATTATGAATAAATAAATAATATTATTCCAATAAAATATGGGGAAAACATGAAATACACTCTGGTTATAGCCCAAAACAACATTTTGTCTTATCTTTCCATTCCAACAATATTTTACAGAAAATATGGCATATTTTATAGATGGTTTGAATTGCGATTAATTACGTTTAATTAATTTTTAAGCTGTAATTAACTCGATTAATAATTTTAATCGTTTGACAGCCGTAGTTTTTTTCTTTCATTTGTTTGCATGTCAGTGCGGCCATTATGCTCACGCGTACAGCTAAAGTGAAAGTCAATTTTAAAAAATGTAAAACTGATGTCATTTTTTTCATAATGCATGCAGCTTTTCTCATGGTGCTGATGTGGAAATCAAAAGCAACTTCATGTACACAGAATACACACAGATTCATTTGTAGGATTTCTTTTTTTTGTTTAAAACTTCATATTTTGTATCCTGGGGCTCAGTCCTCGCGTTCAACCAAAAAAGCATGTCAAAAAACTCAAGCGTCCTTTTTACTGCAGCTTTTCCTGAATCCCAGGACGGTAAATTGGATTTGTGCGCTACTGCTTGTCCAGTTCGCAAACGTACATGAGGTGGTCCTCGGGGGACTTGCCGTGAGTCTTGCTGAGGTGCAGTTTTACGGCGTGCTTGCTGGCAAAAGTCCGGTTGCAGAGTTTGCATTGGTGGGCCGCCGCGCCGCCCACCTCGTCCTCGTCGTTGTTGGGGGACGTCGCCGCCGAATCCGGGGCCGGCAAGGACGAGGGCAGGGCCACGGGAAAGGACGGTAGGGACGAGGGCAGCGGCCGGCCGGACGGGTGCAAGTGGGCCAGGAGTTTGTCGGAGAGTCCTTTGTGGAGGCGTTGCTGGGAGATCTGACCCAAAAGCTGCTCCCCCGAGAGCTTGGCCAGGTCCCGCAACCGGAAGCCCAAGTGCGCCTCCAGGTGGCTGACGTAGGTGGACGGAGAACGGATCTGAGAGGCGCAGTCGCTGCAGAAGAACACCGGGTGTCCAGAGTCCAGGTTCTTGAGGAACTTGGTGCCGCCCGTCCTGCGGAGCTGGTACTTGACGTTAGCCAGCCAGTGGGAGATGGTGGTCATGGAGAGTCCAGTGAAGCGCGAGACGTGCATCCTCTCCTGCGGGCTCAGGTCCGACATCATGTACTTGCCGTCCGTAGTCTGCCTCAAGCTGGAGGCGAATTGAGCCTGCAGGATGAGGAGGTGCTGCGGGTTCCAGTTGGACTGGCGGCCTTTGCGCTTTTGGGCCGGCGACACTTCCTCTGGTTCCTCCTGGGTAGCGCCCTCCACGTCGGAGCGCTCCGATAAGCTGGTGGGCGTGGAGGCCTTGGAGATGGCCTGGCTCTCCGTCAGGTTCCTCAGCATGTCGGAGATGTCCGACAGGGCGTTCTCCTTCAGGGGCGACGAGGACATGAAGGAGGCCACGGCGGCCGAGGCTTTGGTCATGGCCACGGTGGCGGGAGGCGACGCGTTTTTGTCTGCGTGCTTGCCTTTGGTGAGATCCATGGGTTGGTCGTTGCCGATGAGGTTCGGCTGGTAGAAGTAGCGATCCAGATGGTCGCTGCTGGATTTCTTGACATGGGAGGGCGGCGTGGAGGCCGCCACCGCCGCCTTCTCAGCCAGGCTGTTGCTCATCTTGAAGAGCATGCTCATGGGGTCCAGGGAAGGCAGGGCGGGCTTGGCGGCCTTGCCCAGGTGGGCGTTCATGACTGACTGCAAGGCGCTCAACGGGTTGACAAAGGGCTGCTCTGGGGGTGGGTGGTCGGTGATGATGGCCGTGCTGCCGCAGAGGGACCCGGACTGGGGCGATGCCACAGTGGACTCTGCACCGCTCTCCGACGGTTCTTTCGCACCGCCGTCCCCGTTTGTCTCTTTGTGGTTTGGTCCGTTTGTAACATCGGGTGTTTTGCAGCCGCCTGTTTTGGTGTCCTTGGGGGATTCACCCCGGTGGGAGTCCCCTGCCTCGCTTTGGCACGGCGACGGCGTGGTTCTCATGGGGGATGACCTCACCAGGCCGCCCGGCTCCCTCATCTTCTCCTCTACTTTTGCCACTTTCTCTGTCACTTTCTTCACAAGCTCTTCCATGGCGTGGAAATTGTTCTTGGATATCGGGGATGTTTGGCGGCTGGGAGGAGACGCCAGAGTCTGGTTTTTGCCAGTAGGCGACAAGATCTCTGCCCCGGGGAACATGTACTTGAGAGGGGAATTCTTTCCAGGGTGCCCCAGGGAGAGCTTCATGATGTTGGGGAGCTGATAGGCGGCGTGGATGCTGGGGTAGCCTCCCCAGCTCGGAGCTCCGTTCTGGGCTTTGTTGATGGCAGAGGTCACCGTGTTCTCCAGGGACTTGAGAATGTCCAAACCGCCTTTGGGACTTGCGTCTAGATCCTCCTCGGTCAGGTAGGTGTACTTTGACGAGATGTCAAACTTTTCTTCTGTTTCCTCTTCGCCGCCTGACATCTTGTTGTTATTGTTGAGGACGGATTCTTTAGTACACTCCTCCTCCTTTTCCTCCTTTTTGATGTCCACAGTTATAGCGTCGGGCGAGACGCTGGTTGGAGGAGGAACTGGGGCGGGTGGCGGCGAAAATGTGGTGGCGGCTAGGGGTACCGATTGCACCTTCTCTTCCACGCTTGGTGTCTGCGCCGGGCTTGGTGTCTCCATGATGGGTTTGCCCCTCTTGATTGCCGAGTTAGTGACCTTGATGAAGTGTCCGGTTACCATCATGTGGGCGGTGAGCTCCTGCAGGGTGTCGTGTGAGCTGCCGCACTCCATGCACTTGAGGATCTGCGACTTCCGCGACTCAAACTGCCAGGCGTAGCTGGCGCCGTTCTGGTGCCCGTAGCGGTTGTTGGGGGTGATGTACGGGTGCGCCGTCCTCTGGAGAAGCTCATTGGTGTCGGCCAAGCAGGCCGGCTTTGGCGTGGCCCCTCCGTTGGAGTCTGGTGAGCTAGGTACTTCCAGCTCCAAAGGGGCTTTTTTTCGAGCTGAGATGATCTTCGCCGCCACGGGAGTCACGGGCTCCTTCAGAGGCACTTTTTGGTAGTGTTTGGTCTTAATCATGTGAACGCTTAAATCCTGGAGGGACTCAAAAGAGTGCCCGCAGTACATGCACTTGAGAACCTTCTGCGCGTCCTCCTTGCCTTCCATCTCCAGCAAGGAGCGCTTCCTAGGTTTGGACCAGCGTTTGGTGCCCTCGCTGTCCACCTCGTGGTTGTCGTCCCGGTAGTGTCCTGTCTCGTTCATGTGTACCGTGAGCTCAACAAGGGTGTCGTACGCCGCGCTGCAGTCTTTGCAGCGGAACTTGCTGGCGCCGGTGAAGATGGAGCCGTAGAGTTTAGAGCTCTGACGGTAGAGCTGGACGGTGCTGAACAGGCTCGGCTCGTTGGAGGGTGCCAACAGGGCCCCTGAGGGGTGTTGGGCCAAAGACAGTCGGTTTTGGTGATTCTGCGAGGCCTGCTGGAGGGTTTTGTTGACCGCCGTCTGGTGCCAGTCGTACCCAGCGCTACCGCAACTGCTGCTACTACTGCTGCTACTGCTGCTACTGTGACTGCGAGGGGGTTTCTCCTGGGGTGGCTGGCTCAGGTTCAAATTCAGGGTGGACCAGTAGGAGTTAGTTAGGAAAGAGGTGTAGATGGCCTTCATCTTTTCCAGGCTGTCAGCCACGGAACCGGCGGTGGGAAGCACCGAGCCAGAAATCACTGCTTCGTCACCACTCCCTGGCGTGGCCACGTTGTCCGTGGCAGCCATGACCGTAGAGGACAACGACAAACTGCTTTCGGGGTCTTTGAAAAGGAGAACGTCCTCTTCTGTTTTGAGCGGGGGACTCTCAAAATCAGACATTCTGTCGCTGGATTCGCTCAGGTGCGACTCGCTGTCCATCTCCTGGCCGGAGAAGTCTGCGGCGGTGGGCGATTCGTGGAAGTCGGGCCCAGATCCCGGCTCGTTTCCGTCCCGGCACAGGAATTTGGCAGCGGGTTCTTCTGCTTCCTGCGCAGAATCCTCTCCATCTGGGTCCTCGTCCAGCAGCGCCGCCTCCTTCTCGTCTTCAGGGACGTATGCTAGAAGGGAAACAGAGAGGAACATTTTGTTAGAAGCTATGCAAAGACTTTCTATACTGGTTATCGATTATACCCTGGACCAGTAGCCGCTCGATCACAGGAGCCACTCGCATTCTGAACATAAGTGGATTTTAAGGGGGGGGGGCAGGCCTCCCCCTAGTGGCTGAAAAATGTCATTGCATGAATTAGACTTTCCTATACATATATATATATATATATATATATATATAAATATTAGGGCTGTCAAAATTATTGCGTTAACGGGCGTTAATTAATTTTTTTAATTAATCACGTTAAAATATTTGACGCAATTAACGCAGATTACCCGCTCAGACAGATTAAAATGACGGTACAGTGAATCGCTCACTTGTTAATTGTGTTTTATGGAGTTTTGCCGCCCCCTGCTGGCGCTTGGGTGCGACTGATTTCATAGGCTTCAGCACCCATGAACATTGTGTAAGTAATTATTGACATCAACAATGGGGGGCTACTAATTTATTTTTTTATTGAAAATTTTACAAATTTCATTAAAACGAAAAGATTAAGAGGGGTTTTAATATAAAATTTCTTTAAATTGTACTAACATTCTTTCATTCTAACAGTCTTTCTATCCACGGATCGCTTGAACAGAATGTTAATGCCATCTTGTTGATTTATTGTTATAATAAACAAATACAGTCCTTATGTACCGTATGTTGAATGTATATATCCATCTTGTGTCTTATCTTTCCATTCCCAAAATAATTTACAGAAAAATATGGCATAATTTATAGATGGTTTGAATTGCAATTAATTGCGATTAATTACGATTAATTAATTTTTAAGCTGTAATTAACTCGATTAAAAATGTTAATCGTTTGACAGCCCTAATATATATATGTATATGTATTAATGTATGTATTTATGTATGTATAAAAGTTGTAAAGTAATAAAACTGAAACAAAAATGAATGAAATGAACAAAAACATATATTTTTTTATAATGGGTCAAAAAAAAAATTCTAACAGATCATTTACTTTGCATATAATTTTCACAAAAAAAAAAAAAAAAAAAATAGGTGAGAGCAATTTTATTTTTCAAATGTTTTTTTTTTCTTTAATAATTCAAAAGACCGAGACACTCAAGAAGTACAAAAATAAAAAGCCTTTTTTCAGTGATGGCTTTGTACAAATTAACAAAATGCCGACATGTTTTGGCCGTGTAGGCCTTCATCAAGACAAACGATGTTTTTCTTTGATTGAAAATATTTTTGATTGACTTTTTGGGGGGATTGAATGATTTAGACACAAATGTTATACCCATAATATGGCCAAAACACAAAAAGGATTGCTTCAATCAAATAAAACTTTTTCAATGAAAAATTAAGTGTTCAAATGCATATTTTTCAATCTCAAAAATTTTTTTGCATGGAAAAACGTTTTCTATGATTGAATTTTTTCTTATTTTGATTGAAGTGATTTTTCTTTTTCAAAATTTATATTTTTTGAAGCAAGTTGTTTTTTTTTTTTATTGGATAATAAAGACAAAAATGTGGCCTAGACACAAATCAACATTGCTTCAATCAAAAAAGTTGCTTAAATCCCCCCAAAAAATAATTCAAAGAAAAATAGTTTTCACATGCATTTTTTTGACTTTCAAATTTGTTTTGCACTCAAACACATTTTTTTTTTTTTTTATGATTGAAGCAACTTTTTTAAATTAAAAATATATATTTTGATTGAAGCAACTTTTTTTTTTTTTATTGAAGTAACTTTTTTTTGGATTGAATAATAAAGACACAAATCTACCTCCATATGGCTCCCCCCAGGGAATACGATTTTTGACTGGGGTAACTACATTGGCACGACACCGGCGGGCGTACCATATTCAATGGTTGACCATCATGGCGAAAAGTATTGCCTAAGCAGCCTGATTTAGAATTCCCCTCAAGAATTATGGGAAACAAAAAACGCTTATTGTCAGCTTATTATTATAAATATTCTTGTAAGTTATTTTAATGCTGACACTGGGTTTCGGGGTCAAACTCGCCTATGATTCTAAATGTTTTTACTTCGTCCTATTTTTTCCCCCGAGTACTTATATATATATATATATATATATATATATATATATATATATATATATGTATATTAGGGCTGTCAAACGATTAAAATTTTTAATCGAGTTAATTACAGCTTAAAAATTAATCGTAATTAATCGCAATTAATCGCAATTCAAACCATCTATAAAATATGCCATATTTTTCTGTAAATTATTGTTGAAATGGAAAGATAAGACAAGATGGATATATACATTCAACATACGGTACATAAGGACTGTATTTGTTTATTATAACAATAAATCAACAAGATGGCATTAACATTATTAACATTCTGTTAAAGTGATCCATGGATAGAAAGACTTGTAATTCTTAAAAGATGAATATTAGTACAAGTTATAGAAATGTTATATTAAAACGCCTCTTAATGTTTTTGTTTTAATACAATTTGTAAACTTTTCAATCAAAAACTAAACTAGTAGCCCTATTCTGTCCTCAATGTGTGTGAGTACACAAATTGACAGATAGCGAACATAAGTTCCAAAAAGAAATCAGACGGTGTGGCCAAGTTGCATGGGCTTTACTGAAGTCATCTCTTTTTGACAGGAGCACGTTTCTTGTATTTTTGTAAAACTGAAAATAACAAGGCAATGTGTCAATAACTTGCATAAATCACAAAATAACATCAAATGTACACACACGTGTCCATTTGAGCAGTAGCACTAGCCAATTAGCTCACAAGCATCTAACAATGTAACTGCATTTCACCATATATGTGAACAAATTCAAATACACATCAACAATAACTATCTAATTCTCATGAATATTAACAAAGGAGGACTATAACTCACAAGCGATGCATGTATTAGACACAAACATTGTGATGGGGCTATGAGAACTGCCACTGAATACTGGATGCGGACGTTAGCTGGTCTGAATAGCATTGTCTATTAGTGTGAGTTCGCGTCGACATATCATCACGTCAGAAAAGCGCGCCGAAACCCAAATAATCAGCTGCACTGAATCGCCAGCAGAGGGCGACATTACGCCACATAACATATGCAAGTCACACCCAAGCGCCAGCAGAGGGCGGAAAAACTCCATAAAACACAATTAACAAGTTGGCCTTTCACTGTACTGACATTTAAATCTGTCTGAGCGGGCCTAGTGCGTTAATTGCGTCAAATATTTTAACGTGATTAATTTAAAAAATTAATTAACGCCCGTTAACGCGATAATAAAAAAAATATATATATACTGTATATATGAGAAAAAATATTTTTAAAATGATTTTTTCTTTGATTGAAAATATATATATATTTTTTTTGATTGAAGCACATTTTTGGGGGATTGAATGATTTAGACACAAATGTCCTAATCATAATATGGCCCAAACACAAAAAGGATTGCTTCAATCAAAGAAAACGTTTCAATGAAAATTGTGTGTAATTATGTCTTCAAATGCAAATTTTTCAATCTCAAATATTTTTTCGCATTCAAAAAGTTTTTTCTATGGTTGAAATTTTTCATTTTTTGATTGAAGTGATTTTTGAAAATGTACTGTATATTTTTTTTAATTGAATAATAATGAAAAAAACGCCCTAGCCAAAATGTGGCCCGAACACAAATTAACATTACTTCGATCAAAAAGTTGCTTCAATAAAAAAAAAAAAAAAAAGACTTCAATCAAAAAAAAAAAAAAAAAAAAAAATTAATCATTAAAGCTTTCACATGCATTTTTTTAGTTTTTTGTGTTTCAAATTTATTTTTGCATTCAAAAACATTTTCTTTGATTGAAGCGACTTTTTTTTTGGTTGAACATATATATTTTGATTGAGTTTTTTTTTTTTAATTGTAGCAACTATTTTTGATTGAATAATAAAGACACAAATCTACCTCCATATGGCTCCACCCAGGGGATACGATTTTTGACTGGGGTAACTACATTGGCACGACACTGGCGGGCGTACCATATTCAATGGTTGGCGATCATGGCGAAAAGTATCGCCTAAGCAGCCTGATTTAGAATTACCCTCAAGAATTATGGGAAACAAAAAATGCTCATTCTCAACTTATTATTATAAATATTCTTGTAAGTTATTTTAATGCTGACACTGCGTTTCGGGGTCAAACTCGCCTATGATTCTAAATGTTTTTACTTCGTCCCATTTTTGCATGTATGTACATATATAAAGTTGTAAAGCAATAAAACTGCAACAAAAATGAATGAAATGAAAAAAAAAACATATTGTTATAATGGGTAGAAAATATTTTTTGAGCACCTTTGACAGTCATTTGCTTTGCATAAAATTAATTTTAAAAAAAATGTATATATATATATATATATATATATATATATAATGTTTTTTTTCTTTGATTGAAAAAATATATTTTTTTTTGATTGAAACAACGTTTTGGGGGATTGAATGGTTTAGACACAAATGTCCTAATCATAATATGGCCCAAACACAAAAAGGATTGCTTCAATCAAAGAAAACTTTTAATGAAAATTTATGTGTTCAAATGCATTCAAAAACTTTTTTCTATGATTGAAATTTTTCATTTTTTGATTGAAGTGATTTTTGAAAATGTATATATTTTTTGGTTGAAAAAAGCAACTTATTTTTTTGATTGAATAATAATGAGAAAAATGCCCTAGCCAAAATGTGGCCCGAACACAAATCAACATCACTTCAATCAAAAAGTTGCTTCAATCCAAAAAAACTTGACTTCAATCAAAAATTTTTTTAAAAAATTAATCAATGCAGCTTTCACATGCATTTTTTTTTTTTTTTTTAGTTTTTTGAGTTTCAAATTTATTTTTGCATTAAAAACATTTTCTTTGATTGAAGCAACTTTTTTTTTTTGGTTGAAAAAAGCAACTTATTTTTTTGATTGAATAATAATGAGAAAAACGCCCTAGCCAAAATGTGGCCCGAACACAAATCAACATTACTTCAATCAAAAAGTTGCTTCAATCCAAAAAAAACTTGACTTCAATCAAAACATTTTTAAAAATTAATCAATGCAGCTTTCACATGCATTTTTTTTTTTAGTTTTTTGAGTTTCAAATTTATTTTTGCATTCAAAACATTTTCTTTGATTGAAGCAACTTTTTTTTTGGTTGAAAAAAGCAACTTATTTTTTTGATTGAATAATAATGAGAAAAACGCCCTAGCCAAAATGTGGCCCGAACACAAATCAACATTACTTCAATCAAAAAGTTGCTTCAATCCAAAAAAACTTGACTTCAATCAAAAAAATTTTAAAAATTAATCAATGCAGCTTTCACATGCATTTTTTTTTTTTTTAGTTTTTTGAGTTTCAAATTTATTTTTTGCATTCAAAACATTTTCTTTGATTGAAGCAACTTTTTTTGGGGTTGAAAAAAGCAACTTATTTTTTTGATTGAATAATAATGAGAAAAACGCCCTAGCCAAAATGTGGCCCGGACACAAATCAACATTACTTCAATCAAAAAGTTGCTTCAATCCAAATAAACTTGACTTCAATCAAAAAATTTTAAAAATTAATCAATGCAGCTTTCACATGCATTTTTTTTTTTTAGTTTTTTGAGTTTCAAATTTATTTTTGCATTCAAAACATTTTCTTTGATTGAAGCAACTTTTTTTTTGGTTGAAAAAAGCAACTTATTTTTTTGATTGAATAATAATGAGAAAAACGCCCTAGCCAAAATGTGGCCCGAACACAAATCAACATTACTTCAATCAAAAAGTTGCTTCAATCCAAAAAAACTTGACTTCAATCAAAAAATTTTTTAATAATTAATCAATGCAGCTTTCACATGCATTTTTTTTTTTTTAGTTTTTTGAGTTTCAAATTTATTTTTGCATTCAAAACATTTTCTTTGATTGAAGCAACTTTTTTTTTGGTTGAAAATATATATTTTGATTGAACTTTTTTTTTTTTATTGAAGCAACTTTTTTTTTTTTTTTGATTGGATAATAAAGACACAAATCTACCTCCATATGCCTCCGCCCAGGGTGTCCCATTTTTGACTGGGGTAACTACATTGGCACGACACCAGCGGGCGTACCATATTCAATGGTTGACGATCATGGCGAAATGCCGAAAAGTATTGCCTAAGCAGCCTGATTTAGAATTCCCCCTCAAGGAGGGACGGGCTGCGCTCAAACCGCCCCACCCCCGCCCGCCCTCCCTCCCTGGGCTGGCTGGGAGGGGGTAACGGTGCAAGGATTGCTGATGTAGGGTCGGTCGCCAACGGGCTTACACTCACAATGGATTCACACGATTACTGGGTTCTAGATAACAGATAATTTGTGTACACTCAACCCCTTTCAATCACTTAGTTTATAGACTCCCCCACCACCATGCCCCTCTTTCCCTGGTCAACAAGCCCCCCACATGGTGTCAACCGGAAATACATCTACCTGATGATAGCACCGAAAAAAATAAAAAATTGAATAAATAGAATTCCTCTCAAGAATGATCGTAAACAAAAAACGCTCATTGTCAACTTATTATTATAAATAGTCTTGTAAGTTATTTTAGTGCTGACACTGCGTATCGGGGTCATTAACATGTTGCCCCCCCCCCCCCCCCCCGTCCCAAAAGTCAAACTCCGCCTATGATTCTGAATGTTTTTACTTCGTCCTATTCTTTTCACCGAGTACTACCTGTCACTCCGTCCCTCCGTTTGTTGTACTGCAGTCTTTGTTCTGCATTGTAGAACATTAACGGCAAGCGAACCAAGGATGGATAGGGGTGCTCAAAGATAACTCGCCACTGTCTTCTTCTTCCTCTCAAGGGGCAACAGCTTGAAATTAAAACTAAATTTGAAATTAATGAAGCACGTTGCGGCGGCGGCGCCGGTTTCAGAAGTAATAAATTACTTGTATCAACCTCGGAGACGGCACTTCCTGTCTGTCAATTAATACGCGGGCCTCCTCTAATGCCGTCTCGAACAGACACCCTCGCCGTTTCAATTAAGCGTGCCTCCTCACTCATTACGCCGCTCAGCCCGCCTCGTAAATAAAAATGAATGTTACGTGCGACAAATCTCCGTGCCGCCGCCGCTGCGCAAAAAGCCATTTGCTTCAATTACCAGAGATTAGAAAAACTTTGGCGTTATTATTTACAGTTTAGCCGGCGGACCAGCCGGCTAGCGAGCGAGCGTGCGATCCGGGCTTTCGGTTTAGATTTAAATCCCTCCCGTTTAAGAAGAACGCCACAAAAAAATCATGACGAATGAAAGCGATGAACGTGGGAATCCATTAAAGCAGGGGTCCCCAAACTTTTCCTTGTGAGGGCCACTTAACTTTTCCCTTCTCTGATCAGGGGCTAGGTCAGTTTGTAACAGAAAAAGTGTGACGATTGCAAGAGTGCCGAAATGTAAAATTTATTGTTTTTAAGAAAAGCCACAATCAAATAACCCTTTCTGGATTCTTCACAGTGTTTAATGCCATTGACGGGCATGTTTGTCCATTCTATAGATGCCAATGTACGTGGATGCCATTTACGGCTATGAACGTCCAAATTTGTTCCCATTCATTTTCAATCGCAAAAAAAAAACAATGTCCCCAAATCAACGGGAAATAACCAGATATCAATAGGACACGCCCCCAAATGACCTGATATGATCAGGCCACGCCCCAAATGTTCCCAAATGACCTTATACGATCAGGCGACGCCCCCTAAATGTTCCCAAATGACCTGATATGATCAGGCCACGCCCCCTAAGTGTTCCAAAATGACCTGATATGAATAGGCCACGCCTCCCAAATGTTCCCAAATGACCTGATATGATAATCCCAGGCCCCATAAATGTCCCCAAATAGACAGGAAGTGACCTAATATTGTCCCTGAATTGTCCCCAAACCAACCTAGGCTGGGGCTAAGATCTGTATCTCCACATGGTAAAGACCAGAAGTAATTTCTCCCAAAATTGCAGTTTCTAGTATAATATAAAATAATGTAATTAGGACTTTCAAAATTATCGCGTTAACGGACGGTAATTATTTTTTTAAATTAAAATATTTGATGCATTTAACGCACATGCCCATCTCAAACAGATTAAAATGACAGCACAGTGTCATGTCCACTTGTTACTTGTGTTTTTTGGTCTTTTGTCGCCCTCTGCTGGCGCTTGGGTGCGACTGATTTTATGGGTTTCAGCACCATGAGCATTGTGTAAGTAATTATTGACATCAACAATGGCGGCTACTAGTTTTTTTGTTTGAAAATTTTACAAATTTTATTAAAACCAAAACATTAAGAGGGGTTTTGATATAAAATTTCTATAACTTGTACTAACATTTATCTTTTAAGAACTACACGTTTTTCTAGAGATAGGAATATTATTTCTGTTGTGCTTTCAGTAAATGATACTGTAGCGACTGTTCCGCCCAAATGCATGATGGGAAGTTGGGCAACCATGACTGTCAGTGGTGGCTGCATATGGTATATCTTCTCTGCGTTGTGTTCAATACAGGGTGTTAAGAAAAAGGTCATCTCCTGTCATTCTTCCCCACGTCGCTAGCCACAATAGTTATAATTGTTGTGGAAAAGATGCCAAAACATATGCCAATAAGTAGCGTGGCCCCAATGAATGCCACTTCACTCGCTTGTCTCCGCCTCTGAGCTCTCGATATACATATAACGGCTACATTGTAGTCGGTTTGCGGCAATGCGTGAGTGGGTCGTTCCGCGCATGCGTTAAATGCGTTATTTTAACTAGGGCTGTCAAAATTTTCGCGTTAACGGGCGGTAATTCATTTTTTAAATTGATCACGTTAAAATATTTGACGCAATTAACGCACATGCCCCGCTCAGACAGATTTAAATTACAGTACAGTGAAATGCCCACATGTTAATTGTGTTTTGTGGAGTTTTGCCGCCCTCTGCTGGCGCTTGGGTGCGACTGATTTTATAGGCTTCAGCACCCATGAGCATTGTGTAAGTAATTATTGACATCAACAATGGCGGGCTACTAGTTTATTTTTTGTTTGAAAATTTTACAAATTTTATTAAAACAAACACATTAAGAGGGGTTTTAATATAAAATTTCTATAACTTGTACTTTAAGAACTACAAGTCTTTCTATCCATGCATCGCTTTAACAGAATGTTAATAATGTTAATGCCATCTTGTTGATTTACTGTTATAATAAACAAATACAGTATTTATGTACAGTATGTTGAATGTATACATCCGTCTTGTGTCTTCTTTCCATTCCAACAATAATAATTTACAGAAAAATATGGCATATTTTAGAGTTTTGAATTGCGATGAATTACGATTAATTAATTTTTTAGCTGTGATTAACTCGATTAAAAATTTTAATCGTTTGACAGCCCTAATATTAATAAATGTTAGATAAGCAATGATATTAATTATTGTAATGTTACTTAAACATTAGCTAATACATTTTTAGCTAATGTTTTTATATTTATTTATATAATTATAATAATTGTATTTTTTATATTTATTTATATAATATTTACAATATAATATATTTATCTATATAATTATAATAATTGTATTTTTTATATTTATTTATATAATATTTACAATATAATATAATGTAATATATTTATTTATATAATTATAATAATTATATTTTTTATATTTAATTATATAATATTTACAATATAATATAATATAATAATAACACTATTAATTAAATAGATAATAACCAGATAACCCTCTCTTGGTTCTTCACAGAAAAAAGCCAGCAAATAAATAACACAATTAAAAAAAAAAAAAAAATTGTTCAGGGGGCCGGACCAAATGTGGAGGGGACCGTATTCGGCCAGCAGGCCATAGTTAGGGACCCCTGCACTAAAGGGATGAAACAACATCACAAGATAATTTCTGATCCATAAGCATAACAGATGATCATTTTTTTGCCGAAAAGGGAAAGCTAAACATCATCGACTCGACATTTTGGCGGATGCGACGCGCTACGCTACGAGCCATCTGTGCGCGAGCAGCTGTTTACCCGGACGTGCGCGAGGCCGTCAAGGCCGAACGTGGCGACCGATCGGCGCACACCTGCCGTCAAAACAAACTGGCGGCTGAACTGAAATGACGAGCGCGAGTCATTTAACGCGTCGGTTTGTCGACAAACAGCTGCTCGGGTGACGGCCGAACGACTGTTTGGATGGGGAAAAATTATCGACGCCGCGCCGGGAGATTCACGTTGACCTCCGCCAAGGCGTCAATGTCCTTTTTGTGCTTCGCTAATGCAGCATAACAGTATCGGTACTCAGTTATTTTGTTTTTCCAGATATTTGTTGTTACGGGCCGAATTTAATTTTGCATTTTCTTTGCGAACTCCTTGGCTGCCGTTGTTGGTGCTAGACGAAAATCCGTTTTGACTGAGAAGGGCTAATGAGTATTTGTTCAGTCAAGGTGAATTTGACGTCTAGCGCCATCTATAGCACTGAAAGATAAGCATTTACAGTCTATTTTAAAAGAATTGGATTTGTCAGGCAATGAGTTCATTGTGGGTCACGACCTTGTTAATTTTACGTTTTGGATTATTTTTTATTTATATTGCCTCACTTTCATCTGATTTTGGGGCAATCCAAGGTCACCTCCTGCATAATTTAGGTTGGTTCCTGTTAATTTTGGGACAATTAGAGATTTTTTTTTTTAAAACATTCTTTGGTCAAAAATAATGACGCACACGTTGGGCTTCCGTGATAAAGAGGCGTCATGTATCTCTTATGCCCTATAGTCTGATTATCCTGCTAAGTGCTATTTATTTTTTATTGTGTGTGTTAGTGTAATAAAAACAGTCAAACAGTTATACGATAAGCAATACTATTCCCTGATTGATTATATTAAAATTCCAAATTCTACTCACTTTATTTCTGATTTCTTCCTAACGTCAGGACTCACTTGATTGGTAGCCTGTGTAATTGATCATGCACAAATCGTTCTTAATACACCTGTACTGGATGGGATTATGCCAGACGCAAAGGAGGGCACTGTGAGCTGATTCCTATAGCCACGGGACCAGACACCACCAAGGTTTTGACCCCGCAAAAACTCCTTAAAGTGGTATCTAAGGCTACGTTCATACTACAGGTCTTAATGCACGAATCCGATTTTTTCGCGTTTTTCCGACTCGAGTGAGGCATTAACTTGACGGTCTGAACGTGACAAGTCGCATAGAACGGAACCATTTCAAATCCGATCTGGGTCACTTTCGTATGTGGTCTAAATCCGATCTGGGCCACATTTTTCCAGACTGTCGCGGCGGTCTGTACTGTCCAGTCCCGCAAATCGGATTTAATGCAGCAATTACGTCATCAAATAGCGAGAGAGTCGTTACCGTAGCGATGCACCTGTGCGTTATTAGCGCCTAGCTTGCAGTGAACACGGCTTTTGAGGAAGAGCTGAGCTTGACAACAGTCATAAAAAATAAAAATGGGTTGAGGATAAGCCTGAGAATGCTCAGTTTTCGCTCTGTTCCAAGTGAGCAATATTTCAACATTGCCTCCACGGCCGAGAGTCGGGACAAACTGCCCGTATGTGTGTTACGTGCACGGACAGTGCGTGGATGCTATCGATCCATATAAACTTTGAATATTTGCCTAAACGGGGATTATTTACGTCTGTTATTTGTGTCCACCTTTTGAAAAGCAAAATATGATATCACTGGAATGACGGATGACGTCTGTCATTTGTTTTGATGGTTCTGCGCATGCGGGTCTTCTTGCTTAGCGGGTGTCGGACTGCGAATTAGTGCGCATGCGTAATACTTGAACGGTCTCAATGGATAAAGGCAGTCTGAACGGGCACGCCAAAAAAACGGATATGACAAAAAATCGGATTCGTGCATTAAGACCTGTAGTATGAACGTAGCCTAATTGTTTTAAAAGCCCTTTAACAGGAACGCTGAGAGGGACTTGATTTTTTCAAAACTTGCTAAGGCTATATTCCGAGACCGCCGTCATTTTTTAATGATCCCAGGAATGAAGGCGATAGTACCTTTTCTCGTAGGAACCGTCTAACTGTTTGCATTATTCTAACACACTTAGTATAATCAATCAGGGAATAGTATCGTTTCTCGTATTTACCGATCGACTGTTTGTATTCCTCTAACACACTCAATATATAATAAATAGCACTTATACCATAGTTTAATGAAAACAAGCAGAACATAGGGCATAAGAGATACATGATGCCATCTTATAACGGAAGCCAAACTGGAAATGACTGAGCAAGATTGACGCTGACAAGCCCATGTCTGCACCACCAACTCTCGCAATCAGTTCTCCAGGACAGTCCAGAACAAATGGCTGGACGCCCTGTTCCAACACAAGGAACACCAGAGAGCGCCCAATATCCAACTGAAAACACAATTGTAGGACTAAATACATTTTGGCCTTTTTTTTTTTTTTATTCTCAAAAAATCAGTGTTTACGGGCGAACAGAAAATTTTTCCAAGTCGTTTGAAAAATTTCCTGTGTCGCGTGAAAATTCCGGTCGTTTCGATATTTGAACGGTGTCGATCGGTCGAACGATTCGGGCTTTGCGGCTGTGTGGCGGGTCAGATCTAGTCCGCCGTCCGCCAGTTTGACACCTGTGCTTTCATCAGTGCTGTTTCCAAATGTTTTCTATGAGAAATATATTTGAAAAGGAGAAAAATCATGAAGCGGGATGCCTGTCTTGGAACAAAGTCAACTCTGAGGTCGAGCGCGAATGTACCCACGCACACACACACACTCAAAGTGGATCTCCAAGGCTGCTGGCCGGCTTCCACGTTACGAGCTTCACAACACCGTGACCTCGGACACTGGGATAATTGCGGCGCAACACACACACACGCCCACGAACACACACCTAGGTCAGCATGCAGGCTCTGTTTTAATTAATAGAGAAAGTGTCATGTTGAGCGAAGGATGACTTTTATCTGCGGGGAGGAGTGAGCTGCTTACGGTTTGCCATTGTGAGTCGAGACTTCAAAAAAATGAAACAACTTGGTTGGCGAGCGCTTAATGCACACAAACATAAAATCACACAATTGTTTGCTTATTGGAGTTTTAAAACGGACATGCAGTTATAAATAAGTCAGAGCATTTATAAGAAAAGATATAAAAATGTAAACGAGCCAGATTACTTTTTAAAAAAAAATATTTTGAATTAATTGACCCTTTATAGAGCAAGTGAAAAACCAAAACTAAACCCCATAAAGACCAAGCGATTTAAGTAAAATGTGGCTCACATGACCCAAAATGTGATCATTGCGTATATGGAATGAATAAAAATAAAAATTATACTATATACAGTGGTATAAAAAGTATCTGAACCTTTTGGAATTTCTCACATTGCCGCATAAAATCAACATCAAATATGATCTCATCTTTGTCAAAATCACACAGATGAAAATAGAGTGCCCGCTTTAACTAAAACCCCCCAAACATTTAGAGGTTTCATATTTTAACTAGCCCTGCTAACAGGACTCAACGGGCCCGAGGGCGAGCGTATCGATTTCTCCAATTTCTTGTCAGGGAACCTATCGATTTCTCCAATTTCTTTTCAGTGATTTTTTTTTTTTTTGGATGCTAAATACATTTGGCCTACGCATCAACATCATGTCAAAAAAACAAGGGTCCTTTTCATTTGCCATGAAAAAAGAATAATACAAGAAAATAAGACATATCAACCACCTAAAAATAACAATAATAATAATAATGATAATAATTTCTCCAATTTCTTTTCAATGGTTTTTTTTGGGGCTCATTAGGGTTTTTTTTTCCTTCCAGGAGGAGTCGGTCTCGTAAAAAAGGACATTTCCTGTTTCCAGCAGGGGGCGCCAGGCCGAATGGGTGATATTTCAATGAAGTCGAGTTCAGGCTGGGATACATCACGTACATGCCAAATATGAAAAAGATTGAACATTGTATCGGAGAGTTATTAGTCATTTTCTGAATTTGGTGTTTAATATCGTGGAGTTATTACTCACCCCTAACCCTTAACCCTAACCCTAATCCCCAAATAAGCCCGACTTTGGTACTCCGCCCAGGACAGGACCGTGAATGAAAACTCACCATTTTGATAATTTAACATCTCATATGTCTCATAAAGAGTCTCACCAATTTTGAGGAGGATCCAACTAACTGCCTTTGTGCAATGGTCTCAAACGTGCACCCTGGTTTTTGACAAAAATGGCATGTTTTTCAATATTTAATCCAAAATACCCGATTTCCTGTTGGGTTTGGAATATAAGTGCAAGAGACTTTTTGAAGCAATTTTACACAAATCCCATTGACAGTGTATCAAATACTTGTTCTCCCCACTGTACACACACACATATATATATATATATATATATATATATATATATATATATATATATATATATATATATATATATATATATATATATATATATATATATATATATATATATATATACCCTAATTTTTGGATTATAAGCCGCTACTTTTTTCCCTCATTTTGAATCCTGTGGCTTATAGTCCAGTGCGGCTTATTTGATGATTTATTTGGGTTAATAGGTAACACTTTATTTGACAGCGGCATCATAAGACTGTCATAAGAACGTCATAATTATGACATGACACTATCATGGGCATTACTGAATGCTTATGACAGATGTCAATATGTGTCATGTGGCATATTATGTCACTAACTCCATATATGTCCAGCTCAGATCTTTTACGTCCATTCAAAAGTGAGATAATTTGCTGGATGACACTAACCGACATCTATTATAAGCATTCAAAAATGCTTATGACAGTGTCATGTAATAATTATGACAGTATTATGGCACCACTATCCAAGAAAATGTTACCAAATACAATAGCGAGGAATTAATGAAACAACTGGAACAGTAACTGAAAAATAATTGGCACAGAACATGAATTTTGATTGTTATTTACATCTGTAGTGCCGCAATGCATGCTAGGAGGAATGTTGGATGACAACAGTGTTGACAGCAGGTGGCAGCAGAGGTTGACTGTCTCCCGCAAGGGAGCAGTGACGGCCAAATGAAGATTTTTGAAACAATAAGGCTTTGCAGCCAATTGGTTCAAAGCTTCAAGGTGGTTCATTTGGTTTCATGACAGTCTCATAATGCCTTTGTCAAATGAAGTGTTACCAGTTAATATCTTTTGGTGTAAATATCCCATAATACAATGAGGACAACTGCGGCTTATAGTCCAGTGCGGCTTATCGATGAACAAGTGCCGTTTTCATGTCAAATTTGGTGGCTGGCGGCTTATAGTCAAGTGCGCCTTATAGTCCAGAAATTATGGTATATATATACATACACACAGTATATATAATGTTTAAGGACCACATTAAGCTTTCAAGCTGAAACAAACAAAAAAAAAAAACTCCAAATTTCCTGTTTATTTTTTCTTATCATTAATATTTTTTCTAGGATTATGAATACATCAACAAATCATATTATTAAAATAAAATATGGGGAAAACATGAAATACACTCTGGTTATAGCCCAAAACAACATTTTAAAGCTGCTGTTTTTTCTTAACGTGAACTCATTTTGACAATGATAAACATCC
Organism: Corythoichthys intestinalis; assembly: GCF_030265065.1. NCBI lineage: Eukaryota > Metazoa > Chordata > Actinopteri > Syngnathiformes > Syngnathidae > Corythoichthys > Corythoichthys intestinalis. Next base: position 1,862,000 of record NC_080395.1, read on the forward strand.
AATTATTTTCTACTATAAAGACTGAATGTTAACATTCATCTTTCCGAGCCATTGACGGCGCTAGATGTCTAATCCATTTGGATTGTGAGGGGCGAAGGAATATTTAGGACATCTAGAGCCGTCAATGGCAGCCAACGAGTACAATAACCACTTTGCAAAGCTTCCCAACAATAACTGTCAACTGCCACTTGACAAGATCTTCTAATGTTCAGCGCAGGACTTCTCTCCCGCTCCGTCCCGAGCTCATGTAAATGAACCTAATTGAACAGGACAATCGATAACATCCAATCGTTGTCATTTGGCAAATTAGCTGTCTGTGCGTCTCTGTGCCACAAGATTGTATTTTCAGGATTATCACAGTACAAGAGTCGATATAGTGAAGTCATACTAAGTCTTGTCGTCAGTGCTTGTCAATGAAGTTCAGCTGTTTTAGTATCCTTTTTCTTTCTTTCTGCAAAAGCTAAAGATTTTGGTGTCATGGAGTTGTAAAAAGTATACAGGTAGTGCTCAGGTTACGGACGAGTTCCGTTCCTATGCTGGCGACGTAAACTGAATTTCCACGTAAAACGGAATTAACCCTCTAAGAACCCCTAATATCCACCCAAGTCTCAAAATAACTATCCAAAACATGTATTATACGTCATTCTACTGTCATTGCCAAGACTTTGGAGCTAGACACCGAGCTAAGCTCTATGCTTCCGGCAGCCCCCCAAAAAATGCATCACAAAACAAAACTCACCAGAGACAAAATGGCGGACGAGACTACAGTTTCATGGCGGGCTGATCGTCACTTCCTCTTTCTTCGCAGTAAAACGAAAAGCGGTAAACAAACATAACAATTATCAACATAGCAGGCTGAAAACAGCTCAAACTGAAAACATAACAAAACTAGAAACTGCAATTTCTGGAGAAATTACTCTGGGTCTTTGCTGTGTGGAGATCCAGATCTTAGCCCCGCGTGTCCTGGTCATATCAGGTCATTTGGGGGGCATGTTCTGGTCATATCAGGTCATTTGGGGACATTTGGGGGGCGTGTCCTGGTCATATCAGGTCCTTTGGGGACATTTGGGGGCGTGTCCTGGTCATATCAGGTCATTTAGGGACATTTGGGGGGCGTGTCCTGGTCATGTCAGGTAATTTGGGGACATTTGGGGGGCGTGTCCTGGTCATATCAGGTCCTTAGGGGACATTTAGGGGCGTGTTCTGCTCATATCAGGTCATTTGGGGACATCTGTGGGTTGTGTCCTAGTCATATCAGGTCATATGGGGACATTTCGGAGGCGTGTCCTGGTCATATCAGGTCATTTGGGAACATTTAGGGGTGCGTCCTGGTCATATCAGGTAATATGGGGACATTTGGGGGCATGTCCTGGTCATATCAGGTCATTTAGGGACATTTGGGGGCGTGACCTGGTCATATCAGGTCATTTGGGGACATCTGGGGGTTGTGTCCTAGTCATATCAGGTCATTTGGGGACATTTGGGGGGCGTGACCTTGTCATATCAGGTCATTTGGGGACATCTGGGGAGCGTGTCCTGGTCATATCAGGTCATTTGGGGACATTTGGGGTGCGTGTCCTGGTCATATCAGGTCATTTAGGGGCGTGTCCTGGTCATATCAGGTCATTTGGGGACATTTGGTGGACACGTCCTATTGATATCTGGTCATTTCCTGTTGATTTGGGGACATTGTTTTTTTTTGCCATTGAAAATGAATGGGAAATTTGGACGTCCATGGCCGTCAATGGCATCGACTTACATTTGCGTCAATGAAATCCAAGTATTTAGCATCAATAGAATTGATATATGGCATCTGTCTAAATTGGCCTCAATGCATAGTTAATGCCACTGGAAATGAATGGGAAATTTGGACGTCCATGGCCGTCAATGCCATCGACTTACATAGACATCAATAGAATCCAAGTACATTGGCATCAATAGATGCAACGATGCAATGGCATCGATGCAATGCAATGTAAATTCCATTGGAAATTCCATTGGAAGTGAATGGGAAACTTGAACGTTGTATCCCATTAACAATGAATGGGAAAGTTTTTGGCAATTTTTTCCCCAAATTCTGTATTCAACTTTTATGCCCCACACTGTACTGGAATTTTTGATGTCCAAATCATGTGATTTGGTCAAAAATTGTAGGACTAGAGAAATTATAAAAAAAAGTTTTTCAAAAAAATCAGTGAAAAATCGGCGTTTACGGGCGAACGGAAAATTTTTCGGGGTCGTTGAAATTTTCTTTAGGTGTTAAGACTAAGGTGAACTCGCGGAGTTTGGCCTTTTGGCCGGGTTATTGGTTTGGCCGGCGTGATTCCGGCGATCCTGAACATAATAAAAGTAATTCACTTAACAATGGTAGGTCAATTCCATACTTCCAAAATATGGGAAGATAATTTAAAGTACCTACAGTTTACATCTGCACTCATTTTATAATGCAAATAAAGTTGCTTAAAAGTTGGTGGGGACAATTTTAGCATCCTAAAAAGTTGATAATATTATGTCCCTAATGTCCATTTGTTCATTCTCTGCCATCCCTCCCACTTAATATGGATTGAACGTCTACTAGTCATAATCCTATATGGCGGAAAACACTCACGTGACTTTCCCGAGACAAATACTCCTAATATTCCCGAGCAATGGCCGATTTGGCCTCGCCTCTGAAAAAAATCCAGACGTGCTTTTGAACTAGCAAGTCGTTGTCCGACAGACAGCAACCATTCATTTGTAAAAACAACCACTAGACATACATCGTGTTGGTTTGCGGCCCAAACGTTTGTGTCAGTTCAAGTCAAGCTACATTTATTTAATTACATTTATGTCGTTTGACACGTTTTACCTTTTTTAACTCACTTCTCCTATACTCCACACACAACGACAGAAAAAAAAATAGCCCAAATGTGTACGTTGTTTTGAAGGGGGGGGAGGGGGGGGGTCTTAGAACTGCAATTTGAACGTAAAGCAGGAATTGTGTCTATAGTTTAGAAGGATTGAATCAAGGGCATGGAGCATTAATTGTAGTCATTGTGTCTGAAGTTAATGTATGTGTAGTGGTTGCATTTCCATATCAACGGCTGTTGTCTGTCGCACAACGACTTGCCAATTCTAAAGCACTTGGGTCATTTTGGCCACCTCTGGGTTTTCCGTGGGAGAAGCCATATCGGTCATTGCTTGGGACTTGTAGGAGTACCAGAATTCTCTGGGACTTCTAGTGTTAAGCGATAGTTATGAGGTAGAAATCCAGGAATTTTTTACAGACGCCATTTTTTTCATTGTGACATAATTTCTTTAAAAGTTAAAAATATGTGAGTGAATAAGTTTTTAAAGTCTTTAAAATTTTTTTTTTGTTTTAAACGAAATATGAGACATCAATTAATGATTCTAGGCTAAAAACAACAGACATTTTGAAGAATAAATATAATGAATTACCTTCGTTTTATGGCTGGGTTGAAACAAAAGCGGTTGCGCGACGTCTGTGAACGGGGGTTTTCAGAGTAAAACGGACAAATTAAAAATAGTTTGGGAGCTTAATGCGCCATGAATCTGCTAAGGCAGCATATAGACATATTGTTCTATCAAACACACAGGCGGAAAACACAGACAAGACTGAAAAAGCAGTTTCTGCTCTTGCACTCCTCTTTAAAAGAAACTGTTGTATTTTAAGCTAAAACAACTGTTGTGTTTGATAGAACAATATGTCTATATGCTGCCATAGCAGATTCATGGCACATTAAGCCCCCAAACTATTTTTAATTTGTCCATTTTACCCTGAAAACCCACGTTTACAGACGTCACGCAAGCGCTTTTGTTTCAACCCAGCCATAAAACAAAGGTAATTAATTATATTTATTATTCAAAATGTTTGTCGTTTTTAGCTTAGAATCATTCATTGATGTCTCATATTTCGTTTAAAAAAAAAAAAAAAAAGACTTAAAAAAATGATTCACTCACATATTTTAAACCTTTAAACAAATTATGTCACAATGAAAAAAATGGCGTCTGTAAAAAAGTCATGGATATCTACCTCATAACTATCGCTTAGTTGTATTTTTTTTTTTGTTACTGTCGCATTTTCTCGGATATGTTAGATGATAAATAATTGATCCAAACAAACAAAAAAAGTTGAAAAAAAATGTTGAAAAGGGTAAATATATAAAAAGGAAATCTCGACCACTCCTTTATGTCTGCGATTTCTGCATCACAACCCTTGTTATATCACCATGTTTCATCCATAAAATCCCCCAAAAATCCAACTGTGGCCATTCACAGCTGTGTCCTGACACACAGTGATACATGCTACATGGAGTTTTTTGATCGAAACAAAGTAGGTATGCGATAATATCTCGTCAAAGTCATGGCGTCTGTAATTCTGGTCTCGCGTGCTCTCACCTCCAGATAGGGTTTTCCTGTTTAAATGTTTTTTTTTGTGTTTTTTTTAAATGCCCTCCGGCTCAACAATTTTCTTCCCCCAGAAAATTGAGATTTTAAGCTTTCCAATGATGTATCACACATGCATATCAGACAATTTTGAAAGTTGGCTAAATTGGTGGTCCCAGAGCGGAACTTCAAGTCACCTGAGTGTTCTCTGCCAACAGGTGTTTTGGCTTAAAATACAGCAATTTCTTTTAAAGTGATCCTCTAACTTAAATACATGTAGACTCTAATAAACCATGATTGTTCTCTTGTACTAGAATATGTTATCAGAAACACATAAAACTCGATGGCAATGTTTTATAATATTTAGTCCATATTTTGACAGTTAGTTGGCGCCATGGTTTGCAGGCTCGCAGTGATGACGTCATTGGGATCTTTCCAAATGTGTAGCGTGTTCAACAATTGCTTATTGCTGCCTAAACTCGTAAAGTAAAATGCCACGATGTGCTGCTTTTGGATGCAATTTCCAGTCTAATGGAAACAAGGGGAGTAAAGTGAGTGGTCAAGGTGGAATTATTATTTTTAGTGAATAAATGTGCATAAGTGGAAGCTTCTCCCCTTTTTGGTCCCTGTATGCACGTATCTTATCCACCACGCGTTACAACTGGCGCCCGAACATTTTTCCTGGATTCTCAGTCAAGTAAGGGATCGGTCTATTTTCTGGATCTGACGGTCCCACCGCGTCTGCAATATTGCTTTCGGATCCGTCCATTTTTTTGATTCATCAGTCCCACAGCGGCTTTTCGGATCAGTCTATTTTGTGGATTCGACGGCATGATCGCGGCTGCGACATTGCCATGGGATCAGTCTAATTCCTGCATCTTCGAGTGAGTAAAATCCGCGGATTTGGATTACTATTGCCATCTTTTTTGTTGACTTTTCTTTGTGGGAGTTTTCCCCAAATCATTCTAAATAATTAAAGCACTATGGCACGCTACAGTGATGACAGTGACTCTGACTTGGACCTTACAACAATGTTGGAGTTCGTCAGGGAACGCGTGTTTGCGTACTGTTGAGCTCCCGAGTGAAGAGTGGTCAAGGTGGAAATATTATTTTTTGTGAATAAATGTGCATAAGTGGAAGCTTCTCCCCTTTTTGGTACTTTAATACATGTATCCTAGCTACCACGCGTTACAATGTACAAGACATGGATTACACAAGGTCTTTGGCCTGTACTGTATGTTAAGCACACGACAGCTCTGGATGCTAACAATCTACATAATTATATTGCGATAAGTTTGAAAATGCAATATGCTTACCTTGGATATCTGCTAATAAAACCTATTACCTAACCTGCTAATAATACATTCTCGCTCCCAACTGGAGTTCCAAACAGCATACACTCTCGCATCACCAGTTTTGCCCAACTTTTGTCTTATCAGGTATTTGCTGCACACATTTTTTCCTGAAGCTTGTGAACGACCGACAGTGCTGTCCTGCTCTTCACTTTTCAGATCTGGTTCAAATAGGAAGGGTAGAACCGACGAAATGTTGGGAAAGCTAACGAGTGACACGCTGTAATTTCGGCAACGGGCCCGGTGATATCACGCATTGCGACATAACAAGAATGGCGACTTAATGACTGAATGACTCACTTAAAATTAGGGTTGTTCCGATCATGTTTTTTTGCTCCCGATCCGATCCCGATCGTTTTAGTTTGAGTATCTACCGATCGCGATATTTCCCTATCCGATTGCCTTTTTGTTGCTCCCGATTCACTTCCAATCATTCCTGATAATTTTTCCCGATCATATACATTTTGGCAATCCATTTAGAAAAAAATGAATGAAACTTGGACGAATATATACCTTCAACATACACTGTATTTGTTTATAAAGACAATAAATCCTCAAGATGGCATTTACGATTTTAACATTCTTTCTGTGAGAGGGATCCACGGATAGAAAGACTTGTGACTTTGTACATTGTGACTAAATATTGCCATCTAGTGTATTTGTTGAGCATTCAGCAAATGATACTGTGGCCATCCCAAATGCAGAGGGAAGTGGAAACACGACTGTGCGTCGTGCTACCAATGGATATATCTTCTCTGCGTTGGGAAATAACTTAAGGTGTTAAGACAAAGATAAATTGCTTCCCATGATATTTCTAATCATAGGGAGAGGGATTGCAAGGCTTTAGGCAATTAAAAAAGGCTCCAAAGGCTGCCAAAATTCACTCTACTCATTTTGCGCTGCCTTTTATCTCTCTATATAGGTAAAACGGCATCATTACAGATTGAGCTCGACAATGAGCGAGAGGGTCGTGCAGCGCATACATTAATTGCGTTAAATATTTTAACGTAACATATTTTTTAATAAATTATTTGCTGCCGTTACCGGGATGAATTTGATAACCCTAACTTAAGCCTAAACTAAAGAATCTGGATGAGTGTAACATATTATGTCTGTAACGTTAAATACAATTAGAAAACGATTTAATTAATATATACGTATATGTATATATATATATATATATATATATATATATATTTATTTATTTATATATATATATTAGGGCTGTCAAAATTATCGCGTTAACGCGCGGTAATTCAGTTTTTTAATTAATCACGTTAAAATATTTGACGCAATTAACGCACATGTCCCGCTCAGAAAGTATTCTGCCTTTTGGTAAGTTTTACAGCAAGGCTTTTTATGCTGTCCAACAGCGAACTCTTGTGGTCGACATGGTTTATTGTTTCCTTGCCAGTTCATTATTGCTGATAATGTTGTGCTTATATGATCCTTGGACAAGATTTGTCCGTAAGTATGTTTGTTGTAAAGAATGTACATATTATGTTAGTAAGCGAAATGGTATATTTTTTGTATGAGACGCTTTTTGTTTATGTTTAGTGAACCTGTATAGCGTGCTAAGCTAACGTTGTTGCTAATGCAATGCTTTTGTACTTTTTGTAGTTTTACGACGGTCTAAAGAGGACAATGGTCGAGGCCATTTTATTAATAAATCAGATGAAAAAGGAAGAAGTCTAATTATTAAGGCGTCGTTCACTAGCTGTCTAGCTTTGGAAAAAGTAGACGCTTCGGAGTGAGGACAGCATAGACAGATTTAAATGACAGTAGAGTGAAATGCCCACTACAGTCTTTATGTACCGTATGTTGAACGTATATATCCATCTTGTGTCTTATCTTTCCATTCCAACAATTTATTTTACAGAATATATATATAATTTACAGAATAATATGGCATATTTTATAGATGGTTTGAATTGCGATTAATTACGATTAATTAATTTTTAAGCTGTAATTAAATCGATTAAAAATCTTAATCGTTTGACAGCCCTAATATATATATATATATATATTTTTAAAAAAGGCATGGTAAGGCATAAAAAGGTAAAAGGCATGGCATGCCAATATTTTTATGCCGATTCCGATACTTTGAAAATGACGTGATCGAACCCGATCGATCGGCATCCCAATCCCTCCTTAAAATAATTTTACACATTTTATTAAAACAAAAACATTAAGAGGGGTTTTAATATGAAATTATTATAACTCATATTAACATTTATCTTCTAAGAATTACTTGTCTTAAAAATAGAGGATCCCTTTAAAGAGGAGTGCAAGAGCAAAAACTGCTTTTTCAGTCTTGTCTGTAAATTCACCACAGAATGGTGATTCGACGCTACGCAATTGGACGTCTATCATTGTCAATGGCACCGAAAGAGCCGATGAGGATTTCTGCGCCTCGGCAGAGGTCTGAGCTCGCCTTCTTTACTTCCAATCAGGCCAACAGATTATCACCATCTAATCAAACATGCAATCATCTGCGTATATTACATTCATATATATAGCAATGTGGAAATAGAGGCATCCGAGCGGAGATTGCGAGCAATAAAATTAAAAAAAAAAAAAAAAAAAATGCAACGTTATGGGGGAAAAGAACCACAAAAAAAAAAAAGGCAATAAAGTCCAGGCGCTCGGAGGCAATTTAGAATGCAAAACACAAACCATTAAGTTTGCGCATTATCTTTTAATTTAATCTGGAATGATTTATAATCCATCACGCCGGGCCTGAGCCGCATCCAATTATTCTCCGCCGCTTGATTGACAACAAAGGTGATTTATTAAGCTCATAAAAAAAATAGAAAAAAACTGATGTGCTTGCATACTCACACACGCAACTAGCCGCGCACACACACACAAAGTGCTGTTTTGTGATCAATAGTGTGTTTCCAGACAGGCAAGATTTTGCGCACAAGGTCGCCGCCGTCCTTATTCCAATACGAGTGATCGTGTACTTTTGTCTCCAACTTAGTACTTCAATACAAAAAATGAATACGCTTTCAATCAAACTGTAAAAAACAAAATGTTGTTTCAGTGGAACAAGAAATTAAATTCCATCCAAAATAGGATGACAAGTTACAATATAGGGTTTCTACAGGTATCGGTAAATCCCATTTAATGCTTTTTAATGCCACTTCAAACTAATTTGACTGCAGATAGTTTCGAACACACAAAATGTAATTAAAGTCTTAAATCTGATAATGACTTTTGAACTCATATCCCGATAACGTCCAAATGTGCAAATGACACTTTTTACAGCACACATAAAAACATACAACCTTATGTTGGTCTTAACAGGGAGCAGCTGGATCCAATGCAAACACTTTCAAAACAAACCATTAAAACTAGAGATGTCCCGATCGATCGGGCCCGATCACATCATTTTCAAAGTATCGGAATCGGCAAAAAAAAAAAAAAAAGCCTTTTTTATAATATAAAGATATATTTTATAATTAAATCGTTTTCTAATTGTATTTAACGTTACAGACATAATATGTTACACTCATCCAGAGTCTTTAGTTTAGGCTTAAGTTAGGGTTATCAAATTTATCCCGATAACAGCGGTGATTTTTAAAATTTTTTTAAATGTATCACATTAAAATATCTAACGCAATTAATGCATGCGCTGAACGACCCACTCACGCATTGTCGCGCTCAATCTGTAATGGCGCCGTTTTATCCATATAGAGAGATAAGAGGCAGCGTAAAATGAGTAGGGTGAATTTTGGCAGCCTTTGGAGCCTTTTATTAATTGGCCAAACCCTTACAATGCCTCTCCCTACGACTAGAAATATCATGGGAAGCAATGTGGGGAAGCAAGGTAGCAATTGATCTTTTTCTTAACACCTTATGTTATTTCCCAACGCAGAGAATATATATCAATTGGTGCCACTACCCATAGTCATGGTTCCACTTCCCATCATGCATTTGGGAATGGCTACAGTATCATTTACTGAAAGCTCAACAAATACACTAATTGGCAGTATTTAGTCACAATATACAAAGTCACATGTCTTTCTATCCGTGGATCCCTCTCACAGTAAGAATGTTAATAATGTAAATACCATCTTGAGGATTTATTGTCATAATACACAAATACAGTACTTATGTACTGTATGTTGAATGTATATATTCGTCCGAGTTTTATTCATTTTTTTCTTAATATATTGCCAAAATGTATATGATCGGGAAAAAATATCGGGAATGATTGGAATTGAATCGGGACCAAAAAAAAGCAATCGGATCGGGAAATATCGGGATCGGCAGATACTCAAACTAAAACGATCAGGATCGGATCGGGAGCAAAAAGACATGATCGGAACAACCCTGATTACAACGCCACTCTAAATATTCGAATCCACAAAGCAGCAAAATTGTATTCAAAGTTTTTTACTAATGGAATAGTTCAAGTTAATCGATTGATTGTTGCAGCGCTAAAAATGATAGCAGCACGAACAAAATTTTTTACAGCAAAAACAAAAACGTACAACCTTTTGTTGGTCTTGACAGGGAGCAGCTGGATCCAACCATATTAGATAAGTCATGTCATATTCACGGTTACCACTAGAGGGCAGTGTATCCACCCAAACAATACAAAAAAAAAAAAAAAACCTCAATGCAAACACTTTCAAAACAAACCATTACTACGCCACTGCAATTAAACGAGTCCTCGAAACAGCAAAATTGTATTCTAAGCTTTTTTCTAATCGAATCGTTCAAGTTAATCGATTGATCATTGCAGCACTAAAAATGATAGCAGCGCAGCGCAAAAAAAAAACACATTTTCTACAGCACAAACAAAAACGTACCTTATTTTAGTCTTAACAGGGAGCTGCTGGATCCAGCCATGTTAGATGAGTTATGTCATATTCATTGTTAACACTAGAAGGCAGCGTATCCACCGAAAGCAATAAAACTCAATGCAAACACTTTCGAAACAAACCATTACAACGCCACTCTAATTAAACGAGTCCTCGAAGCAGCAAAATTGGATTTTAAGCTTTTTTTCTAATCGAATACTTCAAGTTAATTGATTGATCTTTGCAGCGCTAAAAATGATAGCAGCACAAACAAAACTTTTCACAGCACAAACAAAAACGTACAACTAGGGTTGTTCTGATCATGTTTTTTTGCTCCCGATCCGATCCCGATCTTGTAGTTTGAGTATCTGCCGATCCCGATATTTCCCGATCAGATTGCTTTTTTTTTTTGCTCCCGATTCAATTCCAATCATTCCCCATAATTTTTCCCGATCATATACATTTTGGCAATGCATTAAGAAAAAAATGAATAAAACTCGGACGAAAATACACATTCAACATACAGTACATAAGTACTGTATTTGTTTATTATGACAATAAATCCTCAAGATGGCATTTACATTATTAACATTCTTTCTGTGAGAGTGATCCACGGATAGAAAGACTTGTAATTCTTAAAGGATAATGTGACTTTGTATATTGTGACTAAATATTGCCATCTAATGGATTTTTATGAGCTTTCAGTAAATGATACTGCAGCCATTTAACTTCTGCCCAAATGCATGATGGGAAGTGCAACCATGACTGTGCGTACTGGTACCAATTGATGTATCTACTCTGCGTTGGGAAATAAAATAGGGTATTAAGAAAAAGATCAACTACTACCTTTCTTCCCCACATTCCTTCCCACGATATTTCTAATCGTTGAGAGAGGGATTGTAAGGCTTTAGCCAATTAAAAAAAGGCTTCAAAGGCTGCCAAAATTCCCTCTACTCATTTTACGTTGCCTTTTAGCTCTATTATGTACGTAATACGGTGCCATTAAAGATCGAACGTGACAATGCGTGAGTGGGTAGTGCAGCGCATGCGTTAATTGCGTTAAATATTTTAATGTTATTACTGCCATTGACGCGATAAATTTGACAGCCCTACTTTAAGCCAAGACTAAAGTCTTTGGATGAGTGTAAGACATTTTGTGTGTAACGTTAAATACAATTAGAAAACGATTTAATTAAAAAAAAAAAAAAAAATCTATATATATATATATATATATATATATATTAAAAAACGCATGTCCGATATTTTTTTGCCGATTCCAATACTTTGAAAATGACGTGATCGGACATCCCAATCAATCCCGATCTTTTGAACCCATATCCCAATATTGTCCAAATGCACAAATGAAACAGCACACATAAAAACATACAACCTTATGTTGGTCTTAACAGGGAGCAGCTGGATCCAATGCAAACACTTTCAAAACAAACCATTACAACACCACTCTAATTAAACGAATTCTCGAAGCAGCAAAATTTGATTCTAAGGTTTTTTCTAATTGAATCGTTCAAGTTAATCGATTGATCGTTGCAGCACTAAAAATGATAGCAGCACAAACAAAACTTTTTACAGCACAAACAAAAACGTACAACCTTATGTTGGTCTTAACAGGGTGCAGCTGGATCCAGCCATGTTAGATGAGTTATGTCATATTCACTGTTACCACTAGAGGGCAGTGTATCCACCCAAAGCAATACAACTCATTGCAAACACTTTCAAAACAAACCATTACTACGCCACTCTAATTAAACGAGTCCTCAAAGCAGCAAAATGTGATTCTAAGCTTTTTTCTAATCGAAACAAAGTTAATCGATTGATCGTTGCATCACTAAAAATGATAGCAGCGCAGCGCAAAAAAAAAAAAAAAAAAAAACTTTTTACAGCACAAACAAAAACGTACCTTATGTTCGTCTTAACAGGGAGCAGCTGGATCCAGCCATGTTAGATGAGTTATGTCATATTCCCTGTTGCCACTAGAGGATAGTCTATCCACACAAATCAATAAAACTCAATGCGAACACTTTAAAAACAAACCATTACAACGCCACTCTAATTATACAAATCCTCGAAGCAGCAAAATTTGATTCTAAGCTTTTTGGAAACGATTACTGCTGAAACGATTAATTAATGAACTCGAGTATTCGATTAGAAAAAAATTTTGCTGCTTTGAGTATTTGTTTAAAGCGGAGTTGTAATGGTTTATTTTGGGAGTGTTTGCATTTAGTTTTATTGATTTGGCTGGATACACTGCACTCTGGTCTTCCTCATTTCACATGGCTGAATCCTTCTGCTCCCTGTTAAGACCAACATAAGCTAAGTCATTTTTTGAGGTAATGTTTTCTTTAATGCATTCATCATTTAGTTTATAGGTAAATGTAGCCGTTTTTTTTTTTTTTTTTTTTTTTTTTTTTTGTGGGAATAAGTGTCTGAACGATTTGTAAGGAGCATTGTAGAATTTGTTTTTTTTTTATAGCATTTAAACTCACGGACTTTGCATTGCAAGTTAGCCAATTGTTGTTTTGTTGTACAGAGATCCTCATTTATTTTTTTTATACCGTTTGAGGCCCAGCTCAGGTATTTTAATTTTTCATGTTCCTTATCCGGTTACTCAATTATTCGAACTAGCGAGTTCATCGATTAATCGACTACTGAAATAATCGATAGCTGCAGCCCTAGAAACAATGGACTTGATCGATTAATCGTTTCAGCGCTAAAAATGATAGCAGCGCAAATGAAACTTTTACAGCACAAACAAAACCTTACAACGTTATGTTGGTCTTAACAGGGAGCAGCTGGACCCAGCCATGTTAGATGAGTTATGTCATATTCATTGTTACCACTAGAGGGCAGTGTATCCACCCAAAGCAATAAAACTCAATGCAAACACTTTAAAAACAAACCATTACAACACCACTCCAATTTAGACGAGTTATGTCATATTCACTGTTACCACTAGAGGGCAGTGTATCCACCCACAGCAATAAAACTCAATGCAAACACTTTAAAAACAAATCATTACAACACCACTCCAATTCAACGAATCCTCGAAGGAGCAAAATTTTATTCCGAACATTTTTCAAATTGAATCAGTCAAGTTGCTCGATTAATCGTTTCAGCACTAAAATTGATAGCAGCGCAAATGAAACTTTTACTGCACAAAAACTTACAACGTTATGTTGGTCTTAACAGGGAGCAGCTGGACCCAGCCATGTTAAATGAGTTATGTCATATTCACTCTTGTCACTAGAGGGCAGTGTATCCACCCAAAGCAATAAAACTCAATAAGAACACTTTAAAAACAAACCATTACAATGCCACTCCAATTTAGACGGTTATGTCGTATTCATTGTTACCACTAGAGGGCAGTGTATCCACCCAAAGCAATAAAACTCAATGCAAACACTTTAAAAACAAACCATGACAACGCCACTCCAATTCAACGAATCCTCGAAGCAGCAAAATTTGATTCCAAACTTTTTTCTAATAGAATCAGTCAAGTTACTTGATTAATGTTTCAGCACACAAAATGATAGCAAACAAAACTTTTTACAGCACACACGAAAACGTACAACCTTTTGTTAGTCTTAACAGGGAGCAGCTGGATCCAGCCTTGTCAGATGAGTTATGTCATATTCACTGTTACCACTAGAGGGCAGTGTATCCACCCAAAGCAATAAAACTCAATCCAAATTTCTTTAAAAACAAACCATTACAATTAAGGGTGTAACGGTACATGAATTTGTATTGAACCGTTTCAGTACGTGATGCTCGGTTCGTACGATGGCGTACCGAACGAGTTTCTGATGTAATGTAACCCTTACTTTTCGAGGCTGTGAGTCGATCGGGTTACAGTTACTTTGTGTATATCATATTTACTCCGTCTTCTCTACTATAATGAGGACCAACACGGTAGGACAGTATAACCCAGAAACATCTATGGTGCGACAACGTGGCCGTTAAAGTCAATCAGCCAGTGCGCACCAGTCGCAGTGCGGCCGCGTGTTGGACGCGTCCCAGAAGCGGCTCAACACGACGCACGCAAAAAGAACGTCAGAGTTTATTATTTGACGCGAGACGCGACCCTCCTGCGTCAATACTACTAGCTAGGATCGGGCAGACTGGAAGTCACTCGTGTAATAATACGGTGGATCCGGTCGATTTTCAAACAATATGCAATCGTAACCTACTTTATGAGACCATCAGATCTCTTGAGTGATAGATCGGGGCACAGTTGACTTGTCTTTGTTGATTTACTGCCGTCTTCTCTGCTATAATAATAACCAACACGGCCCAGTGTACAATACAAAACCCTCCTACCACAACAAAACGAGTAGGAACTTATATTCACATAGGAACGTCAATGGTATCAACTTACATAGGCGTCAATGGAATCCAAGTACATTGGCATCAATAGAATGAAAAAACTTAATTAAATGCCATTAGAAATGAATGGGAAGTTTGGACGTCCATGGACGTCAATGGCATCACCCCTCATAAGCGTCAATGCAATCGGGGACATTTGGGCTACACGTCCTATTGATATCTGGTCATTTCCTGTTGATTTGGGGACATTGTTTTTTTTCCCATTGAAAATGAATGGGAAAAAAATTGGACGTCCATGGACGTCAATGGTATCAACTTATATAGGCGTCAATGGAATCCAAGTACATTGGCATCAATAAAATGCAAAAACATGATTAAAAGCCATTAGAAATGAATGGGAAATTTGGACGTCCATGGCCGTCAATGGCGCCACCCTTCATAAGCGTCAATGTAATTGGGGAAGTTTGGGGGACACGTCCTATTGATATCTGGTCATTTTCTGTTGATTTGGGGGAGAAAAAAAAAAATCCCATTGAAAATTAATGGGAAAAATTTTGGACGTCCATGGATGTCAATGGCAGCACCCCCCCATAAGCGTCAATGGAGTTGGGGACGTTTGGCGTATACGTCCTATTAATATCTGGTCATTTTCTGTTGATTTGGGGAAATTTTGTTTTTTCCCCATTGAAAATAAAAGGGAAAAATTTTGGACGTCTATGGCCGTCAGTGGCATCGACATCCATATAGTCAATTGAATCCAAGTACATTGGCATCAATAGATTCGACATGCATGGCCGTAAATGGCATCAATGCAATGTAAATTCCATTAAAATCCCATTGGAAGTGAATGGGAACTTTTCCCATTCGAAATGAATGGGATAGTTTTCGGCAAATTTCTGGGGAACAGAAATTTTTTTCCAAATTCTGTATACAACTTTTACATGTTAAAATCTTTGCCATTGGGATTGCTTTTCTCTTTTAGCACAGGACTTCTTTTTTCTTCTTTCTTTCAGAAAGAAAGCTGACCAATACGCGGGGTCTGAAAGGCAAATTGTTGTTGGATTATCTTTAAATACCAGCTACTTTTTGAGCAGAATTCTAGCTTTGTATAGGCTAATGTTCCTGTTGTTGAAAGGTGTGTAATAAACACTTAGCACATTTATATTTTGCATTTTGTTTTCTTACTGTACCGAAAATGAACCAAACCGTGACCTCAAAACTGAGGTACGTACCGAACTGAGATTTTTGTGTACCGTTACACCCCTAATTACAACGCCACTCTAATTATAGGAATCCTCAAAGTATCAACAGACCCCACTCACCAACGTCACACAATGACATTTCGCTGTATCCGGCCACCATATTGTCCGTCATTGTTTATCCGTATTCTCAATGGTTTCCATTTGTCGTGCAATTTATAGTGCAATTCATGGAAGCCCCGGTGCTTTCAGACGCTGTAAACTCATTGGATGCGTTGCATAAAAGGCGTTATGTGGAAAAGCTTCAGTCTATCCGTTCGCCAGATCCATATTTGATGCCTAAATCGATATTTTTCGACCCGATGTCTTCGCGCAACAAATGTGTCTGCTTCATTTGCAAAGAGACAGTCGCTGTTTTCAAAGAGTTCGATGTGACGCGATAATGATATTACCGAACAAGACACGCTGACATGTACGACAACATTACAGGGAAGATACGCAGCGAGAAATCGTAGCAACTTGAAGCTAGTTTAATTTCACAGCAGCAGTATTTCGCAAGAGCCCGAGTGTCGAAAGAGAACGCCACAAAGACCAGGTTGTTGAAATTATGAATTAAAAAAATTATAAAGCAAATGTGACACACAGAAGGGCTTGCTAAAATTTGTTTACATATATTGTTCTATGTAAATCAGCCAAGGTAGCCCCCCGCATTTTTGCCACACCAAATCTGGCCCCCTTTGCAAAAGGTTTGGACACACCTGTTTAACTTCTTTCACTTGGTACCAGCTAAATACTATTCAAAAAATAATGATGGTGGAAGAAATAAGCATCTTGAATTTGAAACTGTATGTTGTCGGCGATTAGCCTCGCAATGATCTTAATTGTGGTTGTCAGCCCAAAACCCTCTAAATATATATTAAATGCATCTTACCAGATATAAAATGACTACTACATAATCTGTAGTGAATCTTTGGTGCCCAGTTTTCTCGTCGAATTGCAGCAGTCCATCTCGCTCTCCTCTCCGGGTCTCTCGGAATACAGTAGAACTTCAAGTCTCTCCGTCTATCTTCTCTGTTATTGCAACCAACCGCCACACACGCCTTCACCATTTTGATTATTAATGTTAACGAGCAGAAAAAAACGCCATAATAGGAGGAATTTACATAGCGGTAATGCTTCAACCCGACGAGCTGACGGACAATATGGCGCGGAGGCGTGGTTGTGAGGCCATGTGAGTAGGGTCTATATTTGATTCAAAGCTTTTTGTCAAAATTATCGCGTTAACGGGCGGTATTTTTAATTAATCATGTTAAAATATTTGACGCAATTAACACTCATAGGGCGGCCGTGGCGCAGTTGGTAGCTAGAGTTGTCCTTGGACCGAAGGGTCGGTGGTTCGATTCCCGGCTACGACTGCCCACTGTCAAAGTGCCCTTGGGCAAGCGTGTTACATGTTTCTTGGTGTTTGGCGCCCTCTGCTGGCGCTTAGGTCAAACTGATTTTATGGCTTAGTATCATGAGTGAGCAGGGTGTAATTATTGACATCAACAAAGGCGAGCTACTAGTTTATTTTTTGATTGAAAATTTTACAAATTTTAATAAAACGAAAACATTAAGAGTGGTTTTAATATAAAATTTCTATAACTTGTACTAACATTTATCTTTTAAGAACTACAAGTCTATCTATGGATCACTTTAAGAGAATGTTAATAATGTTAATTCCATCTTTTTGATTTATTGTTATAATAAACAAATACAGTACTTATGTATCGCATTTTGAATGTATACATCCTTCTTGTGTCTTATCTTTCCATTCCAACAATAATTTACAGAAAAATATGGCATATTTTATAGATGGTTTGAATTGTGATTAATTATGATTAATTAATTTTTAAGGTGGAATTAACTCGATTAAAAATGTTAATTATTTAACAGCCCTACTTTTTTCTAATCAAATCACTCGAGTTAATCGATTAATCATTGCAGCACTACAAATGATAACCGCTCAAACGAAACTTTTTTTACAGCACAAACTAGCACAAACAAACGGCACCAGTTCGGGTCCATTTTGCAGTAAATCGGGGGCTGCGTGACGTCATTACTACAAATTAAAAGCAGAATATCTACAAAAACCGTTGCAGCACAATAGCCACTTTTTAACAAAATGGGGAGCTGGTTGACCTCAGATTGACTGACAAAAGAATTGTAAATATCTCCAAAACGATAGCAGCACAAACAATTGACATATTTTTTTATGTAAAAACGGAGGTGCCGAAGACACGACTCTGGTTGTCACGGTTACAATCAACACAACAACTCCGAAACTGCACGACGACACTGCAGAAACACTTTTCTTCTTGATATTTACTTGACTGTTTCATTCAAATTCCTTTTTGGTGACGCTTTAGGGTCGCGCATATTTCCTGTGGACGTTCGAAAAAAGTCATTCGACACTCATCAAAAACAAATGTGGCTACGGATCAAAAGGCGACGGGCGCCGCGGCTGAGCGGATGTTGACCGCTTGTTCAAATGTGTTGCACGTGTGTGAAAAGATAACAGGAACACTGACTTAACTAGACACGCACCCCCTTGCAAAACAACCGACGGACCCCCCATTTTTTTGCTATGACAACACATAAAGTGTGTTTCAAACTACAGGTAGCCTCAGGGTTACGACGTACTCGACTACGCGATTTCGACTTTACTAAGCCGGAGTCTCGTTCATCATTGTGTCTCCAGTTGTTGTTTTTTTTAGTCACATAAGCAGTACGTTGTTTTACCTTAGAGTATCTTATTATTTACTTTATTAATATGACGTGCTCTGTCCTCACTAAACGTGAAGTTGTTCAGCTTTACAGACAGTAAACAAAGCAATTGTGCTTTTTGAAGCTTTTTATTTCCTTCACTTTTGACGATTTGTAAAGCTGTAACACAATTATGTGTTATCACTTATGCTCAAAATGACACACATAATACACTTAAATTAGCCTAATTTGCCAAACAAAAGTCCGCTAGCTTAAATGCTACAAACGCTAACGTGTTAACAATTCTCATAGCAAATCGCTCACAAGTAATTTTATAAAATGTAGCTGTAACCGTAATCACAAATGCATACACAAACATATACTGTAGATTTGATATCAGAGATAGTATCAAATCTTTATAATAGTCACCTTTTATTGGGCACTCATTTAACTTATTGGCTGCCATTGGCAGAGCTAGATGTCTAATCTATTTTGACTGGGAGGGTAGAATGAATGGTGGTTCATTCACCCTGTCAATGAATTCACATCCAGTTTAATTCAAAAAGTATTTGGCGGGTTAAGGGATACACAAGTACATGAAAATCCTAAATTAGAAAAATATAAAAAAGAAAAATGAATAGAATGCAATATTACAAAAAAAAAAAGTAAAAATAAAAATAATTTTAGGAGGAAATGTAAAAAACAATTAAATGAACTAAAAAACAGGGAGTAATTATTTTTATGTCTGTTTTTGTGGAATTCGAATGTGACATCAGAAATGAATGAGGCCACTGAAAATGTATGGAGAAGGTTTTGTCATTATTATTATTATTATTATTATATATATTTTTGGGGGGTCAAATTATTTGTTTTCGCCAAAAACTGCCCGATTGCTTTTGCGCGCCTTTATTTTGTGCATTTCGTGACGTGCGGAAAATGTGAATGGAATAAAAATGGACGCATTTTTGTGGGATTTGAATTCCAGCATCAGAAAAGAATGAGACCATTGAAAATGTATGGGGAAGGTTTTGCCATTATTTTTGTCAAATTGTTTGTTTTCACAAAAAAATTGGCTGATTACTTTTGCGCGTCGTGATTTTGTGAATTTATGACGTGTGGATTATGTGATAGGACAAAAATGGACACACATTTGAAAGTGCCACAAGATATGAATGAGGCCATTGAAAATGTATGGGGAAGGTTTTGCCATTATTTTTTGTCAAATTGTTTGTTTTCACAAAAAAATTGGCTGATTACTTTTGCGCGTCGTGATTTTGTGAATTTATGATGTGTGGATTATGTGATAGGACAAAAATGAACACACATTTGAAAGTGCCACAAGATATGAATGAGGCCATTGAAAATGTATGGAAAAGATTTTGTATCTTCTTTTTTTTTTCGTCAAATTGTTTGTTTTCACTAAAAACTGGCTGATCACTTTTGCGCATCTTGTGTTTGTGCATTTTCTAATGTGGTGATTTTGTAAATAGGACAAAAATGGACACATTTTTGCAGCAGGGCCGAGAACCAAAAGTGGTTTTTGCCATGTGGCATTTTTTTAAGCCAGGTAGCAAAATGGATTTTGACATGTGGCATTTTTTTTAATGTGGCAAATGGATTATGGTTTGTCACATTTTTTTTGGGGGGGTATATGGCAGTTTTGAAGGCCATGCACATGCATGCCATTGACGGCTATGCACGTCCAAATTTTCCATTCATTTTAAATGGCAGAAAAACGTGTGGCTGTGATTTTTCACCATACACTTAGCATTACAGCGCATTGACATTCAACTGGCCACCAAGTCAGGCTATGCCATTGACAGCCATGCACGTCCAAATTTTCTAAAATCCAAATCCATTTTGCTTCATACTAAAAAAAATGCCACATATCAAAATCCATTTGGTCACATGACAAAAAAAAATGCCACATGGCAAAATCCATTTTGCCACATAGCAAAAAAAATGCCACATGGCAAAATCAATTTTGCCAAATGGAAAAAAAAAAAAAAAAAAAAAATGCCACGGTGCAAAATCCATTTTGCCACATGGCAAAAAAAAAAAAATGCCACATGGCAAATCCATTTTGGCACATGGTAAATACCACTTTGGTTTCTCACTGTCTGTCCATTTTTGTGGGATTTGAATGCACCCATATAAATGAATGAGGCCATTGAAAATGTATGGGAAATTTTTTCGTCAAATTGTTAGTTTTTCACCAAAACCTGGCTGATTACTTTTGCGCGCCTTGGTTTTGTGCATTTTAAAATGTGTAGATTATGTGAATGGGACAGAAATGGGCACATTTTTGTGTAATTTAAATATGCCCATAGAAATGGATGAGGCCATTGAAAATGTATGGAGAAGGTTTTGTCAAATTGCTTGTTTCCTCCAAAAACTGACTGATTACTTTTTGCGCGCCTTGATTTTGTGCATTTTTTGATGATGGGGAGATTATGTGACAAATATGGACATGTTTTTGTGGGATTTGAATGCACTAACAGACGAATGAGGCCATTGAAAATGCAAGTTTTTGTCAATATTTTTGTCAATTTTTTGGGTTTTGCCAAAAACTAGCTGATTTGATGTGAACAGGACAAACACCGTAGGACAAGCATTATTATTTTTGCTCCTAAAGCCCGTGTTTTTGGCACAACCATCAACAACAGAGACGAAATTGTCGCGTGAAGTTTTGTAACGGTGTGAATAGGTTTGACTCCCTCAAACAAACGGTACATGCTCACACACTCTGAGGTGTATGTGCGTAGCCAGCGGCGAGCACGGAACTGAAGAAGCAGACGCCCGGCATCAGTCAGCTTTTAATGTTTTCCCTTTCTTTTTTTCATGTTGCTATGTACCTCTTTTCTCTGTTGCACTTATCCAGCCCGCGGGCTCGCTCGGGGTTCCGCGCACACACGCTCGCGCTAAAAAATCTCACACTCGCACACACGCAACTGAGCGGAGAAAGTCGGTCTGTATTCTGACACAACGAAAGAGAAAAGCGCCGCTATTTTAAATGTGCTCCGTAGTCAAGTGTTGATTGGAAGGAGATATGGAGCATTTGTCTAGTGACTGTATTTCAGTATCAATATCGTATCCGGATAAAACATTTGGTATCAATACTTCGATACTTTTGACAACCCGACTAGCTTCATGCTAACATATCATGGGAAACACCATACACAGGCTCACAAATACTATCAATGTGTCCATTACTATCTTGAGTAGTGAAAATCAAACTGATTCATTTACAACAAATTTCTGAGGATCTGTACGAAACCGCTCAAGAACTTAGTATTTGCACTTTCCCAACCAAATATTGTGTCCCGATACAACACCTAAGTATTGATACTTCGATACCTTTAATAACCTAACAGGCTTCATGCTAACACAACATAAGAAAAACCAAGACAGGCTAGCTGAAAGTCTCTATGTGTCCATTACTATCATGAGTAGAGCAAAATCTAATTGACCCCATTACAGAACATTTCTATAGAAAATAAAAAAACTGACAATCAATACATTTGCAGTCATGTATGTTATCCAAATAAAACATTTTAGTATCAAAACTTAGAAATTTTTCAATATTTTTGACAACCCGACTAGCTTCATGCTAATGTATCATGGGAAACACCATAAACAGGCTAGCAAATACTCTCAATGTGTCCATTACTATCAAGAGTAGTGCAATTCCCATTTACCCCATCACAGCAAATTTTTGGTGACCTGCGGAACTGACTGTCGGCACGTTTACAATCAAATACCTTTTATGTATAAATGGTTTCAGTTTCGATACTTTGATAGTTTTGATACTTTTAACAACCCGACAAGCTTCACGCTAACCATAGACAAGCTAGCATAGAGTCTCTATGTGTCCATTACTATCACGAGTAGTGCAAAATCAAATTGATCCCTTTACAACAAATTTCTGGGGACCCGTACGAAGCCTCGTAGAAAAACTTAGTATTGACACTTTTACAACCAAATATTGTGTCCAGATACAACATTTAAGTATCGATACTTCGATACTTTTGACAAGCAGACTGGCTTGATGTTAAAACATGAGAAAAACCATAGACAAGCTAGCAAATAGACTCTATGGCTAGGTTCACACCGCAGGTTTTAATGCACAAATCCGACTTTTTTGTCTTATGGTTTTTTTTTGTTGTTGTTTTTTTTTGTTTTGGCGTGCCTGTTCACACTGCCTTTGTCCTGTTCAAGTATTACGCATGCACACTCTGACCCGCGAAGAGCAAACTGATCCGCATGCGCAGAACCATCAAAACAAATGACTACACATGCTGGCTGTACGTCATTCCAGGGGGATCATATTTGAATTTCTCAAAAAGAGACATTAATAATCCCTTTTTCGTCTGATATTCAAAGTTTATATGGATTGATAGACTGCATGCACGCACTGTGTGCATGACGGACAACCCAACTAGCTTCATGCTAACACAACATGAGAAAAACCATAGACCAGCTAGCAAATAGTCTATATGTGTCCATTACTATCACAAGTAGTGCAAAATTCTGGTGTCCCCGTTACAGAAAATTTCTGGAAAAAACAAATAAAGAATCAAATATTACAACATATCACAAGCAGCCTTCCCACTTCAAACGCATGTCACTTTCATCAGCATCAATCAGTATTGTTTTTGGCAGCCCTTTTCATTTTCGTCTCAGTCTTTTGGACGATAATATTTATTTGTCTTCGTCCTTTTTTATTCATCTCAAAATGTGCTTGTCTTCATCTAGTTTTTGTTCACGAAAACTCAAGAATAAAGTCTTCTAGTTTTAGTTTACTAAAAATGTTTTCGTCTGTAAAATATTAAAAAAAAAAAAAAAAAAAAAAAAAAACCTCCAAAAATAAATAACTAAAGGTTTCCAAATATTTCGAATAAAAATTGACAGACGAGCACAGGGCCGGCCCAGGCCATTTGGGGGCCCTAAGCAAAATAATGCCAAGGGGCCCATATTTTTGGCCCACCATTTTGTCACAGTGTACTGTGAAACCCATACATGCAATCCAACCCATACGTCCATATTTTGTACATTAATCGGAATTTGTTGCACTGCATACTTTAAACGTCTCATCCCAAATGATTGTCAGTACTTACAGTCGATAGCGCCAAACCTTTTTCTAAAAGAGGAAAAGAAAGAAGTTAAGGAAGAAATTTTATTTTTTTGCGCTTGTAATCAAGTATCAAAACTCACAAAAGTCAAATAAAGCTAACTTTAGTATACAAAATAGAATATAAATTAAACAATTACCAGATTGGGGGCACCCTAGTAGTCAGGGGCCCCAAGCAGCTGCATATTCTGCGCATAGGCTGGGCCGGCCCTGGACAAGCACATACTGTAGCATCTACAAGGACAACGCCAACTTCCTGATAATACACACTTAGCAGAAAAACAGTACATTATTTTCTATAAATTATACCCACCTGGACTCCATATACATACAATTGTATGTTACAAAAAGTTGTCTGATATTTTAAGTGGACGATTGCTATTAGCATTAGCCTAATGCTAATGTGAACGTGAATTCTATGCTAACGCTATGAGCTACATTTTGTGTGTTATGTTCACTCAGCACAGGCCTTTAGAGGCTAAAGCAAGATTGCATTTTCTCTCTGGCCAAGATAAGAAAACAAATTTAACCATGTGCGTGTGTGCAAAACTGGAGAGCAGCAGCACGTCACATGAGTGACACAACCAGACACTGCTACAAAGCAGGCTAACTACTAGAGGTGTGCGAAATTTCCGATTCTTAGATAATTCGCGATTCAGCCTAGGAAGATTCAAGAACGATTCACAAGCATCCAAATTCCGATTAATGAAATATGCCAAGTAAAGCAGAACTAAAATATAGTCAGCACGGTCTTCGGGACACAATGAGGAAAGGACCGAGAGTAAAAATCATGCTTGTCATTACTCGGGGAATAAAAATGCTCAACTCACAGCTCTGGCTCAACTCATGCCGCTAGATAAAAAAACAATAATACCTGACTGCTGCCGAAAGCCGCTACAAACTACGCTCACATAATGTAGTAGCTATCACATGTATAAAGAACTAGATGCGAAATGACAGACTTGCCAGCGTTAGTAAACAGCCGCCATCTTAAAGCAGTGGACGGCTGTTGTAGCAAGCCTTCCAAACGAACCTAATCAACTTTTTATCTTAAATAATCGGCAAAATCTTGACTCGAATCTATGTTTAAATAATGAAACAGTTTTAAAACTTTCACATGTCGAAAATTGACAGAAGGGAAATTATGGAATAACGGAAGCAATTTTAACTTTAACGGTTGATTCACAACATTAAGTTAATTGCATGTAGTTTAAAGCTGCTGATACAGAATGGGGACTTGAGTATTTTGTTTACTGTTTTGAACTGTTAACTTGCTACTGAAATAGTCGTTTATTTAAGCCTGAGAGGATTTTTGTACAATTTTTCTAACTAATGTACAAAATATTAAAAGCAGCTAATAGCTGGCGGGTCTCATCAATAATCGATTTATAATTGAATCGTAGCCTGTGAATCGTAATCGAATCGTTGGGTGCCCAAAGATTCCCATCTCTACTAACTACACATAAAATGTCAAACATTGCAATCATGTGACGGAAACTATTGCGCATTTTCGTCTCATCAGACGAAAACTGGCATGAGTCTAGTTATGTTTTAGTCTCCCAAACCACTTTTTTTAGCTCGCTTTCGTCTTCTCAACGTCATGAAAAATTTGTTGGTTGACGATATATTTTCGTTAAAGTCATCGTTGATGAAAACAGCACTGGTGTCAATGGGAGACAGAGTTAACATACAGCTAATTGTAAAGATGTCCCGATCACGTCATTTTCAAAGTATTGGAATCGGCAAAAAAATATCGGACATGCCTTTTTTTAATATATATATATTTTTTTTATTAAATCATTTTCTAATTGTATTTAACGTTACAGACAAAATGTCTTACATTCATCCAGAGTCTTTAGTTTTGGCTTAAAGTAGGGCTATCAAATTTATCGCGTAAACGGCGGTAATTAATTTTTCTAAAATTAATCACGTTAAAATATTGAATGCAATTAACGCATGCGCTGCACGACCCACTCACGCATGGTCGCGTTCAAACTATAATGGCGCTGTTTACCTATACATAGAGCTAACAGGCAGCGCAAAATGAGTAGAGAGAATTTTGGCAGTCTTTGGAGCCTCTTTTTAATTGGCTAAAGCCTTAAAATCCCTCTCTCGACAATTAGAAATATCGTGGGAGGCAATGATGGAAAGAACGATAGTGGTTGATCTTTTCCTTAACACCCTGTGTTACTTCCCAACGCAGAGAAGATATATCAATTGGTGCCACTACGCACAGTCCTGGTTGCACTTCCCATCATCCATTTGGGCAGAACAGTTAAATGGCTACAGTATCATTTACTGAAAGCTCAACGAATACACTAGATGGCAATATTTAGTCACAATATACAAAGTCACATTTATCCTTTAAGAATTACAAGTCTTTCTATCCATGGATCCCTCTCACAGAAAGAATATTAATAATGTAAATGCCATCTTAAGGATTTATTGTCATAACAAATTAATACAGTACTTATGTACTGTATGTTGAATGTATATATTCGTCTGAGTTTTATTCATTTTTTTCTTAATGCATTGCCAAAATGTATATGATCGGGAAAACTTATCGGGAATGATTGGAATTGAATTGGGAGCAAAAAAAAAAAGCAATCGGATCGGGAAATATCGGGATCGGCAGATACTCAAACTAAAACGATCGGGATCGGATGGGGAGCAAAAAAACATGATCGGAACAACCCTCGCTAAAACCAATCACTGTAAAGTTATTTACGATTAATTGCATTCTGAATAGTAATAATTTCAAATTTGGTATTTAGCACTTTTGTTTCAAATGTACTGTCATGAAATTTTAACGTATATTTACTCATAGACTCAGCGAGCCTATGCGCAGTTCAAATAATAAACTGTGTTAATTGATATGTAAGTTAACCCTGAGTTAACTCACCCAGACTTAATAAAAACTCACAAAATGACATTCACTCCTAGCCAAAAAAGCATCAAGCTTTAAAAATCTTATTTTTCGAAAAATGAAAAACAGCATTTGCGTGGACGCATGGCATTTTCTCAGTCAAATGGTCTTTGTGTGCGTTAAAAACTAAAAGTGGAGTGCCGCTTTGATGGAGTGCGCGGTCATCAGCGAACAAGCTTTCGCTCCTTTCACTGCTTTTCTCTCTTCACGCGGTGCTAATGAAGGAGCGTAGCGTCTTTTATCAGCACTCACTCCCCCGCCTGCCGTCCCCGCGAGTGTCTGCAGTCATCAACATTTCCAGGTGTCACACGCGAGAGCTGCGACAAACCTGAACGGCCCCTTCCCTCTCCCTCTCCGCCGCCTTAACCCGGCTATCTTTTTAATTATCTTCCTCCCGCCGTTTGATTAATTATTGGGTTGCAGGTGAAAAGCGCTGACTGACGGCCCCTCTGTCGCCGTCAAAAAGCAAACAGCTGCCGCCGCCATCGCCTAGCAACCCGTCGCTGATGGATGAGCGCCGGCCGACGGACCGGTCGCTGTAAATCAGCACTTTCGCGCGACACGCATGGGGGTTGGATACATACGCAAAAAAATAGCGTCTAAACGCTATCTGCTGAGATATGGTAACGTGGCGCGGGTGTGTAATTGTGATATATGGGTCACATCTGCATACAAATATGTTTTATTCTGAAACTGCATAAACTTTTAGATTTAAAAAAAATCATTGATTATCGTTATGAATGTACTAGGAACTGTTGTTTCCATCAACAATGACGATTACGGCATCTTTGATATGTTCAAAACGCGTGACATTTTCATATTGTACGGAGAGTACGTTAGCTTACATCGTAGCAGTGTTTTGGTCGTGTCTAGTGCTGCAACAATTAATAAATTAACTCAAGTAATTCGTTGTCATGGTTTGTTTTGAAAGTGTTTGCATGTAGTTTTACTGATTACTAGAAGCCCTCGAGTGGCATCAGTGAACACATTTAATATTGCTAAATCCAGTTTTTGTTTGAGCTAATGTTTTTTTATGCATTCGTAATTATACCTGTAAGTATATTTAACATTTTTTTGTGGGAATATGTGTTTGAACGATTTGCTATGAGGACTGTAAAAAAAATTAAAATAAAAAATTAGCATTTTATAGCAACTAACTAGCTGACTTTTGTTATGCACGTTAAGCAATTGTTTTCTTGTACTTTCAATATTACATACATATCCTGCTTATTTGATCATAATCCCTTCATACATTCTTGAGTTAATGCGAAATTTCTTTTTTGACCTTAGTGACCTTTGACTTCATTACTCCTAAAATGTAAACACATCTTCCTTTTAATATGATATACATATCCTGCTTATTTGATCACAATCCCTTCATACGTTTTTGAGTGATTGCGAAATTTCTTTTCGGATCTTTGTGACCTTTGACCTCATTGCCACAAAATGTAATCACCTCTTCAATTTCATATTACAAACATCTCGAAAGTTCGATAATTTCTTTATTTGTTCTTGAGCTATAGCGAAATAACTTTTTTGACCTCAGTGACCTTTGACCTCATTATTCCCAAATGTAAATACATCTTCCTTTTAATATTATATACATATCCTGCTAATTTGATCGCAATCCCTTCATACGTTCTTGAGGTATTGCGAAATTTCTTTTCAGACCTGCGTGACCTTTGACCTAATCACCACAAAATGTAATCACCTCTTCAATTCCATATTACAAACATCTCGAAAGTTCGATAATTCCATTATTTGTTCTTGAGCTATGGCGAAATTCCTTTTTTGACCTTTGACCTCATTACTCCCAAAATGTAAACACCTCTTCCTTTTAATATTACACACATATCCTGCGTATTTGATCATAGTGCCTTTATACGTTGAGCCTTATTTATTTATTATTTATTGTTGAGTTATTGCGAAATTTCTTTTCGGACCTTTGTGACCTTTGACCTCACCACCACAAAATGTAATCACCTCTTTAATTTCATATTACAAACATTTCGAAGGTTCGATAATTTCTTCATTTGTTCTTGAGCTATTGCGAAATAAGATTTTTGACCTCAGTGACCTTTGACCTCATTAACTCCTAAAATGTAAACACCTCTTCCTTTTAATATTATATTCATATCGTACTTATTTGATCACAACCCCGTCATACGGCAGTTTCTCTATTTTGATGTGGTATTCTGCCAACCCGAAGCAGAAGGCATTTTGTGCTAGTCAATATTTCGCTCTTATTACAGTACCATTTTTGGCCATGTAGCCTACATTGTGCCCCTTGATAACGTAACATAATAAATAGTTGACAAATGGAACAAGAGATAATCATAAAATATGATAAATGAAAGGTCAAAGGTCACAGAGGTCTCGAATAAAATTTTGAATTAACTTGTTTGTTTAGTGTTAATAGCATAACATAATAAAAAACTGCAGAACTGATAAAGGGATAATCGTGAAATATCAAAAATAGAAGGTCAGAGGTCAGAAAAGGAACCTCCAGATAAATAGGCAATGCGTTATCAGGTTAACTCAAATTTGCAGGAAAGGTGATATAAGAAGAGAAGTATTGATGATATTTTGGTGTATGCCAGCATGACAGTTGGCAAGCATAAGGTCAAAGGTCATAAGGTCCTCCAAAGCAAAATCAGGATTTAGAAAGAAATCTGATCGGTGAATATTCACAAAAACCATAAATAAATTAATAATTAAAAATGTCTCATATGCTAGGTGTTTTTCTTTAGTATCTAAAGGGAGTGCCAGTGGTACCAAATGTGGCGATGATTTGAATTTGGAGAGAAAGCGAGATCGAAAAGTGGTATTTGGCATATGGCAATATGGCTTTTGGCATATGGCAATTTTGTTTGGCATATGGCATATTTGGGGGAATTTAGCAAAATGGCTTTTGGCATATAACAGTTTTTTTTTTTTTTGGCATCAGGCCAAATGGCTTTTAGAATATGGCATTCATGCAAGCCATGCACGTCCTTGCAATTGACGGCTATACTTGTCCAAATTTCCCATTCATTTTTAATGGTGAGTGTATGGTCAAAAATCACAACCACACATTTTTCTGCCATTAAAAAAAGAATAGGGACATTTGGAAGTGCATGGCCGACAATGGCATGAACATACGTACATTGCCTGCAAACAATGCCATTTGTCAAAAAACATTTTGCCATATGTCAACAAAAATCATCATATGACAAAAGCCATTTTGCACAATGCCAAAAAAATGCCATATGCCAAAAGCCATTTTGCACTATGTCAAAAAAACTGTCACATGCCAAAAGGCATTTTGCCATATGGCAAATGGCTTTGGCATATGACAGTTTTTTTTTTTTTTTTTTTGGGGGGGGGGGCATTTAGCAAAATGGCTTTTAGAATATGGCATTTTTGTAAGCCATGCAAGTCCATGCAATTGACGGTCATGCTTGTCCAAATTCCCCATCCATTTTTAATGAGTAATGATAAGTGTATGGTCAAAAATTACAACCATATGTTTTTCTGCCATTGAAAATGAATAGGGAAATTTGGAAGTGCATGACCGTCAATGGCTCGAACACGTATATGGCCTGAAAAAAATGCCATATGCCAAAACCCATTTTGCATTATGCCTAAAAAAGAATGCCATATGCCAAAAGCCATTTCGCCATATACCAAAACACTGCCATATGCCAATATATATTTTGCCATATGCCAAAACCAATTTCATATGCCAAATACCACTTTTCGTTCCGGCCCTGCTGTGAATTTGGGTGCTTAGGCAGAGGTCACCTCTCGTAGGGTTTTCCTCTAGTTTGAGTTCTTATTTATTCATTTTTGAAAAATGATTTATTGTTCTAAAAGAAGTTTTTTTTTTTTTTTTAATAATTCTTAATTATTATGTTTTAAACAACGGGCCACTGAAAAGTAGAGTGCTAACCTTCTAACTCACTTTCTAACTCAAATTTTTGGCATTTTGCATGAGAGATATTTCAAGTTTTATCACTGTATTCAAATCAGGGAGATTTATCACTTTGTGATTTATATAGCAGTAATGACTTGTGGGTGCTTGCCTTTACATAATTTGTAGTTTTCCTCAGATTTGAGTTCATTCCCAACAGCCGTCAAATCTATAAATATTCTACAGCGGATGATAAATAAGCATCCGCTTTTATACCAGGTGTGTAGATGAGCTGGCACCTAGCAACTAAAGCATCGCTTACTTTCTGATCTTTAGCTGAACATCACTTTCCGGGAGGTACGGTGGACCATCACGTCAAAATAAAATTGGCTCATTGTTGCAATGGTACCTCCAATGTCAAAAATTGGAAGAAAAGACATATAGAGCATTAATCGTCTTTAAGATGATAATTGACCCAATTGAACGTTTGCCCAGTATCCATCCATCCATCCATCATCTACCGCTTAAACCGGGGTCGGGTCGCAGGGGCAGCAGCCATAGCAAGGAAGCACCCCAGGATCCCCAACCATTCGCAGGCCAGCCGAAAGACATAGTCTCACCGGCGTGTCTTGGGTTGTCCCCGGGGCCTCCCGCCGGTGGGACATGCCCGGAACACCTCTCCAGGAGGCATCCGAACCAGATGCTCTACCCACCTTAACAGCGGAAGAGTAGCTGAGTCCCACCCGGATGATTGAGCTTCTCACCCTATCTCTGAGGGAGAGCCCGGACACCCTGCGAAGGAAACTCATTTCGGCCGCTTCTATCCAGGATCTTGTTCTTTCGGACACGACCCACAGCTCGTGACCATAGGTGAGGGTAGGAACGTACATCGACTGCAGACCAGTGCAGAGTCCGCATCACTGCAGAAGCTGCACCGATCTGCCTGTCGATCTCCTGCTCACTCCTACCCTCATTCATGAACAAGAACCCAAGATACTTGAACTCCTCCACTTGGGGCAGTATTGCATCCCCTGACCTGGAAAGGGCACCATACCCTTTTCCGACTGAGGACCATGGTCTCGGATTTGGAGGTGGTGATCTTCATCCCTATCGCTTCACACTCAGCTGCAAACAGCTCCAGTGAGAGTTGGACGTCACGGCTTGATGAAGCCAACAGCACCAGATCATCTGCAAAAATATGCAATGCAGAGGCCACCAAACCGGACCCTCTCAACGCTTCGGCTGCGCCTGGAATTTCTGTCCATAAAAATTATGAACAGAACCTGTGACAAAGGGCAGCCTGGCTGGAGTCCAACCCTCACCGGGAAGGAATTCGACTTACTGCCGGCAATGCGGACCAAACTCTGACAACGGCGGTACAGGGACCGTACAGTGCTTACAAGGGACTAGACACCCCGTACTCCTGGAGCACTCCCCAAGTGACATGGTCGAACGTCTTCTCCAAATCCACAAAACTCATGTCGACTGGTTGGGCAAACTCCCATGCACCCTCGAGGACCCTGCCAAGGGTGTCGAGCTGGCCCACTGTTCCACGGCCAACACAAAAACCACACTGATCCTCCTGAATTCGAGATTCAACTTCCTAACGGACCTTCCTCTCCAGCACCCCTGAATAGACTTACCGGAGAGGCTGAGGAGTGTGATCCCTTTTTAATTGAAACGCACCCTCAGACCCCCTTTTTACCATCGCGGTCTGCAAATCCAGAGGCACTGGCCCCGATGTCCACGCGGTGTTCTAAAGTTGTGTCAGTCACGATAGCCTCACAACATCCAGAGCCTTTACAAACTTAAGTTGGCCCAGTATTGCACTAATAACTGAAACGTCAAAAATTTGAAGAATACTTCAACCTTCTCCATTCATTAATTGACCTTCACTTCAAACTGTCCAAGTTGGGAGTTGGCCCAGTGTTGCACTGGTACCGCTATATATCAAAATTGCAAGAAAACTTTGACATTAGAGTTTCTTTCTCCTGGTTATTGGTGTGAATCACTCCCAATGTCGAAGCACGAACGCACACACTCAATTCTCCCAGATTCAAAAGGAGGCCTTCCACAAGATGGATACTTCTCCCCCCCCCCCAAAAAAAGCCTGTTGATGGATATGAATGTGGCCCTGCCATTCATCACCGAGCTATTATTTAGACTGGACGGCTACAGAGCTGTAACCCGAGCTAGCAAAGTGTGTGTCTGAATGTGTGTGTGTACACAGAGGCAGGAAGCGTGGATAGTCAGGGTCAGGACAAAGGGAGGAAATGAAAGATCACAGTCAAGTGAGGAGAACAAGAAGAGCTAAAAGAACAAGTTTGCTTCCGGGCAGCAAAGAAAAGACCAATGGCCGCGTGCCAACACTGTTTCCCATAAGGGTCTGGTGTGTTCCCCGAGTAGTCTCAGATGTAGTGTATGTTATTTTATGTCCTATGAGAAGCCTTCAAAGCGCCTCAGGATGAATGACTAAAGGAACAAAATATAGCATCAGCGTTGGGTTAGGCAACAGCAGAGACGAGTAGTACTATTGCAAAGTTTTAACTTAAAGGAGAATGTCCGAATTTTTGACATTAGGCTTAATTTTCAAGTTAGCGGGGTTTAATTAGTTGGTGGAGTAGGTTTCAACAAATTCCTTGCAGTTTGTGCATTATTTGTTATTTGCAGAGCTCTGCTAAGCTAAGCTAGCACAAGTCAATGGTGCCTGCTAGCATGCCGATAAAAACGGTATAAACAGATCTAACATACTGTGTCATGGTCAAAGAGTAAACAGTACAGTGTGTCAAGGTGACTGATTTGGGGGATGGGTAGCAAAAAAATCAGCAGTAAAAAACACGATATCAATCCGCCCTGCTTGCTTAAACAGCCCGTTCCCTGCAGAGCTGCTGGATTACAAATACCGTTGTTAATACTACAACTATGTTTTACTAACATTATCCTGAAAACAAAGCCAACACTATTGATTGCATGGCTAATTGGGGATTTCCATGCATGCTCATGTTGGGTTTTTTTATTGGCGTGCTAGCAAGCACCATTGACTCACGCTAGCTTAGCCACTCCGGAGCCCCTGCAACTAACAAATAATTTACAAACGGCATGGAATTTGTTGAAATCAACTCCACCGACTAATTAAAAATTAAATTAAGCCTAATGTTGAAAAATTCTGAAATTCCCTTTAAGATATTTTAACACAAGAAAACCCAGCAGAGGCCGACTCGGCCTTTCCCGAGACAAATTCTCCTAATATTCCCAAGCAATGGCCAATTTGGCCTCGCCTCCAAAAAAAAAAGAATTGCTTTTGAACTAGCCAGTCGTTGTCTGACAGACAGCAACCATTCATATGTAAAAACAACCACTAGACATACATCGTGTTGCCCAAACGTTTGTGTCAGTTCAAGTCAAGCTACATTTATTTAATTACATTTATGACGTTTGACACTTTTTACCTTTTTTAACTCGCTTCTCCTATACTCCACACACAACGACAGAAAAAAATGGCCCAAATGTGTACGTTGTTTTGAAGGGGAGAAAAAAAAAAAAGTGTCTTAGAACTGCAATTTGAATGTAAAGCAGGAATTGTGTCTATAATTTAGAAGGACTGAATCAGGGGCATGGAGCATTAATTGTAGTCATTGTGTCTGAAGTTAATGTATGTGTAGTGGTTGCATTTCCATATCAACGGCTGTTTTCTGTCGCACAACGACTTGCCAATTCTAAAGCACTTGGGTCATTTTGGCCACCTCTGGGTTTTCTGGGGGAGAGGCCATATCGGCCATTGCTTGAGACTTGTAGGAGTACCAGAATTCTCTGGGACTTCTAGTGTTAAGACTTTTTTTAAGCCCTTGATGACTTCATTTACATTTTACATATACAGTGTATCACAAAAGTGAGTACACCCCTCGCATTTCTACAGATCTTTAAGTATATCTTTTCATGGGACAACACTGACAAAATGACACTTTGACACAATGAAAAGTAGTTCCCCTCAAAATATAGCCATTAAAATCTAAACCCCTGGCAACAAAAGTGAGCACCCGTTTTAAACTACGTACAAATGTCCAAATTGAGTACTGCCTGTCATTTTCCCTCCAAAATGTCATGTGACTCGTTACAGGAGTGCTGTCAGCATTGCTGCAGAAATTGAAGAGGTGGGGGGTCAGCCTGTTAGTGCTCAGACCATACGCCGCGCTCTACATCAAATTGGTGTGCATGGCTGTCACCCCAGGAGGAATCCTCTTCTGAAGACGGTACACAAGAAAAGCCCGCCCGTCTCATCTGACCATAGGACATGGTTCCAGTAATTCATGTGCTTTGTTGACATGTCTTCAGCAAACTGTTTGTGGGCTTTCTTGTATACCGTATTCAGAAGAGGATTCCTCCTGGGGTGACAGCAATGCACACCAATTTGATGTAGAGTCTGAGCACTAACAGGCTGACCCCCCACCTCTTCAATCTCTGCAGCAATGCTGACAGCACTCCTGTAACGAGTCACATGACATTTTGGAGGGAAAATGACAAGCAGTACTCAATTTGGACATTTAGGGATGTACGTAGTTTCTAAGGGGTGTACTCACTTCTGTTGCCAGGGGTATAGATATTAATGGTTATATTTTGAGTTATTTTGAGGGGAAAATAAATGAACTTTATTATATAAGCTGCACACAGACTACTTTTCATTGTTTCAAAGTGTCATTTTGTCAATGTTGTCTCATGAAAAGATTAACTTAAATATCTGCAGAAATGCGAGGGGTGTACTCACTTTTGTGATACACTGGAAGTGTAAAACTGCAACCAGGGAACTCAACTTGAGTTTTTTTTTAATTTTCCCCTACGCATTTTTATATACTCCAGATTGCTCGGCATTGAGTTGGGAGGGGCCAGCCCCGCTTCTGGCTGAGCAGAGATTTAAGACACAAGACGAGCGCTGTACTTCTCTGTGCAATCCGTGATGGGAGGACCACCAATGGGCACTGAATTGAAGCATATTATTTCGACGTATGTTTGAAGGTCCAAGAAAAATGTGTGAATGGACCATCAGCTTATCACAGCTCATTCATGTCAAATGAGCCGCACATTTAAAATTAAGAGTTGGCAGAGAGCTTGTGGCACTCATCAAAAGAGCTAGATATGGCTCGCGAGATATAGGTTTCAGACCTCTGAGTTAGATATATATTTTTGGAAATGTTGTGCATACAGTTATCATTTATGATTTCCTTATTATAGTTAGTCATCAGATAGGATAACTTATGTCTAGTCAGACTTTCCTTTGTCCAGGGCCATGTGACCCTCATGTACTCTATGTACTCTATTCTATGTTCTATGTTGCTTTTCCTGCCCCTCTCATCCTATTGTTTGCCCCTGAATAGCAACTGGGGGAGCAGCTACCAACCTCCACAAAAGTTACAAGAGGTCCTGCGTGTTCATTTTAGTCAGGCTAGGTGTACACAAACCTAGTTTCAAATCTAACATTTTCTTGGTCCTTCGAGCCGGATGCAACATATCTTATGACGCCAGCCAGGGAGAGCTATCTCTGTCCAGTTTAATTTTTTTACTGAGAGGACATGATTTTTCTGGTTTGTTGTTGTGCAAGGATTGAGAAGTTTCTCAAAAATTACTAGTTTTTTTTTTAACGGGTGTATAAAACCTTTCCATGGTCTCATAATGACTTGGATGAATACCTGAAGGACTTTTTTCTTATAAGGGGTTTGGTATACTGGGTTTGGAATTCTATCCTTTAATATTTTTAGGTACACTACTCTTCCTATGCATTTTTATGTACTGTATGTGTATTTGCTAAATGTAACTTTGAAAAAAAATCCCTTTCTTTAATTCACTGCATTTGACAGTAAGAAAATTTTCAACTGGGATGTTTGGGATGGAATGATAGCTGCCAGCCCTCCCAGTCAAAATGGATTGGACATCTATCGCCGTCAGTGGCAGCTAAGAAGTTAAATACAGGATTCCTGCAGGTTTAAAGACAACTTCTTTTCCCACAAAAATGTTATGTAAGGAAATATGACTTTCACTTTTTAATGTTTTTATATATACATATTCTGTTGCCAGCTTGTTGGAATTGCTGTGCATACAGTTAACATTTATGCTTTCCTTATTATAGTTACTCATCAGATAGGATAACTTCTGTCTAGTCAGCCTTTCCTTTGTCCAGGGCCATGTGAGCCCCATGGACTCTATGTATTCTATTCTATGTTCTACTGTATTTTGCTTTCCTGCCCCTCCCATCCTATTGTTTGCCCGTGAATAAGGAGGGTTGCTAGCACTGTAACTGGGGGGAGCGGCCACCGACCTCCAAAAAAGCTACTTTGACTTCCTGCGTGTTCTTTTTAACCAAGCTAAGTGTTCATAAACCTTGCTTTAAAGCTAACATTTTCTTGGTCCTTCAAGCCGGATGCAACATATCTGGACGACACCAGCCAGCAAGAACTAATTCTATCCTATTCAAATTTTTACTGAGAGGAGGTGATTTTTCTTGATTTTTGGCGTCCAAGGATTGAGAAGTTGCTAAAAAATTATTATTATTTTTCTTTTTTTTATGGGTGTATAAAAGCCTTTTCACTGTCTCATAAGGAAAAATCCCTTTCTTTAACTAATTCACTGCATTTGACGGTGAGAACATTTTCAACTGGGATGTTTGGGATGGAGTGATCGCTGCCAGCCCTCCTAGTCAAAATGGATTGGACGTCTAACGCCGTCAGTGGCAGCTAAGAAGTTAAATTTAGGATTCCTGCAGGTTTAAAGACAACTTTATTTCCCACAAAAATGTTATGTAAGGAAATATGACTTACATTTCTTGCATTGCCTCTTATTAGCTCATGTTCCTAATAAAACGCCCAGCGTGTGCAGTACTTTGCAGTGATCTGCAATGTGCTTAATTGTGTTACAATGTGACGGTCCGGAGGGGAAATGGAGCGCTGCCAATGGTGTAATCCCGCCTTTCCGTCTGCTTCATATCCTCACACACAGGCACATAATTACACACACACACGCACACACTTTGATGAATGACACGTGTCAGTGCGCGTCAGTGACGAATGACGGGGAGGAAACGGAGGGTTTTCGGCGACGTGGCGGTCGCTGGCGTCTCTTCTGCCAAAAGCCGAAACTCTGTCCATCCACGCGGCAAAATATGCCAAGTCGTTCGCCGCTTCACGCGTTTGAACTTTTAACTAGTAATTCATCAAC
Organism: Corythoichthys intestinalis; assembly: GCF_030265065.1. NCBI lineage: Eukaryota > Metazoa > Chordata > Actinopteri > Syngnathiformes > Syngnathidae > Corythoichthys > Corythoichthys intestinalis. The sequence continues at coordinate 1,899,986 of NC_080395.1, forward strand.
CTATGATTCCGAGTGGATTTCAGGCACAACTTTTGCTGATTGCATCTGAAAAAGACAGCGTTCATAACCTAAACTTGCTCATTTTGGCTTCAAACACACCGTTACACATGCGCAAAAATCTTCATATAACCGAAAACACAGACCCAAGCAAACATGATTAAAAGACAACAAAAAATATAAAATGCGCAATTACTAGGGTTGGGAACAGAGGTTGCGCTAGACTTTTTCGTTGTCTGTCATTTTGACTGACAGGGTCATAAAAATCCGGTCATAATCTATTTTTACCCGTCACTTAATTTTTTAAAATGATAATAATGACATTGTGGTGACCCTTTGTTTAGCATAATGCACTTTCCGTACTTGTGTGTCCATTTGGCCAAGCGCGTTACCGGCTACGACACAGTCACGTGACAGAGACACGCGTTCCGGCTTGAATAGAGAGTTCACAGAGAGCAGCAGAGCTACAGCGGCTGGACACAGCAATTCCAGCTAACAAGACTCTTAACATTGCATACCGCTTCAACATATTCAATAGTATTTAGTTTTCATTCATTTTCAATTAATATTCTGTCCGAACAAGCTTAACAGAGAATCCACACCGTGCCATCACACATCAAGCAGATGAATAAGTAACTTTTTCTCCGCAGTGACAAAAACAGCTGACTGTGGCCCCAGTAGGTAGCCACGGTTTGTCCCTAATAGGAAATGAATGGAAATCGTGTACGAAGGAGATGTTTACAGAGCTAAAACTACCAATTCTCTCCGAAAATGATGTGCCTGGTGCCAAATTCACTGGCAAAGATGTGGAAGAACATAAAAATGTTCAGTTAAAGAGATGGCTTAGTGTCGAAGGCTGAAAAAGACGAAAAAAACGAGCCGACCTAAGCATAGCTTTAGCTTTTTTATCGACGCGACTGACGATGTCATTCTCCTGTTTCAACAAGCTATCCTTTACCATCAGCCCTGTCTGTCTTATATATCCTCTGGTTGTCCTACGTCTCTTACCGTTCTTGGGGTAATTTAGTTAGCTTTGTGTAGCGATCGCAAATGCTACTCAGTGACAGCCAACGAACACTTTTAATTTTTTCATTGATAACACATCTTAATTCTATAATTTATTTACACTTCCCCCTTACTAAAGTTGTTTTTATATATATATATATATATATAACTGAAACGGTAACAGTGGCAGTCAGATACCATTGTAATTCTTTTCAGGTCATTCATTGTCAGACAGAAGCAGTACAGCACAACGTTACGCTAAAAGAATGTTAAAAATATAAAAATGGCTTACGTTTTTGTCCTCTGAAAGACCATGCCAACCCAACATAATGTTTACTGCATATGAAACGTGAATGGATTCGCCGAGTTGGTGTTAAAGTCCGCGCAAGTTGATTCGGTCTTCACATTTTTTCCTCTCGAGTTTTTGGTTTCCGGAAACGTATGAAGAAAACATCCTTCATGTGTCGTAATGTCTAGAGTCGTTTCTACAAGTTCCAAAAAAGCAATGCGTGATCGTCATGTTCATTACCGGAGAAAAGTAGCAATTTTTACGTTGGGTCTATGCGAGGGCGGGTCTATAATGTCCCACTTCGGCTTTACTTCCGCTTAAAGATGCGACGTCATAGTCTAAAAATAGCCTGCGTGCGGTACGCCATTGCGTGCCCGCTTGTGCAGTCCCTCTTTTTTCACCTCTTTTATCAACACCATCGTCCTTTTGGGGCTTTTTGAAGAAACTTCGGACAATTCGTTTAACGCGACCCCTGGTTGGGAATCTCTAGCATGAAGCCGATTCGATATGTATCTAGATACACAGCTTACGATTCGATTAAAAAACAATACATTTTTAAGGCCAAGCGATTCGATACAATTCGATACAGTTTAAGAACGATACGGTTCGATACATAGTGAAAACGATACGATAGTAAACATTTGTTGTGTGTTTTCGTACAGTATTTTAAACATATAAAAAAAGATAAAAGATTAAATTAACAAAATTTCATACCAATGTTATGTTTTATTTTTTTTTATGAAAAAATAAAAAATAAAGCTTACTATATGACCGTCATTTTGTTGGATGGGATTGATAATAAAATATAACTCCAGTGACAGACAACAATAATGTGCAGGAATTTAATTACTGTATTTCCTGGTGTTTTGAACACAATTGGTAAGTATAAGTGCAAACTTTCAACATAAACAACTTACAAGTAAAACATATTATATGCAGCAGCTCTTGGAAAAAAGAATTAAACCTGTTAGTGTTATTATAAAGAAATAATAAATTCTGCTCTACCACTAGTATAACTGGGGTAATAAAAAAATGGCATTTAAGACAGACAAGTCTATAATCATTACTTTAACCTTATACTAGGTTTGTTCCGATCCTGTTTTTTTGCTCCCGATCCGATCCCGATCGTTTTAGTTTAAGTATCTGCCGATCCTGATATCTCCTGATCCGATTGCTTTTTTTTTTTTTGCTCCCGATTCAATTCCAATCATTCCCGATAATTTTTCCCGATCATATACATTTTGGCAATGCGTTGAGAAAAAAAATGAATAAAACTCGGACAAATATATACATTCAACATACAGTACATAAGTACTGTATTGGTTTATTATGACAATAAATCCTCAAGATGGCATTTACATTATTAACATTCTTTCTGTGAGAGGGATCCACGGATAGAAAGACTTGTAATTCTTAAAGGATAAATGTGACTTTGTATATTGTGACTAAATATTGCCATCTAGTGTATTTGTTGAGCTTTCAGTAAATGATACTGTAGCCATTTAACTGTTCTGCCCAAATGCATGATGGGAAGTGCAACCATGACTGTGCGTAGCGGCACCAATTGATATATCTTCCCTGCGGTGGGAAGTAACATAGGGTGTTAAGGAAAAGATCAATCACCACTGTTCTTCCCCACAATGCTTCCCACGATATTTCTAGATGTTGAGAGGGCGATTTTAAGGCTTTAGCCAATAGAAAGAGGCTCCAGAGACTGCCGAAATTCTCTCTACTCATTTTACGTTGCCTGTTAGTTCTATATATAGGTAAAACGGCGCCATTATAGATTGAACGCGACGATGCGTGAGTGGGTCGTGCAGCGCATGCGTTAATTGCATTAAATATTTTAACGTGTTTAATTAAAAAAAAATAATTACCGCAGTTTACGCGATAAATTTGATAGCCCTACTTTAAGCCAAAACTAAAAGACTGTAAGACTCTGGATGAATGTAAGATATTTTGTCTGTAAGGTTAAATACAATTAGAAAACGATTTAATTAAAAAAAATATATATATATTAAAAAAAGGCATGTCCGATATTTTTTTGCCGATTCCGATACTTTGAAAATGACGTGATCGGACCCGATCGATCGGGATGCTTACCTTATACACAGCAAAGTCATTCATTTATGCCTGTGCTTCCACATTTTTTTATTCCTCATCACTGTCGATATCTTTTTTGAAGGGCAGATTTTTCAAGATCAACTGATCAACATGTTTAAGTATACTGCATTTCGTGGAGACAATATGCCGCCCTTTCCACCATTGTAGTGGGTTAATTTTTAGGTTTAAAAACTCACACTCTCTGTACCGCTTCACACTTCACACTAGCTCTGTCCCATGCGAACAGATCTGGCTTCCATCGTCACTTCAAAGTCCGACATTTGTTTTCCTGGGTGCGTTGAAAATCAATCGCTGCACGTCGCTGGCGTGGTGCGCAAACTGTCCATTGTTTTAGCATGTTGCTTCGTTGCCACAACTAGTTTCGTTTTGGGCTGTGATGAAAACGCTACGGAGCGTGCGTTACAGTGGTTTTGTTAGCTCTCGCGTTGTTAAGACACGCCCGTGATGATCGGGTAATGTCGGCGACTACTAGTGGTTCTGCGGAACAGAATGGGAAGTTGAGGCAACCACGACGGCGGTCACAATCTAAGTGCGCTGTGTGGTGAATGACACAAGTGCAGCATGTGAGGTAAAAGCTAAATTATTATATTAAGTAATGCATTGAACTAAGCATTAGAAGCCGATTCTTGTGCTTGCGATAGCCAAATTCTATCTCTACTAACGGTTCATTGAATACTTAATGGCTAGTTACTGTCGAATTGTAACTTTACTATCGATACAGCTGTATCTCTCACCTGTAAAACCGGATATCCGGTTGTATCGGTTTATCGTTCTCAAGCTTAGCAATTACGCAGCAACAAAAGTCCCAGAGAGATGACCAATGACGAAACCAGTGGTGTTGTTAGGGGTGTTTTAGGAGGGCTTCAGCCCCCCTAAAATATTCTTAAGCCCCCTAAAAAAATGTGGTGTTGTTTACTTAAAAAAAAAAAAGGCTGACATCACCATGAAGATACCAGAATATTAATTTTAATCAATAATCATATAAGTTGTCATTATTAACTTGAATGTGATCATAAATACTTCATAGACTAAAGTAGAGAGCCCCTTCAATCCATTCCACATGTTCATATAGAGAACGCCCACATCGCTGCAAACCCAGTCCGCGTTTTCTCTGTGACATAGCTATCAGTCGGTACTACCTTTTTTTTTTTTTTTTTTCCCAGAAGTCGTTCTCTGCGCATGTCTTTTACCTTTGTTGTTACATCCCAGCTCTGAAAATAACGGTGCTACTTAGTTGCTGCTAGCTAGATAGCCTGAAATGCATTGTGAAAGTCAAGTCCTTGTAGAGTTAAGTGTGTACTCTTGTTCCCCCTAGCTTTGGAGTGACTTCCTTCTGGAGCATCAGCTGTGTTTCTCACGTTACGCAGTTGAGTACAGGAGCTCAGCTTATTTACGTATAATTATTATCTGTGAATAGTCATTATAATATACTACTAATAATAATCACTTACTAATAATAATAATAATCACACCACCACCTTTATTGACCTGTAGGAGTCAGCGCAGAGGAGCAAAGAGGTTGAGAGGGGAGAGACCTCGATTGTAAATAAGTGTCGGAGAGTAATGATTAGAAAGTGGAGAGAGCCAAGAAGATGATTATATATAGCATACAAAAAATATAAAAGAAATCTAAACAGTAATATGGGGTTTTATTTTTTTCACTAATTAAATAAACTTTTTTAAACTTTATGTAAAACAGAATGTTTACTGTTTATTTTTCTTGCATTAAAAATGAAGACTGTAAATATGTGTTTTTTATGAATTATTATCAAATAATTATCTATAATTTTCATTATTTTAGAAACAAATTTTAATAAAAAAATTAGAAAAACAGGTTGCTTTTTAATTGTATAACTTCTTTTTTTTAATTACCGTATTGGCCTGAATATAAGACGGTGTTTTTTGCATTGAAATAAGACTGAAAAAGAGGGGGTCGTCTTATATTCGCGGTCTACACATTATACTTATTCCAGACGCTAGATGGCGCCAGATGTCATTGAAGCGATGTTCTTTCATGACAGATGTCAGCTACGCTCAAGTTTAACCAGTTTTCATTATTTTATTGTTATTGCAATGTTTTTCCTGATTCAGATTTGTTTCAAGACTACAGTTACAGTTCGACTTCACTTTGATGGTTAATGCAGTTATTGCAATTTGTTGTTTTATCACAATAGATTGGTTTATTTACATTTCAAAAACCAAAAGCCATTCATTTACGAATGTGATTGCACTTTACTTTACATATTTAAATGTTCAGATATTAAGATTTGAATGAGGCAAAATAACATGCTTTTTCTCTCAAATATATTGCTATAATCATTTGTTTCGGATGTATTGTAATTATTATTCTGTAGAAAAATTAATTTGGTGTTCAAAAAGTCATTTTTCAAACTTGAGTCTTGAAAAAGAGGGGGTCCCTTATAATCAGGTCCATCTTATATTTGGGCCAATACGGTAAAAGTTATTGATATATTTTTTTTTAAGGAGAATTGTGAGCCCTTGTTTTTCGTTAAAAGTAAAAAAACAAAAAATGAACTGCCTTTCCCACTAAAAAAAATAAATAAAAAGATTGATACAAAAAATATTCATTTAATGTATTTACACACATTGTTTACTTTACATATGCTGTACAGTACACTATTTAAATCAATTTTCTCTAATTACAGTATCTTAGACATAAATTTTCTCTCACTGGGAGACTACTGTGATGGGGGCATTGACTGTGTAGCTGGAGATCCAGCTTTTGAGGAAAAACATGTTGATGGGTAGGTAATGAACAGGAAACCCTAACCGTAAAATCAACAGAAAATAATCCAAACTGTCTCGGAAGTGAACCAGTTATGCTTCAAAATTAACCTGAAGTGACCTGGGAAATCTCCCAAATTATCAGAAAGTGCCCAAAAACCAACCAAAGTTCAGCCAGAATCAATAAGAAGTGACCAATGAACAGGGAGTAATCCAGAAATGCCCTAAAATACACTAGAAATGATCCAAAATGTCTAAGAAGTGACCCCGAAATGCCTCAAAATGTAGCTGAAGTGACCTAAAATCAACAAGAAGTGAGCTGGGAATTCCCACAAATTACCAGTAAGTGCCCTAAAACCATCCAAAAACTCAGCCAATATCAACAGGAGGTGATAAATAAAGATGAAGTTACCCATTAATGCCCTAAAACCTACAATAAATTATCAAAAATGTTTAGGAAGTGACCTTGGAATGCCTCAAAATATTAGCCTGGAACTCCAGACTCACCGTTGTTCCAGCGATTGAGTCTGGCGACCATTCCGCGGATCAAATTCCCAGGGCGGAGCAAGCCACAGCAAACAGACAGCGGAGTGGACCAGTCAGCGACAGGCAGACGTGACCCTAACCCCCAAATCATCAGAAAGTGCCCTAAAACCACCCAAAACTCAAAAGGAAGTAACCAATGGACAGAAGGCAGCCCCAAAATGCCCTAAAAACAACAAAAATGATCCAAAATGTCAAAAAAGTGACCCCGGAATGCCTCAAAATATACCTGAAGTGACCATATATCAACAGAAAATGAACCCTAAGTAGCCAAAAAATGAACAAGGAAGTGACCCAGGAATTCCCCTAAATAGTCAGAAAGTGCCCCATAACCAACCAAAAGTCAACAAGAAGTGACCTATACACAGGAAGTAACGCAGAAATGCCCTAAAACAACAGAAAATGATCCAAAATGTCAAAGAAGTGACCAAAGAATGCCTCAAAATGTTCCTGAAGTGACCCAAAATCAACAAGAAGTGACCCGGGATTTCCCCCAAATTATCAGAAAGTGCCCTAAACCCATCCAAAAACTCAATCCAGAATCAACAGGAAGTTATCAATAAACAGGAAGTAACCCAGAAATGCCCAAAAAACAACAGGTAATGATCCAAAGTGTAGGAAGTGACCCCAGAATGCCCCAAATTGTACCTGAATTGACCCAAAGCCAACATGAAGTGACGTGGTAATTCCTAAAAATGATCAGAAAGTGCCCTAAGACCAACCAAAACTCATTCAGAATCAACAGGAAATAATCAATGAACAGAAAGTAACCCATAAAGGCCCTAAAACCAACAAATTATACAAAATGTCTAGGAACTGACCCCGGGATGCCTCAAAATATACCTGAAATGACCCAAAATCAACAGAAAGTGACCCATATGTAGTCTAAAATGAACGATTCAGTGACCCGGGAATCCCCCCAAATTCATCAGAAAGTGCCCCATAACTCATAAGGAAGTGACCATTGAACAGGAAGTCACCCACAAATCTCCTAAATACAAAAGAAATGATCCAAAATGTCTAAGAAGTGACCCTGGAATGCCTCAAAACATACCTGATGTGACCCAAAATCATTAGAAAGTGCCCCAAAACTCAACAGGAAGTGACCAATAAACTGGAATTGACACTAAAATATCCTAAAATCAACAGAAAATGATCAAAAATGTCAGGGAAGTGAACCCGGAATGACTCAAAATATACCTCAAGTGACCCAAAATCAACATAATTTGACCGGTAAGCAGGCTAAAATGATCAAGGAAGTGACCTGGGAATCCCCCCCCAAATCAAAAGAAAGTGCCCTAAAACCAACCAAAACTCAAAAGGAAGTGACCATTGAACAGGAAGTAACCCCAAAATGCCCCAAAACAACAGAAAATGATCCAAAATGTCCAAGAAGTGACCCCGGAATGCCGCAAAATATACTTGCTGTGACCCAAAATCAACATAATGTGACCCATAAGCAGTCTAAAATGAACAAGGAAGTGACCTGGGAATTCCTCAAAACCATCAGAGAGTGCCCAAAAAGTCAACAGGAAGTGACCAATAAACAGCAAGTAACCCATAAACGCCCGAAAATAAACAGAAAATGCTCCAAAATCTATGGGAAGGGACCCCAGAATGCCTCAAAATGTACCCGAAGTGACCAAAAATCAAAAAGAAGTGACCCAAAAATTCCCCCAAAATTATCAGAAAGTGCCCTAAAACCCATTAAAACTCAGCTAGAATCAAGAAGAAGTGATCAGTGAGCAGGACGAAACCCGTAAATGCCCTAAAATTAACAGAAAATGCTCCAAATGCCTGGGAAGTGACCCCAGAAAGCCTTAAATTGTACCTGAAGTGACCCAAAATCAACAAGAAGTGACCTGGGAATTCCCCGAAACCATCAGAAAGTGCCCTAAAACCAAACAAAACTCAAAAGGAAGTGACCAGTGAACAGGAAGTAACCCAAAAATGCCCTAAAAACAAGAGAAAATGATCCAAAATATCTGGGAAGTGAGCCCGGAATGGCAAAATATACTTGATGTGACCCAAAATCAACATAATGTGACCCGTAAGCAGGCTAAAATAAACAAGGAAGTAACCTGGGAATTCCCCAAATCCATCAGAAAGTGCCTGAAAAGTCAACAGAAGGTAACCCATAAATGCTCTAAAATAAACAGAAAATGCTCCAACATCTCTGGTAAGTGACCCCAGAACGCCTCAAAATATACCCAAAGTGATCAAAAATAAAACAGAAGTGACCCAGAAATTCCCCCAAATGATCAGAAAGTGCCCTAAAACCCATTAAAACTCAGCCAGAATAAACAGGAAGTGATAAGTGAACAGGAAGTAACCCTGAAATACCCTAAAATCAACAGAAAATTCTCCAAAATGTCTGGGAAGTGACGCAACAAATGCCTCAAAAAGTGACCCAAAATCAACAAGGAAGTGACCTGGGAATTCCCCGAAACCATCAAAAAGTGCCCAAAAAGTCAACAGCAAGCACCCCATAAATGCCGTGAAATAAACAAAAAATGCTCCAAAATCTCTGGGAAGTGACACCGGTATGCCTCAAAATGTACCCGAAGTGACCAAAAATCAAAGAGTGACCCAGAAATTCTCCCAAATTATCAGAAAGTGCCCTAAAACCCATTAAAACTCAGCCAGAATAAACAGGAAGTGATAAGTGAACAGGAAGTAACCCTGAAATACCCTAAAATCAACAGAAAATTCACCAAAATGTCTGGGAAGTGACCCAAGAATGCCTCAAAATATACCTAAAGTGACCCAAAATAAAAAATAAGTGACCTGGGAATTCCCCGAAAGCATCAGAAAGTGCCCCAAAAAGTCAACAGGAAGTTACCAATAACCAGAAAGTAACCCATAAATGCCCTAAAATAAACACAAAAAGCTCCAAAATCTCTGGTAAGTGACCCCGGAACGCCTCAAAATATACCGGAAGTGACCAAAAATCAAAAAGAAGTGACCTAGAAATTCCCCCAAATTATCAGAAAGTGCCCCAAAACCCATCAAAACTCAGCCAGAATAAACAGGAATTGATCAGTGAACAGGAAGTAACCCAGAAATACCCTAAAATCAACAGAAAATTTTTCCAAAATGTCTGGGAAGCGATGCAAGAATGCCTCAAAATGTACCTGAAGTGACCCAAAATCAACAAGAAGTGACCTGGGAATTCCCCAAAACCATCAGAAAGTGCCCAAAAAGTCAACAGGAAGTGACCAATAACCAGGAAGTAACCCATAAACGCCCTAAAATAAACACAAAATGCTCGAAAATCTCTGGGAAGTGACCCCGGAACGCTTCAAAATATACCCGAAGTGACCAAAATTCAAAAAGAAGTGACCCAGAAATTCTCCCAAATTATCAGAAAGTGCCCTAAAACCATTAAAACTCAGCCAGAATAAACAGGAAGTGATAAGTGAACAGGAAGTAACCCAGAAATACCCTAAAATCAACAGAAAATTCTCCAAAATGTCTGGGAAGTGACCCAAGAATGCCTCAAAATGTACCTAAAGTGACCCAAAATCAACAAGAAGTGACCTGGGAATTCCCCGAAACCATCAGAAAGTGAAAATCTCTGGAAAGTGACCCCGGAACGCCTCAAAATGTACCCGAAGTGACCAAAAATCCAAAAGAAGTGACCCAGAAATTCCCCCAAATTATCATTAAGTGCCCTAAAACTGATTAAAACTCAGCCAGAATTAACAGGAAGTGATCAGTGAACAGGAAGTAACCCAGAAATACCCTAAAATCAACAGAAAATTCTCCAAAATGTCTGGGAAGTGACGTAAGAATGCCTCAAAATGTACCTGAAGTGACCCAAAATCAACAAGAAGTGATCTTGGAATTCCCCGAAACCATCAGAAAGTGCCCTAAAACCAACCAAAACTCAAAAGGAAGCGACCAATGAACAGGAAGTAACCCAAAAATTCCCTAAAAACAACAGAAAATGATCCAACATGTCCAAGAAGTGACCCCGGAATGCCACAAAATATACTTGATGTGACCAGAAATCAACGGAATGTGAACAAGGAAGTGACCCTGGAATTGCCCAAAATCATTACAAAGTGCCCCAAAACTGACAAATATCAGGAAGTAACCCAGAAATGCCCAAAAATCAACAAAAAAATGACCCAAAGTAATAGACGTCCAATTTATTTTGACTCAAAATAGATTGCTCATCGAGCACTGTCATTGTCAACAAATGAGTTAACATAGACACTATTCAAGTGGAAAATTTTGGGTAGCAACCTGCTGGGAAAACAAATCTTTTTAAAACGATATATCGATTCTTGACGGGAGCATATCGATAACCTATTGGGATACAAACTATCGCGATATATCAATATACTGTCTAACTGCTAATCCTAATATTGCTTCATGTTAGCCCTACCCCTGAACATGCTCCGTCACGACCCAAAACAATCCCTCAAAATCCACCCTAAAGCTCCGAAACGCACACCCGCTAAAGCCCCCCCGCGCTCAGAGCCGCATTTCCGAGAGCGCCCGTGGCTAATTAACGTAGCTCGGCGGGTGTGTGTCGGGGGCTGAGTAATGTTTTTGATCTTTATGCCTGATAAGCGCATAGCTAATGAGCTTTCAAAGGCGGCGTAGACGGGAGTCGCCGCTCCCCGCAATTATTGACAGATGCCTTTTCCTCCTTTTCCACCGCCGCGCCATAAATCCTCGCCCGCTAATGAGCTTGAAAAGTGCCACCCTGCCAGTCAGCTAATGAAACTGAGCGGGGGGATGGGAGGGTGTGCCATGTGTGTGTGTCCTCTGACACAATTTTTTCCCCCTCTTTAACTGCTCTCTGCAGATGTTAGCTTTGTCGACGATGGCAGAGAAGCTCGGGAAACGCAGGTCAACAACGGCGAAACTCGCAACTTTTCATCGACAATAACCGCAATTTTGGACTGTAAGCCACACCCTCTCATGAAAACAATTTTTCAGATATAAAAGGACTTTAATCCACACTGTGATATGGAATATTTACACAAAAAGCTAATTAGCTTGTGGGAAAAATAGTAGCGGCTAGCGGTATTTCGATGATTCATTTAGACATCGTTTAGACATTGATAATTGAATTTTGCATGTAACAAATATACATGAAAGTAGTGGAGGAACACATAAATATAGGATTAGGTCACTCAATGCCATTAAGAGTGTTAGAGGTCAAATCCATTTGAATTGGGATGACTGGCATTGAGTTATCAGGTTTCAATGCAATTGAGGGCGAAAGACTTAGGAGGGCTGGCTGCTATCGTCCCAGCACTCTAGAAAAATTGGACTGGCCGTCTATCGCCATTAATGGCAACCGATAAAGTAAGTTAATAAAAAAACCCCACCAAAAATAGATAATTAAAGTGAAAAATACAGCTTAAAATTAGAAAACCCTTTACAATTACAAAGGCCAAAAAAATTCTAAAAAGATGAAAAATAATAACAAGTATGGACAATTCATTAAAAATAGAAAAAATATGTTTAAAAATGTAATAATCATTTTGCAATTTCGGAAAAATAAATACAATGGAGGACTTACTGTTTTAATTTTTATATTTAAAAAAAAAAATTTAATTTCCTTTTAACATTATTATTTAAATATATATATATATATATATATATATATATATATATATATATATATATATTAGGGCTGTCAAACGATTAAAATTTTTAATCGAGTTAATTACAGCTTTAAAATTAATTAATCGTAATTAATCGCAATTAATCGCAATTCAAAACATCTATAAAATATGCCATATTTTTCTGTAAATTATATATATATTCTGTAAAATAAATTGTTGGCATGGAAAGATAAGACACAAGATGGATATATACATTCAACATACGGTACAAAAGGACTGTAGTGGGCATTTCACTTTACTGTCATTTAAATCTGTCTACGCTGTCCTCACTCCGAAGCGTCTACTTTTTCCAAAGCTAGACAGCTAGTGAACGACGCCTTAATAATTAGACTTCTTCCTTTTTCATCTGATTTATTAATAAAATGGCCTCAAACCATTGTCCTCTTTAGACCGTCGTAAAACTACAAAAAAAAAGTAAACAAGCATTGCATTAGCAACAACGTTAGCTTAGCACGCTATACAGGTTCACTAAACATAAACAAAAAGTGTCTCATACAAAAAATATAACATTTCGCTTACTAACATAATATGTACATTCTTTACAACCACCATACTTACGGACAAATCTTGTCCAAGGATCATATAAGCACAACATTATCAGCCCGAGACGTCGTGCAGCCATAATGAACTGGAAAGAAAACAATAAACCATGTCGCAAAGCGACCACAAGAGTTCGCTGTTGGACAGCACAAAATTTCTTGCTGTAAAACTTACCAAAAGGCAGAATACTTTCTGAGCGGGACATGTGCGTTAATTGCGTCAAATATTTTAACGTGATTAATTAAAAAATTAATTACCGCGCGTTAACGCGATAATTTTGACAGCCCTAATATATATATATATATATATATCATCTTATTTATTCTTGTTTTATAAATAATTAAGAATAATAAAGAAAAATAATATTCATAGATAATAATAAAAATAATAATGTAATTATATACATAAAATAATATATATTATTTACTGACAAATTTTACTTAGTCAATTTTTAAATTTAATTTAGTTTTTAAATATTTGTTAATTTAGGATTATCCCTTTTTTTTTTTTTTTTTTTTTGTATTTTCCAATTTTTTACATGTATACATATACATATGCTGGAAAACACAGACAAGACAGAAAAAGCAGTTTCTGCTCCTTCACCCTTTTTTAAAATAAACTACTGTATTTTAAGCCAAAAGAACTGTTGTGTTTGAAAGAGCAATATGTCTATATGCTGCCATAGCAATTTCATGGCTCATAAAGCCCCCAACTATTTTCAATTTGTCCGTTTTACCCTGGAGATTGCCCGCCCTCCCAGTCATAAAGGAATGGACGTCTATCAGTGTCAGTGGCAGCTAACGAGGTGAAGATAGATAGATAAATAGATTAAACTAAATGCCATTTGACATTCATTTTTTTTTTTTTTTTTTTTTACATAGGAAGTCGAAACAATTGTTGCAGCAACTGTTCCTGTGCAAAATAGAACAAAAACTATTTAAAATACTTCACATTTTATACCGAGTCCCGATCCGATTCTGAAAATTAAAAAAAAAAAAAAAAGTGTTTTAAATATTGTTTTAAACACGTTACTTTCCCACTGAATTATTTTCAAGCTAGAATAATGTAGAAAAACTACAAACTGCAATTTCTGGAGAAATAACTTCGGGTCTTTGCTGTGTGGAGATACCGATCTTAGCCCCGCCCAGATTGGGTAGGGGACATTTCGGGGACATTATCAGGTAACTTATTGGTTATTTGGGGACATTTGGGGGACACGTCCTGGTCATATCAGGTCATTTGGGGACATTTGGGGGCGTGGCCAGGTCATATCAGGTCATTTGGGGACATTTGGGGGGCGCGGCCTGGTCATATCAGGTCATTTGGGAATAGTTGGGGGGCGTGGCCTGGTCATAACAGGTCATTTGGGGAATTTTGGGGGGCGTGGCCTTGTCTTTATTATATGCTTCACTGAGTCGGTACACTCAAGTTCCCGCATACTGCTCAGAACACATACTAAGTGAAGCAGATAGTTCTCCCTTTCTTGTAAGCGCCGTCTGTTTTCAATACTCTATCACACCCAATATAGAATAAATAGCACTTATACCATAGTTTAAGGAAAAAAAGCAAAATATAGGGCATAAAAGATACAGGACGCCTTTTTATCAAGGAAGCCCAAAGTGTGTGTCATGAGCAAGATTGACGAACCAACTCTCGCAAGCAGTTCTCCCGAACAGTCCAGAACAAATGGTGGGACGCTCTGTACCAACACAAGGAGCACTGGAGAACGCCCGATATCCAATTGATAACGCAACTGACAAGACTCCAAGAGCCCCCTTTGACGCTGAGGTGGCAAAATCCACAACTCTCGTTGCCCCGAGAACAGTAACTCCCGTATCCTCCTTTCCAATCCACAAACCGACAATAATCCCAAACACACCCTTCTTGCGGCCCACGGCCCGCCCCGCGAGAACCTTCAAAAGACTGAATGTTCAACTAAGTGTTGTCATTTTTCTCAGGAACCTTTTTTTGACGTGTGATATGGTGACCTTGGAACGAGTTTGCCTCCTCGCCTGAGTCTGTGTCGGTTTTGCCTTGCCGTTTAGAGTGATTGGATTGGGACATCCGTAGTTTGTTGGCTTGTGGCCGGCGCTGCGTTGGCGCAGCAAGTTGGAACTATCTAAACTATCAATACTCCTAAAAAGGTATCGATAGTCGGATCGTGACATAAAGGATCGCGATAAATCGCTAGATGATATTTTTTTGCCAGCTCTAATAGAACGATAGATATATCGTGAGATAATCGTAGTAATCATGAGCATTGAATCGCAAATTCAATCATATCGGGAGGTACCCACAAGTTCCCACCTCTAATATCTACTTATTCCGTTGAAGTGTCAGGTGCAAGGGTGTTGGTTTACATAGGGACGGTAGGGACATAACACTAGCAACTTTTCAAGATGCTCAAATTATCCCCAACGACACACATGCACACTCACACAGCCCCGACAGAAATAGATCTCGACAACATGGCGCCTCCTCCGCCCCCTTCTAATCAGAGGGATATCAGAAGTTTATTTTCCGGCCAGCAGCAGCCACTGTAAGTAATTTAAAAAGACACCAATGTTGCGGAGATGAGAAAAACACCACTAATTTTGCTACTGAAAGTCCGACGTGCATCAGAGTTAGCATAACATTAAACTGTGTGAACTTGCTAACCTGCAAAACTCAAGTAGGAAGCTGCTTAGAGAGAAGTGTCCTACTTTTTGTGTTTTCTACTGTTAACGTTAATTACTATCTTCACCAACTCATTCTTATCTTCTACTCCAAGACCGTGCTGATCTCAAATCCAACAGGAGCTAGGGAAATGAAACAAGAACATGATGTTAAAATGCTCCTCTTTCTTATTACTAGAAACACCGCTTCCTGGTTAGTTTCTCCACCCTCCGCCGAAACAATATGGTCGCTAGAAAGCATCTGAAAGTGATCACAACATAAAACGAGGAGGAGGAGCTTTTGTCGTGTGTGTGTGTGTGTGAGAGAGGAGGAAGCCGCTGTCAGCTTGAGAAGGATGTCAGCCAAGGCTAGCTCTGATTACGCCCGCTTCCATGCCTTTCATCACAAAAAACACACACACACAACGCAAACACACGATAATCAACTTGTTCGCCGTCAATGACGGTGCTAAAGGTCCAATCTGAATTCGTTGCCAGCCTCCCACATCAAACGGATTGGACGTCTACTTGTGAAGAAGCCATTAAAATCCACGACAGAAGGATGACTGCTTTGGAAAGTCCTACATGTCAACTTTGATCTGGTTACAGGTTACAGTTCTAATTTTTGTGGTACTGTATATTCAACATTTTGAATATGTTCTGGCCAAGGTTGATGAATATTAGCTTTGGACCTACCTGACGACTCACATAGTCTACATGTGAACTTTAACCTTGTTACAGTTTTCATTAATGTGGAACTCTAAATCCATTTTTGAATACGTTCTAGCCAAGGTTCTTGAATATTAGTACTGGACCTCTCTGACTACTCACATACTCAAAACTATGCATTTTTGCTGTACAAATATATAATAAGTTTGAATTAAAATTCATACATGTCAACTTTGACCTGGTTACAGATTACAGTTCTCATTTTTGTGGTACTGTAAATCCACAATTTTGAATACGCTCAAGCCAAGGTTGGTGAATATTAGTAGTAGACCTCTCTGACCACTCACATACTCAAAATGATACATTTTTACAGAACCAAAATTTAGAAAATACGAATTAAACGTCAACATGTCAACTTTGATCTGGTTACAGGTTACAGTTCTCATTATGTGGTACTGTACATCCACAATTTTGAATAAGTTCTATCCAAGGTTGGCTAATATTAGTTGTGGCTTCTGACTACTCCCATACTCAAAATTATGTATTTTTACTGTACCATTATTTGAAAAAAATTAATTAAAAGTCCTGCATGTAAACTTTAACCATGTTAAAGTTCTCATTTATGTGTTACTGTAAATCCACAATTTTGAATAGGTTCTAGCCAAGGTTGGTGAAAATTAGTAGTGGCTTCTGACTGACATACTCAAAACTATGAATTTTTGCTGCACCAGTATATGGGAAAATGAATTAAAAGTCCCGCATGTGAAATTTAACCATGTTACAATTCTCATTTATGTGGTACTGTAAATCCACAATTCTGAATACTTCTAGCCAAGGTTGGTGAATATTAGTAGTGGACCTCTCTGACTACTCACATAGTCAAATCTATGCGATATTGCTGTACAAATATATAATAAATTTGAATTAACAGTCCTGCATGTCGACTTTGATCATATTACAGGTTACAGTTCTTATTTTTGTGGTACTGTAGATCCACATTTTTGAATAAGATCTGGCCATGGTTGGTGAATATTAGTAGGGGAAGTCTCTGACTACTCACATAGTCAAAACTGTGCCATATTACAGTACCAACATTTGGTAAAATTAATTAAAAGTCCTGCATGTGAACTTTAACCATGTTACAGTTCTCATTTATGTGGTACTGTAAATCCACAATTTTGAATATGTTCTAGCCAAGGTTGATGAATATTAGTAGTGGACCTCTCACATATTCAAATCTATGCATTTTTTTCTGTACAAATATATAGCAAATTTGAGCCGATATGTTGACTCTGATCTGGTTACAGTTCTCACTTTTGTGGTACTCTAGATCAACAATTTTGAATGAGTTCTGGCCAAGGTTGGTAAATATTAGTAGTGGCTTCTGACTACTCCAATACTCAAAACTATGCATTTCTACTGAACCAATCTTTGGAAAAATGCATTAAAAGCTGTGCATGTGAACTTTAACCATGTTACAGTTCTCATTTATGTGGTACTGTAAATCCACAACTTTGGTAACATTCTGGCCAAAGGTGGAGAATATTAGCAGTCGATCTCTTTGACTACTAACATATGCAAAAATATGCATTTTTACTGTACAAATATATGGCAAATTTGAATTAAAATTCCTACATGTCGACTTTGATCTGGTTCCAGGTCGCAGTTCTCATTTTTGAGGCACTGTACATCCACAATTTTGAATAAGTTGTGGCCAAGGTTGGTGAATATTAGTAGTGGACCTCTCTGACTACTCACATACTCAAAACTATATGTTTTTGCTTTACAAATATATAGCTAAATTTGACTTATAAGTCCAACATGTCAACTTTAGTTCTAGTTACAGGTTACAGTTCTCATTTTTGTGGTAATGTAAATCCACAATCTTGAATAGGTTTATAGTTTTGACCACTCACATAGTCAAAACTATACATCTTCACTGTACCAAAATTTTAGAAAATTTGAATCACAAGTCCTACCTGTCCACTTTGATCTGGTAACAGGTTATAGTTCTATTTTTTGTGGTACTGTAAATTCACAATTTTGAATAAGTTGGTGAATATTAGTAGTGGCTTCTGACTACTCCCATACTCAAAACTGCATTTTTACTGTACCAATATTTGGAAAAATAAATGAAAGTGAACTTTAACCACGTTACAGTTCTAATTATGTGGTACTGTAAGCCCCCCCTCGGCACTCCTTCAGTATTTTTCTAGATCCGTCCCTGGGTCAGATACGATAGGTTCATGACGCATTTTTAATCAGGCACTTTTACGCAACTCCTCAGCCAATCATTTCGCGTGAATTGAGTGAAAAGCAGCCCCCCCCGAACAGTTTGAGTACCCAAAATGGGATTGACTTTATAGGTTTCACCTTATTGTGACATGTTTACTTGGGACGTCAAGACTTTATACAATATACAAGAATGAAATATTCAACCTTCCTTTATTTAGGGGGAGGCGGAATGATGCGGGCGGGGGTCCCGTGAGCCAATTTAAGGAATAAGTGCTGATGTGTCAGCTATTGACTGTTGGCGCTGACGGTGACGGCGCCGGAGGCCAAAGCGGGAGACCAAATGACAGCATCAAGCGGCGGCAATAACGTGTAACGAAGGCAGACCAAGGCGCCTCTAATTGACAGCTGTCAACATAATGGGCGCCGCCACGGAAGATTCCACGCAGAGGGGGGGCGGGGAGCGTGCTCGGAAAACGTCAGCCACTTATCCTCAAGGAAGAGAGAGGAGAAGACGGGTGTGGGTGCGGGGCGAGATGTGTTCGAGACACCCGTCATTCCAAAACAAAACTCCGTCATGATGGTAAAGTTGGACCTTGACTTGCGAGTTTTTAGACAAAAAAAATCTCCTTTCATGATATGGGCAGTTTCATATCAAGATATTGATACGCCACAATATACTATATTTTGAATTATTTGTTGAAAAAAATCAGGGCTGTCAAACGATTAAAATTTTTAATCGAGTTAATTACAGCTTAAAAATTAATTAATCGCAATTAATCGCAATTCAAACCATCAATAAAATATGCCATATTTTTCTGTAAATTATTGTTGGAATGGAAAGATAAGACACATGAGTACTGTATTTGTTTATTATAACAATAAATCAACAAGATGGCATTAACATCCATGGATAGAAAGACTTAGTTCTTAAAAGATAAATGTTAATACAAGTTATAGAAATGTTATATTAAAACCCGTCTTAATGTTTTCATTTTAATAAAATTTGTAAAATTTTCCAATCAAAAAATCAACTAGTAGCCCGCCATTGTTGATGTCAATAATTACACAATGCTCATGGGTGCTTAAGCCCATAAAATCAGTCGCACCCAAGCGCCAGCAGAGGGCGACAAAACTCCAAGAAACACAAGTAAAAAGTTGGCATTGCACTGTGCTGTCATTTTAATCTGTTTGAGCCAGACATGTGCGTTAATCGGGTCAAATATTTTAACGTGATTAATTTAAAAAATTAATTACCGCCCGTTAACACGATAATTTTGACAGCCCTAAAAAAAAAACAACAACAACAATTATGACACTCACTTTATTTTTGAATTGACTTAAAACTGTGCTTCCGCAAATGTTAAATGCATCAAGTAGTGCTGCAACCTAAAATGATGTGTGTACGACATGATAAAAAAATAGTCTTAAACAACATTATTATGTGAATTAGAATCATATTTTGAGACGATTCGACTATATACAACAATTTAGCAAAGCGCAGATGACGAGAAATTAGTCTTTTAATTTGCCGGTTAGCCATGCCTACCAATATAGGGCTCTAGCGTTCCCAACAGGAGGATGACGTCGGTAGGTTAATGGTTTCATCTGATTTAGAACTCAGCCCATTGAGGCGGAATTATTCAGAACGAGGAAAATCCGACGAAGAGAGCCGCAAAATGTCATCGATTCAGTCTCTCAACTCCAATATTTTTACAGGATATCCTTTTTATTGAAGTATTTGTCCCCATTTGCTAAATAAATCGTATGGTCATGACAAATAACAGTCTTACGCTAAATGAAATATGAATTCATTCAGTACGACATGGGAAAATTACTTCTTAATGGTCAAAACTGTCCACTTACTGCACCTCCCAAACTATATATTGTGCCACCGGAGTTTTTCTTCTGTTCCCTGCCCCGGCTTCGGAGAGCGTAAACAAACCAGGAGGCGTGACAGCTAGCTGACGTGCTAACCAGAACCGAGTGCTGTTTCAGTCTTATTCTCGGCTTTCAAAGCGTAAAATCCTGGCACCGAGGCCCCCCACCCGAGCGGGCGCAATCACATGCAGCCGCGCGTGAGTCCCATCAAACATGCGACAGTCACGCAGACGAGTGGAGACGCCACACAGGTGCCACCCCAGGGCCACGACCCTCACCCAGCCAGCCCAGGGAGGGAGGGCAGGTGGGGGGCGGGGGGGAACGCAGCCCATCCTTCCTCCCGCAGCCCAGCAAAGGGGCCATCGTCACCTGGGTGGTCCCCTTAGCCAACCCCGCCCCCATCACCTGGCCTTCAGGGATGGCAAGAAGGGACGCAACAAATATTAGCTGCCTCTTACATTCCTAACCATAAAAAGGGACAAATTCTGCAGCAGGATGTTGCTCCATCGAATACTTCAATCTTTACCTCAAAGTTCCTCAAGGCAAAGAAGATCAAGATCCTCCAGGACTGGCCAGCCCAGTTTGCCTGGCTCTGCCAGACTATTCTCCCTGTATTTTTCAAACACTGAGAGAAATAGTCTGGGAAACATCCCATTAACGGCCTTTCGAGCAGCTTCAAAATCAATCGACAAATCAGATTCGTTTATTTGCGTGACGTGTTCTTCACGAGCAACGTCACTCTTGCGCGTCGAAAGTCGTCTCGAGCCGAGAATATGTTCCAATCCACGGTAAAATCAGTTTTAAATTACCAAAAACACATCGACACGAGTCATTGACAACAGTCTGTCTCGCGCTAGCCATGTCGAATAAAGTCCGCTCTCTTCGTATGTTTACTTCCGCGCGCAAGTCCCTCGTCCTGCCGTCGCCATTTTACTAACGTCACGTCTGCCCGTCGCTGATTGGTCCACTCCGCTGTCTGTTTGCTGTGGCTTGCTCCGCCCTGGAAATTGTATCCGCGTGAATGGTGGCCAGACTCAATAGCTGGAACAGCGGTGAGTCTGGTGTACCAGGCAACAGCCCAGTCACCAGACATGAACATCATTGAGCATGTCTGGGGTAGGATGAAAGAGGAAGCGTGGAAAACGAAACCCAAGAATGTTGATCAACTCTGGGAGGCATGCAAGACTGCTTTCTTTGATGTTCCTGATGACTTCATCAATAAATTGTATGAATCCTTGCTGAACCGCATGGAAGTAATAGAAAATATGAAATTTGGATCTCACAGCACCACTACTTAATTTGCTTGTTATATAACATATTTTTGTATTTGAAGTACATTTTTTGTTCAATTTTCACACTACTTTTTGCAAGCGACAAAACTTTTGTCTTGCCAAAATTTGACCTTTATGTCTTCATTAAATGATAAATCTTTTTTCAGTGAAACAAATATATTTTTGTACAGTCAACATCATTTGGGAGGGTCTTAGCTTTCATATGAGCCATTTCTGAAGACCATTGAATAATTAAAAGTAAGGTTATTAACAATTGTTGGATAAGCGACAGGACTTTTGTCAGGGACTGTAGTTGAAGTGGGAGGGCTGACAGCCAATGAACAGATGCCAACCCTCCGACTTCAAATAGATTGGACATCCAGCGCCGTCAATGGCAGAAAATGAGTTAAACAGTGTCTGGTAAAGCCATGATAGCAATGACTTTATAGTCAAATGAGTATACTGTCATTTGGTTTTAAAGGAAAAATATTAGGGCTGTCAAACGATTAAAATTTTTTATCGAGTTAATTACAACTTAAAAATTAATTAATCGTAATTAATCGCAATTCAAACCATCTATAAAATATGCCATATATTTCTGTAAATTATATATATATTCTGTAAAATAAATTGTTGGAATGGAAAGATAAGACACAAGATGGATATATACATTCAACATACGGTACATAAGGACTGCATTTGTTTATTATAACAATAAATCAACAAGATGGCATTAACATGATTAACATTCTGTTAAAGCGATCCATGGATAGAAAGACTTGTAGTTCTAAAAAGATAAATGTTAGTACAAGTTATAGAAGTTTTATATTAAAACCCCTCTTAATGTTTTCGTTTTAATAAAATTTGTAAAATTTGTAATCAAAAAAATAAACTAGTAGCCCGCCATTGTTGATGTCAATAATTACTTACACAATGCTCATGGGTGCTTAAGCCTATAAAATCAGTTGCACCCAAGCGCCAGCAGAGGGCGGCAAAACTCCATAAAACACAATTAACAAGTGGGCATTTCACTCTACTGACATTTAAATCTGTCTGAGCAGGACATGTGCGTTAATTGTGTCAAATATTTTAACGTAATTAATTTAACAAATTAATTACCGCCCGTTAACGCGATAATTTTGACAGCCCTGAAAAACAAAGATATATTTTTCTCCACAAAAAAAACGTGGTATTGTTATGGTTGCGCTATATGCAGTTACCACACGGCGCAATCGGCATTGTGATCCAAAAATGGTATCAGTGTGTCATTATCATAATTCCAAAAAGCAATATAAATTCCACCCCATAGCATTTGGACTTTTGAAAGCATGATTATAACTTGACTAATAATATCCATAGCAAATGATACAAACAAAAAAGGAGAGAAAAAGTAGATTTGTTGTTATAATCAGGAGGAAATGGCACCGCTAATTGTAAAAGCAGCGGCGTTGCTAGTAAAAAAAAAAAAAAAAATAGGTAGTGCTTTTCAAGGCATTTTCACTCTGTTAATTAAGACAATAATTATCCCAAGCTGCTTTAAACAAGGTTAATTAGCTTCATTATGTTTACGTGTTTCATTAGCGGCGGCCGGCGTGGACGCGGGGCGCAAATTAAACACCATATTCGCAGAATGGAGAGAGAGGAGGCCTTAATGTACTTCTACAAGGCACTATTTAAAGACAAACAATGTGTGTGCGCGCGTATTTAAACGGGCCACTGCATCTCCACTCTGATACG
The DNA here is from genome assembly GCF_030265065.1 of Corythoichthys intestinalis. Lineage (NCBI taxonomy): Eukaryota > Metazoa > Chordata > Actinopteri > Syngnathiformes > Syngnathidae > Corythoichthys > Corythoichthys intestinalis. The sequence goes on from NC_080395.1 coordinate 1,923,321, forward strand.
AGTTGCAATGCTAACGTGCACGCAGCGTGATTAATCTCGCCGCTGCGCTTTACCGCACACGTGCGCGCACGCACGTGCGCACACGCATACACAAATCACAGAAATCAGCCGTCGCCATCTATCTCGGGTTAGGACGGAACCAGATCCGTCTGGAAGCTAATGCGGCCGAGCCGCGCGATGATTGGCCGACAGCCGCGTGTAATCTACTCAGAAATTTGTCATATAGTTACTTGTAGGATTGTCAAAAGTATGGAAGAATATAGAAAATTTGCAATGGTGGATATATTTAGTGTTGCACATACAGCACTAAAATGACATCATCGGTATCGGGGTGTACAACGAAGTATACGATGCAGAGTACTCCTCGATATCTAGTTTTCAACTACCAGTTATCCACTCAATCACCCTTCTGCTGTAAATTGAAAAGCGTCCATGCCATTGACGGCCATGTACGCCCAAATTTCGCGTTCATTTCCAATGGCATTTACATTGCATTGACGCCCATGAACACAGATGCCAATGACGGCCATGTGCTGTCCGTCCGTGTCATTGACGGCTATATACAGTGGGGCAAATAAGTATTTAGTCACCACCAGAGGCGTCGCGTCCCATTAGGCAAACCGGACAATTGCCTAGCGCCCCCAGCCAGCAGGGGCCCCCAGAGGGCCAACAGATTTAGCACAAGCAGCTTTACTGCACTGTCGCTGCGACAAGCGTAGGGAGTGTTTCAATACCAAGGATCAATTTGGCAGATTATCTAATGATTCTGTTATTGATCCCATCCATCCATCACTCAGCACTAACCATGTCACGTAGATGATACATGTTTAAGAAACTCCAATCAGCTATTAATACCACATGATTGTTTAAAGAGTGACTCACCAAGTATTCTCTGGAAAGTCCTTGCGGAGTTGTTTTACGTTGATTTTCATAGACCACCTCATTATTCATGTGACTACTTAAAGAAATGGTGTTTTCTAAAAAATGGGTCAATCGTATTCCTCGTCGAATACTTATAACATACATGCGTCTAACATAATCCGAAACAATTTTATTAGCAAATTTAATACTCATTTCGGTCGGTAGTCCACCAATCAGTGTTTTTAACGGAATAATTTGAATTTGGTGGGTCGTAGGGCCAATCTGACTACTGATTTCACACAAAGGTATATACCTCCGCATCCGTTGATGGTATTTTTGTGTTGCTACTCTTTCTTCTATTGTTCCCAAGTCCAACTGTCCCCCTTACTTGCACATGCTCGAAGGGCCCCATGTTGCTTGTTGCCTGGGGCACCCGGGGACCCTTGCTACGCTTCTGGTCACCACCAATTGTGCAAATTCTCCTACTTGAAAAGATTAGCGAGGCATGTAATTGTCAACATCGGTAAACCTCAATCATGAGAGAAAGAATGTGGAAGAAAAAAAAAAAACTGAAAATCACATTGTTTGATTTTTAAAGAATTTATTTCCAAATTAGAATGGAAAATACGTATCTGGTCACCTACAAACAAACAAGATTTCTGGCATTAAAAGAGGTCTAACTTCTTCTAACGAGGTCTAACGAGCCTCCACTCTTTACCTGTATTAATGGCACCTGTTTTAACTCATTATCGGTATAAAAGAAACCTGTCCACAATCTCAGTCAGTCACACTCCAAACTCCACTATGGCCAAGACCAAAGAGCAGTCGAAGGACACCAGAGACAAAATTGTAGACCTGCACCAGGCTGGGAAGACTGAATCTGCAATAGGTAAAACGCTTGGTGTAAAGAAATCTGCTGTGGGAGCAATTATTAGAAAATGGAAGACATACAAGACCACTGATTATCTCCCTCGATCTGGGGCTCCATGCAAGATCTCACCCCGTGGCGTCAAAATGATAACAAGAACGGTGAGCAAAAATCCCAGAACCACACGGGAGGACCTAGTGAATGACCTACAGACAGCTGGGACCACAGTAACAAAGGCTACTATCAGTAACACAATGTGCTGCCAGGGACTCAAATCCTGCACTGCCAGACGTGTCCCCCTGCCGAAGCCAGTACACGTCCAGGCCCGTCTGCGGTTCGCTAGCGAGCATTTGGATGATCCAGAAGAGGACTGGGAGAATGTGTTATGGTAAGATTAAAGCAAAATAGAACTTTTTGGTAGAAACACAGGTTCTCGTGTTTGGACGAGAAAGAATACTAAATTGCATCTGAAGAACACCATACCCACTGTGAAGCATGGCGGTGGAAACATCATGCTTTGGGGCTATTTTTCTGCAAAGGGACCAAGACGAGCGATCTGTGAAAAGGAAAGAATGAACGGGGCCATGTATCGAGAGATTTTGGGTGAAAATCTTCCATCAGCAAGGGTATTGAAGATGAGACGTGGCTGGGTCTTTTAGCATGACAATGATCCCAAACACACAGCCAGGGCAACAATGGAGTGGCTTCGTAAGAAGCATTTCAAGGTCTGGGAGTGGCCTAGCCAGTCTCCAGATCTCAACCCCATAGAAAATCTGTGGAGGGAGTTGAAAGTCCATGTAGCCCAACGACAGCCCCAAAACATCACTGCTCTAGAGGAGATCTTCATGGAGGAATGGGCCAAAATAACAGCAACAGCGTGAAGAATTACAGAAGACGTTTGACCTCCGTTATTGCCAACAAAGGGTACACAACAAAGTATTGAGATGAACTTTTGGTATTGACCAAATACTTATTTTCCACCATGATTTGCAAATAAATTCTTTAAAAATCAAACAATGTGATTTTCTGTTTTTTTTTCTTTTCCTACATTCTGTCTCTCATGGTTGAAGTTTACCCATGTTGACAATTACAGGCCTCTCTAATATTTTCAAGTGGGAGAACTTGCATGATTAGTGGTTGACTAAATACTTATTTGCCCCACTGAATATGTCGATTCTATTAATGCCAATGTATTCGGATTCTAAAATGTCCCCAAATCAGCAGGAAGTGACTTGATATCAACAGGAAGTAACCTGAAATCAGTAGGACGTGACCCCAAGGGGTTTACCTGCGAAAACCACTGCATTTCCTAGTTCATTTAGTCGTAAAAGACAGTTTTTCGAATAAACTGGTATTGGTACAGTATCGACACTGATACCACACAGCCAGGGTTAGGGTGAGGGTTATTTTGGAGTGTTTCCGTGGCACTTCCTTTCAATTTTGGGGCATTTCTGGGACACTTGATGTCAATTTTGAGGTATTTCTGGTTCATTTCTTGTTGAGTTGGGGCATTTGTGGGTGACTTCCTTTTTATTTTGGGGTATATCTAGGTCACTTCTTGTCAATTTTGGAGTACTTAATTATGGGGCACTTCCTGTTGATTTTGGGGGCATTTCTGGATCAATGCTGATTTTGAGGAATTCACAGCTCACTTCCTGTTGATTTTGGGGCATTTTTGTGTCACTTCCTGTTAATTTTAGGGCATTTCTGGGACATTTCTTGTCGATTTTGGCCATTTATGGGTCACTCCCTGTTGATTATGGGTTACAAACAAGGAAGTGACCCGGTATTCTCCCCGAATGAATAAGCAGTGGCTCATACTGAACAGAACGTGACCTGTAAATGCCCTGAAATCAGAAACACTGCCTGTGAATGCTTTGGTTTCCAAGAACAAACGTTAATTCGTAATGGATCGGGCGTCTAGGGCAACAATGGAAGCTATTTAGATAAGAGAAACACTATTCTAGTGTAAGATTTTGGTAGCCACTTGTTGACATCTTTTTAAAACGATATCAATTCCTCACTGAAGCATAACGATTACCTATCGAAATCGAAAGTATCACGATACATCACCATTTTGCTATTTTGTCACACCCATAGTTGAAAGTATAACACCATCTGGAACAACTGAATCAAGTTTGGCTAACAGTTAGCGTCGGGTCTTCTTTTTGTTCTACAACAACCATTTCGACCGATTCCTGCTCCTAAAACGGCGTCTAGTTTGCTGGCTTGTTTGGTATCACGGCGACAAAGTGGCTCGCGGGGGAGTTTTCTGCCAACCTTTCACCTGATTTTCCAGCCCATCTCCATTTAAGCCGCGTGATGGTTGACTGGCGCCACACTGATCCTACACACGAGCGTTCAAATGTGCAATCAAGGACAATCACCTCGCCGTCCCGACTCAACTCCCTCACAACGCAATCAACCTGTCGTCGCGCTGCACTTCCTGGCCAAATATTTTTTTCTACAACTGGCAGCTGCGGGACGGGAAAACCGAGACGGACAACGGCGTTTGTGTCCCTCACAACAAAAACAAAAAAAACCGATATCCACGGAAAAGTTGAAGTTGTACTATATAACCAAACACAGTTCTTTGGCTTGTGTGCATAGTAAGGAACACTTTTGATTACGATTTACCACCCATTCTAAGGAGCACTTAAGTATTTTACAGGGATGTCCCCGAGTCAATCATGTGATTGGAAATCGGGTCCGAACGAAAGATCGGAATCAGGTGAAAATATTGGGTTTTGACAATTTATATATATATTCGGGGTGCCAAACGAATAAAATTTTTAATCGAGTTAATTACAGCTTAAAAATCAATTAATCGCAATTAATCGCAATTCAAACCATCTATAAAATATGCCATATTTTTCTGAAAATTAATGTTGAAATGGAAAGATAAGACACAAGATTCAACATACGGTACATAAGTACTTTATTTGTTTATTATAACAATAAATCAACAAGATGGCATTACCATTATTAACATTCTGTTAAAGCGGTCCATGGATAGAAAGACTTGTAGTTCTTGAAAGATATATGTTAGTACAAGTTATAGAAATTTTATATTAAAACCCCTCTTAATGTTTTCATTTTAATAAAATTTGTAAAATTTTCAATCAAAAAATAAACTAGTAGCCCGCCATTGTTGATGTCAATGATTACTTACATAATGCTCATGGGTGCTGAAGCCTATAAAATCAATCGCTCCCAAGCGCCAGCAGAGGGCGACAAAACTCCGAAAAACACAACAAATACACATTTCACTGAGCTGCATTTTAATCTGTTTGAGCAGGGCATTTGTGCGTTAATTGAATCAAATATTTTAACGTGATTAATTTTAAAAATGAATTACCCCCCGTTAAAGCGATGATTTTGACAGCCCTTTTATATATATATATATATATATATATATATATATATATATATATATATATATATATATATATATATATATATATATATATATATATATAGAAACACTTCAAAGCAACAGAATGAGATGTGCAAAGATATCATCAAAAGAAACAGAAAAATGTATGTTTTGTCTTACGCAATGTTTTTAGAAGATCGGGATTTGGTGGAAAAGGATTGTATTTTTCCGATTTTTTAAATGGCGACAAAGCAACAATAATCACGATAGACAAGGTTTTTATCAAAAGAAACAAACACGTTTTGTAGTAAATAATTAAATGAGTAAATTGCTGCGGTATCAGATCCAGTGGTGCAACGACTAATCGATAAAGTCGAGTAATTCCATAAGTCTTTTAACATGGCTGAATCCAGTTGCTTCAAGTATTTAATTAGAGTGACGTTGTAATGTTTAGTTTTGAAAGTTTTTGCATTTAGTTTTATTGATTTGGGTGGATACACTGCACTCTCGTGGCAGCAGTGAATATGATATAATTCTTTCAAAATGGCTGAATCCAGATGCTCCCTGTTAAGGCCAACACAAGCTAATATGTTTTCATTTAATTAGAGTGACGTTGTAATGGTTTGTTTTGAAAGTGTTTGCATTCAGTTTTATTGATTCGGGAGGATACACTGCCCTCTAGTGACAACAGTGAATATTAGCTAACTCATTTAACGTGGCTGAATCCAGCTGCTCCCTGTTAAGGCCAACATAAGCTTTTTATGCATTCAGAATTCAGTTTATAGGAAAATTTGGCTGTTTTTTTTTTTTTTTTTGTGGGATTATGTTTGAATGATTTGTTAAGAATATTGCTATAAAAAAAAAAAAAAAAAAAAAAAAAAAAAAAAAAAAGGTAGCATTTTATAGCATTTAAGCTAGCGGATTTTTTGCTATGCAACTTAGCCAATTGTTCTTTTGTTGTATTTAGATCCTCATTTATTTATGGTTTTTAATACAGTTTGAGGCTAAGCTCAGGTATTTTATTTTCTTTTAGTTGTTTGTTTTTATCTGTTTGAGCTAATATGTTTTTCATGCATTCATAATTTAGTTTATCGGTATATTTAACCCTCTTTGGGGGATTATGTGAGAGCATTGTAAAAATACGCTAGCATTTTATAGCATTTAAGCTAGCAGACTTTGCTATGCAAGTTGGCCAATTGTTCTTTTGTTGAACTTAGATCCTCATTTATTTATTTTAAGCTCAGGTATTTTAATTTTTTTAAAAAATGAAAGTGCAATGCTTCATAGTTTGAAGAAACACTCGGGAATTTGTTTTGTATTCACATTTAACGGTCTTTCAAAAGTGCAATTTTAGCAAGCCTAATCCGATGACTCGATTATTCCAACTAACTAGTTGATAGATTGATCGACTACTAAAATAATCGCTTAACATCAGTGCGTCAGATGCGGCGCGGATCAGCACTATGACAGTTTTGCTTTAATTGTCGCCTTGATTGCACAGATGGGTGAGCCTGGGACCAAGTGCCGATGATCATCGTCAGCAGCTTACTTAATCCGGTCCTTTGCCTCACATCATCACCAGATCAACAACTCAACTATGTGACTTTCAGCTAAAAAAGAATCTTGTAATTCTGATACTGAGCTCATCATCTAGATCAGTGGTTCCCAAACCGGTCCTCAAGGACCCCTGTGGGTCCTGGTTTTTGTTCCTACCGATCGAGCACAGACCGTTTAACCAATGAGGTTTCTGCTAAAACATGCAGCACCTGACTACAATCAACTGATTACTCTTGTAAAACACCAGATTGGTACACTTGTGTCGTCCTGTTTTGTTGGAAAGAAATCCAGCACCCACAGCGGCCCTATGTGGAATAGTTTGGGAACCCCTGATCTAGATCTTGTACTGCTTGCATGGCAAAATGCCTGCCTGCCCGTTCACCTGTTCTATCACCAAACTGCCCACTAGATTCTTCGGACACTATCTACCAATGAATTAATTACCCCCGTCACCCCAGAACCTTAACAAATACAATGTGTTGTTTGCAGTCTAAAAATGGGTCATCTTTAATGTGGAGTTGTTGTTCCAATGAAAATATTTTGTGAAAAAATGTTGTATTGTTGTATGTTTCATTAATATGTGAGCATTAATAAATGACATGAAAAAGAAGTGTCATTATTGCTTTTAATAGACAAATATAATTTGCAATAGAAACACATTACAGAATTACGGTGGCCGAGAGGTGTCAGGCGAAATGCAAAGTCCAAACACTTTGCAAATAGAAAAAGCACAAACCCCAATTGCAAACGCTTTGCAAAAGAAAAAAAAGCACGAATGCAAACTGCCACAACACGATCCCCAATTCCTAAAGCGCGATCGCAAATTGGCAAGAGCACAAACCCCAATTGCCACAACACGGCAGCAAATGGCTCGCAGCACGAATGCAAATTGCCACAACACAATCCCCAATTCCTAAAGCGCGATCTCAAATTGGCATAAGCACGAACGCCAGTTGCCACAACACGACAGCAAATGGCTCACAGCACGACAGCAAATGGATCGCAAGACAATTGCAAAGACGATGACCCAGAAGTTAAAAAATTAAAGAAAGGAATAATAAATAAGACGACACTTTGCTATATGCGCTTTGTGACCATCTCTACGGGCCTCCGTAAAGTTGCCCCCCCATCAGACGCAAATTTATATAAAAATGATGTTAATCGTTTGTGCTACAACGGTTTTGTAGATACAGTATTATGCCTTTATTCAGATATTTATTACGAGTGGGGACGTCACTCGTAGCCTTTTCTCTCAAAGCCTAACAAGGCTAGCACAAACGTTGCGCAACCAAATTTGGGTCCATTTTGCAGTAAATTGGGGGGCTTGAGATGTTAAATTTCGAGTGAGTGATGACATCCCTCTAAATTAATTACGAGTGGGGATGTCACTCGTAGCTTTTTCTTAGCTTAGCTCCCGCAGCTAATGGAGCGTACCAACTCTCTCAATAACAGAGGGGTGTCCTAACAAGGCTAGCACGAACGTAGCGCAAATCCGGGTCCATTTTGCAGTAAATTAGGGACTTAGAGGGATGTCATCACTCGAAATTTAAAATCTCAAGCACCCTAATTTACTGTTAAATAGACCCGAATTTGTTTGCACCAAGTTCGTGCTAGCCTTGTTAGGACACCCCTCTGTTATTGAGAGAGTTTCTACACTCCCTTAGCTGCGGGAGCTAAGCTAAGAAAAAGCTACGAGTGACGTCCCCACTCGTAATTAATTTAGAGGGATGTCATCACTCACTCGAAATTAACATCTCAAGCCCCCCAATTTACTGCAAAATGGACCCAAATTTGTTTGTGCTACGTTCGTGCTAGCCTTGTTAGAACACCCCTCTGTTATTGAGAGAGTTGGTACGCTCCATTAGCTGCGGGAGCTAAGCTAAGAAAAAGCTATGAGTGATTTCCCCACTCGTAATTAATATCTCAATAAAAGCATGATACTGTATCTACAAAACCATTGCAGTACAAATGATTAACATCATTTTAATATAAATTTGCGTCTGATGGGGGGGCAGCTTTACGGAGGCCCGTAGAGATGGTCACAAAGCACATATAGCAAAGTGTCGTCTTTTTTATTATTATTATTTTTACTTCTGGGTCATCGTCTTTGCAATTGTCTTGCGAGCCTTTTGCAGTCGTGCTGCGAACCATTTGCTGTTGTGTTGTTGCAATTGGCGTTCGTGCTTTTGCCAATTTGCATTCGCGCTTTAGGAATTGGGGATTATGTTGTGGCAATTTGCATTCGTGCTGCTAGCCATTTGCTGCCGTGTTGTGGCAATTGGGGTTCGTGCTTTTTCTATTTGCAAAGTGTTTGGACTTTGCATTTCGCCTGACACCTCTCGGTGACCGTAGAGAACGATACATTGAACAAAATGGACCCCAAATTTGATACTGAAAATGGTTTTGATACAAATCTGGCCCAGATTGAGTAACATGTGTGCCATATCCGGGCCATACATTAATGTCGTGTCTGCTACTTTGGACCAGTTCTGGCCCAAAACTGGTTGTTGTTCTGGCAAGTGACTCCTTACTAAGTTTGGACCATTGTTTCAAAAGACACTGGGGCGGATCTGTTTTACATAAATTGGGCCGAAATTTGCAGTACATCTGGACAATGTCCGCTCCAGTTGTATTTTGCTATCCAGGTAGTTGGATGCTACGTGGTGTTTAGTCGTGCACTTTAATAGCCAAACCCAGTTTGTCATTAACACTAGAAATACACAGTGTCGATTTTCAGTAAAATATATTACTAAAGTTGTTCCAATTTTTTTTTGTTTTTTAAATGAAAACCAAATGGTCATTTGGTGTGGTCTATTAACTGAAAAAGAACTCCACTAAACTATTACCTTTCTAAAAAAAAACACAATGATAATGCTAACAGTATGGTCTTCTGGCATTACATCGCTCTCAGAAGACAAATATGGCGGACAACAACTGTTCTGTTGGCACTTCCAACTCACGCAGAGCCTTACAGATAAATAATGTGTACATATACAATATTAATTTGTAAAATGTTCTTCTGCGTGCATGGTGGTGGTGATTACTTTTTGATGATTTTCCCTTTGACCTGCTTATGACCGACATGATGTCAGTCTTTCATTCGAATAGTGGCACAGCCTACTTTGTAATATGCGCAATACGCTACAGTACAATACAAAGAATTGGTACAGTAACTTATTATCATTAGCTTTTAAAGGTCTGTGCTGAGTGATCATCACACATTAAACTAGTACCATTACCATAGCATTCATATTAGCATTTAGCATGGTGAGCATAGTTTGAAAGTCTTTTTTTTATCTTTGTTACAGACAATTGGTGGAGTCCAGGTGGGAATAATTGATTGAAAATAGAGTACTTTTTTCCTGCTGAGTGTGTATAATCTTCACCAAGTTGGAGTCGTCCTTGTAGACTAGGGGTCACCAAACTATTCCAAGACGACACCTTGAAGTAAAGGTCCAAGTGTCCTATTAAACAAGGCACCATTGGCGAGCCAGGTTTTCCTGCCGCGTTTGTATTGTCATCACCAAGTTGGCGCTGTCCTTGTCAATTTTTGTCAATGGACAGTCCAAATACAGGTTGTTCCCGGGTTACGACGTACTTGAGTTACGTGATTTCGACTTAACGACGCCAGAGTCTCATCCGCCATTTTGTCTCCAGTAATTTTTTTTTAGTCGCACAAACATTGTGCCACAATCTTTTTTATATGTAGGGGAAACCATGGAGTGTGTATTATCATCACCAAGTTGGCACTGTCCTTGTCAACTTTTGTCAATGTACATTCCAAATCCGGGTGGTCACCAGGTTACGACATACTTGACTCTTTTTTTCGACTTAACGACGTTGGAGTCTCATCCGCCAAATCCATTTTGCCACATGGCAGAAAAATGCCACATGGCAAAATCCATTTTGCCACATGGCAAAAAAAAAGCCACATGGCAAAATTTTGCCACATGGCAAAAAAATGCCACATGGCAAAAAAATCCCACATATCAAAATCCATTTTGCCACATGGAAAATAAAATGCGATATAGCAAAATCCATTATGCCACATGGCAAAAAAAAAAAAATGCCACACGTCAAAATCCATTTTGCCACATGGAAAATAAAATGCGCTACGGCAAAATCCATTTTGCCACATGGCAAAAAAAAAAAAAAAAATGCCACCTGGCAAAATCCATTTTGCCACATGGCAAAAAAAAAATGCCACCTGGCAAAATCCATTTTGCCACATGACAAAAAAAAATGCCAACTGGCAAAATCCATTTTGCCACATGGCAAAAAAAAAATGCCACCTGGCAAAATCCATTTTGCCACATGGCAAAAAAAAAAATGCCACCTGGCAAAATCCATTTTGCCACATGGCAAAAAAAAAAATGCCACCTGGCAAAATCCATTTTGCCACATGGCAAATAAAAAATGCCACTTGGCAAAATCCATTTTGCCACATGGCAAAAAAAAAAAAAAATGCCACCTGGCAAAATCAATTATGCAACATAGCAAAAAAATGCCACATGACAAAATCCATTTTGCCACATGGCAAAAAGAAAAATGCCACCTGGCAAAATCCATTTTGCCACATGGCAAAAAAAAAATGCCACCTGGCAAAATCCATTTTGCCACATGACAAAAAAAAATGCCAACTGGCAAAATCCATTTTGCCACATGGCAAAAAAAAAATGCCACCTGGCAAAATCCATTTTGCCACATGGCAAAAAAAAAAATGCCACCTGGCAAAATCCATTTTGCCACATGGCAAAAAAAAAAATGCCACCTGGCAAAATCCATTTTGCCACATGACAAATAAAAAATGCCACCTGGCAAAATCCATTTTGCCACATGGCAAAAAACAAAAAATGCCACCTGGCAAAATCCATTTTGCCACATGGCAAAAAACAAAAAATGCCACCTGGCAAAATCCATTTTGCCACATGGCAAAAAACAAAAAATTCCACCTGGCAAAATCCATTTTGCCACATGGCAAAAAAAAAAAAATGCCACCTGGCAAAATCCATTTTGCCACATGGCAAAAAAAAAAAAATGCCACCTGGCAAAATCCAATTTGCCACATGCGAAATACCACTTTTAGTTCTCACTGGTTCTCAGATTTTGTCCATTCGGGCCGCCAAATTTTACAAAAAAATAAAATTACCCTCTCCAATGTCATATCCCAGCAAAATCATATTAGTCTTTTCTTGCCTAGATTCCTTCAAATTTCCAACTGCTCTTTCTTCAAATGTTCAGAGACTCTTAATCCATCCATCCGTCCGTACGTCTGTCTGTCGGGTCCATTAGCCCTAAAAGACTGCCATCAAGCGAGGCCCTGGGCTCCATGTGTGCGTGTGCGTGATTGACCATTAAGGCCATTGATGAATGTGGCTGTCAGAGGGCAGACAATTAAATCAAATATGAAACAAAGTCCCTCCGACGAAGCAAACCAGTGTTCCGCCTGGCGATTAGCCTAATACTCAATACTATCCCACTCTGGCATTTTGTGTGTGTGAAGTGTCGCGTGTTTGTTTATGTGTAGTGTAAAGTCACTGCAGCATGTCGTGTGTACATGCACCACTGCACATATGTAATTACGTGTGTTATTGCGTGTGTGTTTTCAAGGCGACGCTTTGTATGCGGCTAAAAAAAAAAATACAAAATAAAAGTGGGCCCGTGGTAAGATGGATGGGGGTGGAGGGGGCGCGTGCGTGGGCCTCAAGTGAAATATTACAATTCATGCATTAATTATTTTTAATTAACTGGAATGCGTGGAAGCTAGCAAAAAATGATTGGCGTGGTATTAAATCAAAAATACAAAAAGACTAAGAGACGATGCTGCCCAAATTGGAAAAATTGTGTTTGTGTGGTAGTGATGATGTGATGAATGAATATTGAAAATAAAACACTTCAAAGAGGTATGATGGAAAGATGCTAACGAGCGATCACTGCAAATTTTGCCCCTTTAATAGGCTAGTCCAGTTGTTCTTAACCTTGCTAAATGTGCCGAACCCCACAAGTTTCACGTGCGGATTCAACGAACCCTTCGGAATTAGATAATAAAGCTTTTTTTTTCAAATTCAAATGCAATATAGCTAAGCTAACAAGCTAATAATTTAGCAAATTCCCATTGAAGGATATTGCACCGTCTAACTGTTTGCATTATTCTAACACACTTAATATAATCAATCAGTGAATAGTATATTTTCTCATATTTACCGATTGACTGTTTGTATAACTCTACACACCCAATATAAAATAAATAGCACTTATACCATAGTTTAAGGAAAACAAGCAAAATATAAATCACGGATGTCCAACGTGTGCATCATGCAACTGACTGAGCAATATTGACGCTAACAAGCCTACATCTGCACCACCAACGCTCGCAATCAGTTCTCCCAGACAATCCAGAACAAATGGCGGGAAGCTCTGTCCCAACATATGGAACACTGGAGAACGCCTGATATCCAACTAGTAAGACTCCAAGAACCCCTTTTTACACTGAGGTGGCAAAATCCACAACCCTCGATGCCCTGACAACACTAACTCCCGAATCCTCCTGTCCAATCCACAAACACAATAATCCCAAACACACCTTTCTTCCTGCCCCCGGCCCGCCCCGCGAGAGCCTTCAAAAGATTGAATGTTTAACTAAGAGTTGTCATTTTTCTCGGGAACCTTTTGTTGACGTGTGATTAGGTGACGTTGCCTCACCGCCTGAGTGTTTCTGTTTTGCCTTGCCGTTTTGTTCACTGTCGACTTTGAAGGGAATAGGTACCGTTCTCACACACACCATATAATTGTTTGCATTAGTCTAACACATTCATCTAACTATAGTTTAGGCACACTTCACTCCGGGCCCTTGAACACAGTAAAGTGAATCACCTTATCGGCGCTCAAGAGGGTAAAAGGAAAAATGGTACAGTTTCTCGTAGGCACCATCTAACTGTTTGCATTACTCGAACACACGTAATATAATTAATCAGGGAATAGTATCATTTCTCATATTTACTGTAGGACTGCACTACTCTAACACACCTAATGTAAAATAAATAGCACACCATAGTTTGAAGAAGCAGAATAAATACACAACGCCATCTTATCACAGAAGCCCAACGTGTGCGTCACGAGCAAGATTGACACACCAACTCTGGCAATCAGTTCTCCCAACAATGAACAAGAATAAAGACCAGCACGCTTTGTCCTAAAACAAGTAGCGCCAGCCCAGGTAACAAAGTTGATAGCGGGCGCTTGGGACGTCAAGACCAGCGTCGGTCGCTGTGGCAACCACGTCCTATCCACGCACGAACCTAAGCTGGCCACAGAGGGAAGGTCCCAAAAGCAACGCCTGGACACACCTTCGGCCCAGCCTCTTACACCACGGACTTAAAAAACACTGGACACTGAAATAAAGAGAGATTTTTGCTGCTCAGACACATTTTCTATGTAGCCTTGCTTTGGATTCAGCATTGGTCCCTCCGTCGTATGTTTTTGCCTTGTTTTTGACCATTGTCGACGAATAAATTGTCAACCTGTTTTCGGTGAGTCTTCTTCAAAGTTTTGAAACATGGAGTCAGTACAATGGGTTAAAATAAGAAGAGAACGCCCAGAGTTTTGCTTCCTCCCGGTTTGGCTCGCGGGGGCGGTAAACAGCGGAGCGCCATTTCCGTTCGGCTGCCGCCGTTTCCGTGCAGCTTTGGCCGGGGGGACTACATTCCAACAACCTGAATAAATTGTCAACTTGTTTTCGGTGAATCTTCTCTAAACCTTTAAAAATCGAGTCAGAACAAAGGGTTAAGGCTAAGGTGAACGCGTGGAGTTTTGCCTTCTGGCCGGATTGTCAGGCTCTCGCCGCGTCGTAGGAGCTGCGCCAGCGTGGGTCTGGCGTTTCGGCTAGCGCGATTCCAGCAGTCTGGCGAGAAGGTCAGATTCCTTCATAACCCAAGTCAAAACAGCATTGGCTCACTGTAAGATGACTACAAATATGGCTGCTTCTTCAATTTGGTGTGCTGTGCGACCAGCTGAAAAAGATCACTTTTATTATACAGATTGATGCGACGCACGCTCCCGTTGACTTTCATTTACGTCCCGTCCAATCAGAGGATTAATAAAATTGTTAATCCCGTCCTGTGGGATTCCCGCGTGAAACCCATGTCACAACGGGAGTCCCAACAAAATGTCATGCTCAACAGTACAGAGACGCAGATTTTTTTTTTTTTTTTTTTTACACTTATGCCAGCGAGTGAAAGCCAGGCTTTTTTCCCCCTCAGGCAAAACTTTTTGTCTTTTGTTGCTCTGCCGTCTTTGCAAAATTCACTTCCGTCTTTATAATGGAGATTTCTTTCCATTTCTTGTATTTACTGTTTGACTGTATAACTCTAACTCACCAAATATAAAATAAACAGCACTTACACCATAGTTTAAGGAAAACAAGCAGAATATAGGGCATAAAAGATACACGACACCATCTTATCACTGAAGCCCAACGTGTGCGTCCAATGCACCAACTCTCGCAATCAGTTCTCCCAGACAGAACAAATGGTGGGATTCTTTGTCCCAACTAAAGGACTGAACGCCCGCTATCAAACTTATAATAGGACTCCAAGAACCCCTTTGACACTGAGGTGGCAAAATCCACAACCCTCGTTACCCGCACAACACTAACTCCAGAATCCTCCTGTCCTAGCCAAAAACAGACAATAATCCTAAACACACCCTTCTTCCTGGCCACAGCCCGCCCCGCGAAAGCCTTCAAAAGACTGAATGTTTAATTAATCGTGGTCATTTTCCTCGGGAACCTTTTGCTGACGTGTCATAGGGTGACCTTGTCTCCCCGCCTAAGTGTTTCTGTTTAGCCTTGCCATTTTGATCGCTTTTTCAATGTTTTCGGTGAGCCTTCTTTAAACCTTTCAAAATGGAGTCAGTACAAAGGGTTAAGACTAAGGTGAACTCGCGGCGTTTGGCCTTCTGGCCGGATTGTTGGTTTCTCGGCAGTCGCGGGTCCGGTGCTTTGGCTGGTGCGATTCCGACAGTCTGGCTAAAAGGTCAGATTCCTTCACCATTCAAAATCCTTCTCATTTTGACAGCGTGTTTTAAAAACAGGTCAAAATTTCAGACCACGTTGCCCATTGGTCTTTTGGTCTGAAGCACTTATTTTGAGTAGATTTACACTGAAAACAAAGGAATATAACTAGTTTTAAGGAGGTGTGGTTTTGCAGTGTGTAAGTAGTTAGTGGAGTCGACTTGGGTTTGTTTATTTATGTATTCTGGAGTGATTATGGTATGATTATGGAATTATTTGTACTAAATTCCTATTTTTTGCACCGTTTTGCTGCACTTTTCATGAAATATACCTCCAAAAAAGGTATGTTATTCAAGCAAATTATTCTTTTTTGCAAGGGTTTGGTCTAAACCAGACATGTCCAAAGTCCGGCCCGGGGGCTAAATGTGGCCCGTGGTCAAATTATATCCGGCCCCCAGCCTCTGTCATAAAATCAGTAACGTCTGGCCCACACACAGACTTAATAAATTGGTCAGCAGTACTGCTACCAGCATATGAAGTAGCTTACACACTAAATGCTGCTCCTCATTTACCCACTAAAAAGAGGCAGCACTCTAAGCAACATTACCCCGTGTTACCCTTTACTCCCAATTTTCTAAAATGGCGACAATCAACAAGAAAGTTGACTGTGATGCGTCAAAGATAGGTGGAAATTGGACAATTTCTTCACCAAAATACGTAACAACTGTGTCTGCGTCATTTGCAAAGAGACAGTCGCTGTTTTTAAAGCGTTCAATGTAGGGCTGCAGCTATCGAATATTTTAGTAGTCGATTAATCGATGGACTAGTTAGTTCGAATAATCGAGAAATCGGATAAGGAACATGAAAAATTAAAATACCTGAGTTGAGCCTCAAACGGTGTTAAAAAAATGTTAAAAAATGAGGATCTATGTCCAACAAAATAACAATTGGCTAACCTACATAGAAAAAGTCCGCTAGCTTAAATGCAATAAAATGCTTAAGTTTTTTTACAGTGCTCTTAACAAATGTTTCAGACACATATTCTCACAAAAAAACGACTGAATATACCTACAAACTAAATTATGAATGCATTAAAAAACATTAGCTCAAACAAAAACTTAGCTTACGTTGGTCTTAACAGGGAGCAGTTGGATTCAGCCATGTGAAAAGAGGCAGACCAGAGGGCAGTGTATTCACCCTAATCAATTCATCAATCACCATTACAATGCCACTTTAATTAAACGAATATTCGAAGCAACAAAATTTAATTCGAATATTTTTTTCTAATCAAATACTCGAGTTAATCGATTAATCGTTCCAGCACTAGTTCAATGTGAGGCGATATTACCAAACAAGACACGTTGACATGTACGACAGGATTACAGGGAAGAAACGTAGCGAGAAATTGAAGCTAGTTTAATTTTACAGCAGCAGTATTTCGCAAGAGCCCGAGAGTCGAAATAATTAATTATAAAATAAATAAAGCAAATGTGACACACAGAATGGCTTGCTAAAATTTGTTTAAATATATTGTTCTACGTAAAGGACGTCAGCCAGGGTCGGCCCCCCACATTTTTACCACACCATATCTGGCCCCCTTTGGAAAAAGTTTGGACACCCCTGGTCTAAACATTGGTAGGGACAGCATAACCTGCATGTTCAGTTTTTGCTGGGGACGGGACATTAATAATACCAAACAGATTGGGTGAAAGGGGGTCAGTGCTACATTTCTCAAAAATATTTATTAATAGGCTAAATGACCAATGCAAAATAAATTTCTATTATACTAACTTTCATGTGTATTGGTTCAGGTGATACAACGCTCGATTCAAACCTTTGTTTTCAAAAACTACTAAAACATTTATAAGCGCAAGTCCCTTTATTAAAAAAAATGGAGAGCTATCCAAGAATGGGCCTACTTATGGGTGCAACTTCAGCACCCCTAGGTTCAAACTAAAGTATTTCAATATAAAAGTGATATAGGAAAAAAATAATGGAAAAAAAATCTGAGATATCCAATGACCAACCTACATCTGAGGCATACTAGACTATCTCAAAGTACTCTCATGAAATTCTGATGTGTGATTTCATCTCACAATTTTTTCATTTCATGTAAGTGTCCCCCTGAATACCTCCCCGTTCTTTTCTTTGTTTTTTTTTTTTTTTTTTTTTAATGAAGGGACTTGCACTCTGAAGCCACCGCGTTGCATTACAGTGATGTACATAATGCAAATGATGATCCAAATGACCAAATCATATAATTTGGGCAACAAAAAATGTGGTGAGAGGCATAAAAGCTGTATACAGAATTTTGAAAAAAATTACGGAAAGTTTGCCAAAAATTTTCCTATTCATTTTTAATGGGAAAAATGGTGTGCCGGACAGTTTGACCGATCGGCACCCTTCAAGTATCAAAACGTCCGGAATTTTCGCGCGATGCAGGTAATTTTTCAAACGGCACCGAAAAATTTTCCGTTCGTCCGTAAATGCCGATTTTTCGGAACAAAAAATTTCCAAAATGTATCTAGTTCTAAAATTACATAATTTGCACATCATAAATTCCGGAGCAGTGAGGTGCATAAAAGTTATATACAGAATTTGGAAAAAAATACAGTTCCCCAGATATTTGCCAAAAATTATCCTATTAATTTTTAATGGGAAAAATGGCATGCTGGACAGTTTGACCGATCGGTACCTTTCAAGTATCAAAACGACCGGAATTTTCGCGCGACGCAGGTAATTTTTCAAATGGCACCGACAAATTTTCCGTTCGCCCGTACACGCTGATTTTTCGGAACAAAAAAAAGTTCCAAAATGAATCTAGTTCTAAAATTACATAGTTTGGACATTAAAAATTCTGGGGCAGTGAGGTGCATAAAAATTATATACATAATTTGGAAAAAAAAAATTTACAGTTCCCCAGATATTTGCCAAAAACTTTCCCATTCATTTTTTATGGGAAATTTCCATTCACTTCCAATTGAATTTCTAATGGAATTTACATTGCATTGATGCCATTGACAGCCATGTATGTCGAATCTATTGATGCTAATGTACTTGTATTCCATTGACACCTATGTAACTCGATGCCATTGACGGCCATGGATGTCCAAAATTTTTCCCATTCATTTTCATTGGGAAAAAAAAAACAATGTCCTCGAAATAAACAAAAATGACCAGATACCAATAGAACGTGTCCCCTAAACATCCCCGATTCCATTGACGCTAATGGAAGGTGCTGTCATTGACGGCCATGGACGTCCAAATTTCCCATTCATTTCTAATGGCATTTACTTTGTTTAATGCCATTTGCGGGTATGTTTGTCCATTCTATTGATGCCGATGTACTTGGATTCCATTGACGCCTATGTAAGTCGATGCTATTGACGGCCATGGACGTCCAAATTTTTTCCCATTAATTTTCAATGGTAAAAATTTTTTTTAAATAATGTTCCCAAATCAACAGGAAATGACCAGATATCAATAGGACGTGTCCCCTGAAGTTCCCCGATTCTATTGACGCTTATAGAGGATGCTGCCATTGACGGCCATGGATGTCCAAATTTCCTATTCATTTCTAATTGCATTTACTTTGTTTTTTGCCATTGACAGGCATGTTTGTCCATTCTATTGATAGCCCAGGGCGGAGCTAAGATCTGCATCCCTCATAGCAAAGTCCCAAAGTAATTTCTCCAGAAATTGCAGTTTCTAGTATAACTGAACTAATTATATAATGCAAATAAGGTTGCTTAAAAGTTGGTGGGGACAATTTAAGCATCCTGAAAAGTTGCTAGTGTTGTGTACCTACCGTCCCTATGCAAACCTACCTTTTTTTTTTCTGATTGTTTGGATCAATAACTGACATATTGACCTGGGCTAGTGAACTTCAAAAGCCACTGGTCTGAATTATCTACTCCTGTAGCTCAAATTGAAGATGAAATTTGCCAGAAATGTGAGCTATATTTTTGTGTTGGTTAACTATATAAAGCAGTTTAGTGTGTTGGGTGTGAGATTTTAGAGTTTATCCCTAGCAGACATCCAATCCATTGGAGGTGGGAGGGTGTTCGTTTATTCGCCGCCACCCTCCCACTTCAAAAAGATTGGACATCTAGCGCTAACAGCGGCAGCCAATGAGTTCGAAGCATTTTACATCAAATCTGGGAAACAAATAAACAACCAATTGTAAAATTGACATTGTAAGAACTAATACAGGATATCCTTAGGGATTGTCAAATTACCTTATTTAATCCCGATTTAATTCACCGGCTTCGTAGCCGTGCCGGGTTTTACGATAATTAGTCCGATCGTTGTAATGCGTCTTTTACGAGCGTGGACCAGACATACGTAGGCCAAAGTTGACCAATCAATGGGAACATTAAAGTTCTCTGTGATGTCAGAGATAGGATTTTTGACACATAGTGGAGGAAATACGCCACACTAAATCAGATTGGATGGTTTTATGGAGATTATAGGAGACGTCATGTATCGCAAAAATATATAAATTCAACTGGAACAAAGGCTCTCCGAATAAAATATTTTATTTTGAAGGCTTTAATTTCATTTCTAGTTGTATGAATCTGCCGATAGAAACCTGTGTTTCGTGCCAATACAGCCTTTTTTATTTTGAAAAAATATGTTTTTATTTCTCCGAAACTCAACGTTAAAAAATTAATAAGAATGAAATCATCTAACATCTACGGACAACCAGACCGACAAACTAAAAGTCATTTCTCATCATTTTTTTAAAGGCAATACGCGACATTTATTTCATTTGCAGTCTCCCCAACACATCTTAATACCGTTTTATCCTTTTATTGGAAAATTATAAGAACAATTGCAGACAAACTAAAAACTGCGGGGTGCCGAAGCCTTACGGTTGACAACACCCTGCCCTGGACTGGTCACCAGTCAATCACAGAGCCCATACAGACAAATGACGACCATTCACAGACACTGAGTAAATCACTAAACTGCTAATCATTACAAACAGAAAATCAGTTTCTATCATTTTCACATCTGCGGACAACACCAGTCACTAAATTGACCATTTCTGCACGATCGTATCAATCGATCCATGTTACTTTAAACATATGCTTCAAAATGTCAGTGCAGATGAAGACATTTTGAAACTTTTTGACAACAAAATTCACATCGAAATGACTGTACTTTTAAGATTTTTAACGCAGTACGGGGCTTTAATTTAGTTCAAAGTTGACCAAAAGTGACACTATGAAATGAAACGCGCTCAAAACACAACCGCGTTCAATGTCGAGGAACCCAATTTGATCATTTTTCAGCTCTGGAATGCTAGTAAACTCTAAATAAGAGCTTATTCGGGTGTAAAGAGGACTCATGTAAATCAGATTTAAAGGAGGTCCAACCAAAAGGATACATAAGCACTTTTATATTTGAATCATTATCACAGCTGTGTACAGCAACATTCCCTTGACCTGATTGTTCTATTGTATTTTTAATGGAATATAAAGCTTTCATTTAGCCTGAAGTTGAGAGAAAGTGGACCTGTTTAACCAATTTGGACTATTTTTGAGATGTTCTTTTCCATTAAACGTGCATTGACTGTTTGCTTTAGTCAAAAGTTTACAAAGAAGTGACCCTAAGAACAGATATTCTCCTAAACAACACTAAATTGTATCATTTTTCCGATCTAAAAATTTGAAGAAACTATAAATATGAACTTATTCTGGTTAATTGACACATCAAATCAGACGTAAATTGAACGTAAATGAAAGATTTCCGTACAATATCAATGAAAAGTATGTAAAAAAAAAAAAAGAGCAAGTATTTGGTATAAGGGCGGAGGGGGTTGGAACGGACTCCCTAAATGACCGTGCGAGAGAACCAAGAGAGCCGGTGCGTACCTGCGGCGCGCCGCGGCGCTTGCTGCTTCCTCCGCGGCATGTCGGCGTTCCCGGCCCCGGGGAAGGCGCTTCCTCTGCGGCCCCGCTGATGCGAGGCTTCCCGCGGGCTACACTTCCCCCTTGGCGTCGGCGCTCGCTCACTCAGGACTCCCGCATCGATGGAGCGTGTGCGGGTCGACAAATTAAAAAAAAAAAAAAAAAAAAAAATCGAAGACACTGAGGTGGAGGACAACCGGTGAAATCAGCGTCCCTTCCTCGCTTCCTTCCCCGGGCTGACTGCGCTCTCTTTCGGCTCGGGCTCGGCTGCGCCTCGGTGCCGGGGTAGCGGAGGTTAAACGCTTCCCCTCCGTGCGGCTCCGCGCGTGATCTCCTGCAACAGGCGCGCTTGAGGGGACACAATCAAACGACGGGCGTCAGTCAAAAGTGCGCAAAAAGGGGAGAAAATAAACAGAAAACAGGGAGT
Organism: Corythoichthys intestinalis; assembly: GCF_030265065.1. Lineage (NCBI taxonomy): Eukaryota > Metazoa > Chordata > Actinopteri > Syngnathiformes > Syngnathidae > Corythoichthys > Corythoichthys intestinalis. The sequence continues at coordinate 1,945,335 of NC_080395.1, forward strand.
AAAAAGGGGGGGCGGAAGCGTGGAACCTCCTCGACACTTGAACCTCTGCGAGGCTGATGATAGGCGGCACGTAACGCGGCTCTGTCTCTCCCCCCTCTCCCTGTCACTCACCCCCCACCCCCCCACGTTTATCACAACACACACCACGCGCACGCGCACTTACTTGAACTGGAGCCTTGAGCGTGCACGCGTGCCTCCAGGTGTTTGAAGCCTGACCAAATGCACCCCCCTTAAAAATCCAAATGATGAGGAAGGTTATGTGAGGAACAGGGGGTCCATCAATGTCCCCCCGTACACACACGTGCACGCGCCTATCTCTCCTTTTATTATTATTTTTTTCAGTTCTTATGAATCGATGAGATGCGCGCTTGATTGGGTCTCCCTGCTTGGAAGGAAGGAGGGAGGCGGCACTCTTCTTCTAAGGGAATTCTTCTGATTCCCCACTTTTTGGGGGGTGATATTTAAATAAGCCACGCGAGGAAGAAAAAGTTTTAGGGGGGGGCTCTCGCTTTCCTTAATATTCCCACTCCCACTGCGGAGAGAAAAAGTTCAGGATGGAAGTATAATCCCGTTAAGGCGACGGAGAAGGAGGGTGAGTCCTTGTTCTTCTGCGTAGCCGGGATCGAACCGCGTTCTCGGGGAACGGCGCATCCGCGAGTATCCGATGTTTTCCCCGCAGATCTCTCCGCGAGTGTGCGCGCGTCTGCAGCAGTGCGTGCGGTTAGATCCGCCCAAGCATCTGTCCGTCTCTCCATTGGCGCATCCATCATCGGTGACTCGCGCGCGCGCGCACGCACACACAGGCACGGGGAAGGATAGGACAATGCCCCCTCCCTCCCACCTCGCAGAATCCCACGTCACACGAACGCGTTCGGTTCGCTGCGGTGTGACTGACACGTCCGCGTGCACGTACCTCGGTTGGCACGGGAGAGAGGGAGCGTGCACGCGCGGAAAAAAATACTCGCAGATCAATCAGAAGGACAAGTTTTTGACCATTTGCAGGTAAAATCAGAATCTTATATTTTTTACATCATTTGGTTACTTCACTGAAAAAAAAACGTGGATTTACTTGATAAAATCATTGTAACAATTTGCACTTTTATTAAGTAAATTTCAGTAAAGTTCAGCTTTACAAGCTGTAAAATTTACTTAATAGAAGTGCAAATTGTCACAATGATTTTATCAAGTCAATCCATCAGTTATTTTTGTCAGTGTTTATCAAATGAAGTTTAATAGAGTTAAGCAATATTGAATTGATGTTGTTTTAATTGTTTTCTAATTTGGGCTCAATGATATTTTACACACGCAAAAAAAAGTGCATTACTACAAAATTAGCTCAAATTTAAGTGTTAGAAAAAAATGTTTTGCACTTGAGTAATACATATTTCATTTGCTACACTTAGTTCTCATCATTCGGAGATAAGAACGTTACCTGGGAGATTCTAAACACGTGATTGAACATAAATGCGTCGATTTTAAAGTTGTATTCAAAATAACCCCCTTAAAAAACTTTGCTAAATTTAAAAAAAAACACAATGACTGTATTGCTATATTTTGATTTCCTCCTATTCACATTTTTCTTAAATAAATGTGTTACATGGCGTGAAATATAAAACCCCGTGATTCATGTGTTCACGTGTTAATAATTTGACACAATGTCAGTAAAAATGAAAATCAGTCTTTCAGTCATTTTGCTTGACAATGACAAATATTTCACTTCAAAACAATCGTGCATAGTGAAAGCTTCTATTCTAAGTCTATTTGAGGTACATTAAAAATTTTAATTTAATATGTAAAAAGTAACTGGTTTGTAATGGTAAAAAGGCTTTTGAATGTTTGGTCGTCCACTTATACTTCACTAATGTTCAAGTTTGTAATCTTTTTCCTCAAAGTGAAGTGTTAGTGATTTGGGGGTAGCGGTTCGTGCTGCGCTCCTACGCGGAGGGGAGAGCGTGCAGGCGCGGCTGCCGAGTCCGGAGAGGTGAGCCTGTATCCGGGGAGGAGGAGGAACGGTGGATGGAGGAATGAATAGCTGAATTTACTTGATAATCCCATTTTAAGAGTGCATGCGTACAGTACTTGGGCTACTAGGCAAAAGTCTTAAGAAAGACAAAAAATATGTTTTTAATATAGGATAAGGATGTCCCAATCACATACAGTATTTGGTTTTTAACATGCAAATCCGAATCACCTGATTTTGAGGATCTGCCAATATCTCAGGCTTTTCTACAAAGCCAACATTATATCCATTTAAAAGTGGGTTTAAAGAGGTGAAGAAAAAACACAACCCCCTTCTCCCCGTTTTTTTTTTTTTTTTTTTTTGCAAATCAGTTGTGCAGCACAAAATAAGCTAGTAAACAAATTACATTAAAAAAAAAAAAATCCCCATAAACCAAGAGTTTAGGTTTGGTCTCAATGTTGATACAGTGTAAAAAAAACAGCCTAGAAATTACTCAATAAAATTCAGGTAACAATTTACACTCTGATTGATATTGTAAATTTACCCCCAATTTACTTAAAAAATGGGTACAATTTACACTAATTAAGCAATTAACTTAAAAACATGGGAAAAAATTGGGTAAAATTTACACTATCAAACTGAGTGTAAATTGTTACCTCAATTTTATTGAGTAAATATAGGAACGATATAGCAGCATAACCTGCACGCGTACACTTTTGGGGACGGTACATTAATAAGACCTAACAGATTGGGTGAACGGTGGTTAGGGCTACATTTCTCTCCAATAAGAACCTAATTAATTGATAGGCTTGATGATTGATGCAAAATAAATCTGTATTGACCTATACTAACTTTCACACTGCAAATTTACAGTATAACGTCTTAATCTAATGATTTTTCTTGAATCTAGTCAACAATTTACATCTTGTTTTGAGTTTTAAAGGCTAGTTAACAGATTAATGCGTCAGATTCTTCCATTTACTTTTAGTAAATATTACCATTTGTTTTTATTACGCCTATACATCTAAAAGTCACTAATTTTTTCACCTAAATCAAGGAAAAAAATGCTTTCTAATAGTATTTTCATCAGTTTTATTCTTGAATTAAGAACATATCTTTCTCTTTTTTGTTCTTTAACCTGTCCTGTTCACCTGCTTGGCACAGAGAATGGAGATCTGAGTGTCTGATTGGTCTGAACAGTTTTTATATATCATATGGGAGTATGACATACTCCCATTCTGATCATTCAACGTACCTTGTTTATTAAGAGAAAGCAGCGAACAGGAAGGGGTTATGTGGGAACAGAAGAAAAGACGGAGAGAGAGAGACAGAAGAAGCATAAACAACAACAACTAATACATTGAACGCCTAAACTAACTATGAATATGTTGGTGCTATCGTTAGCTAGTTGTATTATTGAATTAAGAACATTTCTGGAAAAAAAAGTTTTTTTTAGATTAACCCTTTAACACTGAACGTGTCGGATGCGACACGTTTACGCATTTCATCTTTGAAGCCTCGTCACGCTGTAATTACGTCAACTACGGGCCTCTGGTTGCTCTCATTTGAAAGTACGGAAGTTGATGTCCACACCAGTTTTTATTTGAAGTCAGTCGACCAAGTAAAACGGGGGATAATGTCATTTGAGTTTTATAGTTTTATTGCACTCATAAATATGCATTAAAACGCTGCATGGACCATATGTCTATCTCCATATTTCCATCATTTCTTGTCCTTTTTTCAAAACCGAAAGCAGCACAAAACACTACATATCCCAAGAGCCGTTGTGATGTCAAGAAGGACGAACCTAATGTGAACATTTTTAATAAATTAACGAGCGAGGCGCCAACTAAGGAAAAGGAGACACGCGAAGAAAGCAACGGCCAGTTGGATTGAGCGAGTGACTTTGAAACGTGCAGAATGAATCGAAAACTAAATTTAGCGCAAGCTAATGCATTATTTCATCAACTCAAGGAATACGATGAGCTGTATTTGTCATTGTTTTCCTCGGATTAGTCAGCGTCTCGGCAAGTAGAAGTGACAGCAGCGCGCAAACGACGGAACAGTAGGCTGTGTGACGTTGTATGTGACGCAGCTCAGTGACCAGTTAAAAAACAAACTTTATTGAGTGCGCAAAAAAAACAAAAAAAAACCTTTATTGGGTCGCATGCCTGAAAAAATTGAATTGAACTGAACTACTTGTCAATACTTTTGAAAATACAATGTTCAATGTTATATTTTTTTTTTTCTTCACTATGAATCTTTTCAATTTTTATATAGATGTGTGTTCGAGAAGCTTGATTGCATGTACATATATACCTTTGATAAGGTGATGGGTACAATACCTAACTGCACAAAGAGCTATCCTCCAAACTCTTTTTGTGTTGGAAGATATATAATTTTTTTCTCACTATTTTGCACTGTATATAACCTGTTTTGACCATAGTATGTGTAAAGGCTAAAAATGCCTATGACCATACCTGCTGTTTGTGTTTAATTGTCAAACATAAAACTATTCAATCTTATTTTTTTCTATTGAATGTTTATCCTGACAAGTTAAATAAATATTATCAAGCTTCAAAACGGTTGGTCGAGCATGTTTGGTTGTCAGTGGGACATCAACATTACACATTTTGAAAAAAGATTTTGGGATTTTTTTGTCTTTTTGGGTCCAAAATATGGATTAAAATTGGTCAGTGAAGAAAACAACAGTTTGGACATGAAGTTCAAGGTGTCCTGAAAAAAGGGACCAAACTTGGCCATTGTGAACAGTTTTTAATTTGAAATATAAAGGCAAAATCAAAGGCATGCAAATTCGGCCAAAATAGGCTTAGGTATTTAAGGGTTAAATATGGCAGAAAACACCCCCAATTTGGCCAAATTTCAAAATTGTCCAATATGCATGTGCGATACATCATTGGAAAGCTTAAAATCTCAATTTTCTGGGGGAAGAAAAATTTTGAACATGAGGGCATTTAATTAATCATTATTATTATTATTTTTTTTTAACAGCAAAAGCCTAACTGGAGGCGAGAGCACGTCAGAGCATAATTAAAGACGCCATGATTTTAAAGAGATTTTATCGCGTACTAACTTCTTTTTGATCCGAAAACTCTATGTAGTATGAATCACCAAGTGTCAAGACACAGTTGTGAATGGCCAGCTGGATTTTGGGGGGGTTTTATGAGTTAAACATGGTCATATAACAAGTGTTGTGATGCAGAAATCGCAGACATCAAGGAGTGGACGAGATATTCTTTTTCATATATTTACCCTTTGAAACGTTAATTAAAAAAAAACAAAAAAATTGTTTGGATCGATTATCATCTAACATATTGGAGGAAATGCGACAGTAACAAAAAAAAAAAAAAAATACAATTAAGCGATAGTTATGAGGTAGATATCCGTGACTTTTTTACAGACAGCATTTTCTCATTGTGATGTAATTTGTTTAAAATTTAAAATATGCGAGTGAAGAATTTTTTAATGTCTTTTTATATATATATATATATATACACGAAAAATTAGACGTCAATAATGATTCTAAGCTAAAAATGACATTTTGAATAATAAATATAATTAATTACCTTCGTTTTATGGCTGGGTTGAAACAAAAGCGGTTTTGCAACGTCTATAAAACGGGGGTTTCCAGGGTAAAACAGATTAATTAAAAATAGTTTGGCGGCTTAATACGCCATGAATCTGCTATGACAGCAAATAGACATATTGTTCTATCAAACAGAACAGTTCTTTTGGCTTAAAATACAGCCGTTTATTTTAAAGAGGAGTGCAAGAGCAGAAATGTATGCAAGAACCTTATTTCAAGTGCTTTAAGTAACTATTAAGTTATGTCGTTAAATGGAAAAAATGCCTAAATGATTACAGTAAGACTTAATAAGCTACTTGAACAACTTAAGCAATTATTATTCAAAACTTTTGAGGCACGATGTGTTTTCTTACAATAAGAGTGTTAATTTTATATATTCATTGTGATGTTGTCAAAGGGATCCTCTATTTTTAAGACAAGTAATTCTTAAAAGATACTGTAAATGTTAGTATGAGTTATAATAATTTGATATTAAAACCCCTCTTAATGTTTTTGTTTTTAATAATAGTGATAGGTCGCCATTCTTGTTACGTCGCAGTGCGTGACGTCACCGTGCCCGTTGCCGAAATTCCAGCGTGTCACTCGTTAGCTTTCCCAACATGTCGTCGGTTCTACCCTTCCTATTTGAACCCAATCTGAAAAGTGAAGAGCAGGACAGCACTGTCGGTCGTTCACAAGACGAGCTTCAGGGAAAAATGCGTGCAATAATAACCTGATAAGACAAAAGTTGGGCAAAGGTCTCAATGACAACAGAGCGAGAGAGCGTATGCTGTTGGGAATTCCGGTTTTATTAGCAGATATTCAAGGTAAGCATATTGCGTTTTCAAACTTATTCCATTATAATTATGTAGATTGTTGGCATCCAGAGAGATTGTGTGCTTACAGTACAGGCCAAAGAGCACACCTTGTGTAATCCATGTCTTGTACATTGTAACACGTGGTAGCTAGGATACGTGTATAAAAGTACCAAAAAGGGGAGAAGCATTCCCTGACGAACTCCAACATTTTTGTAAGGTCCACGTCAGAGTCACTGTCGTCACTGTAGCGTGCCATAGTGCTTTAATTATTTAGTATGATTTGGGGAAAAACTCCCACGAAGAATAGTCAACAAAAAAGATGGCAATAGTAATCCAAATCTGCGTTTTTTACTCACTCGAAGATCCAGGAATTAAACCGATCCAATGGCAGTGTTGCAGCCGTGATCAGGCCGTCGATTCCACAAAATAGACTGATCCGAAAAGCCGCTGTGGGACCGACGAATGAAAAAAATGGGAAGATCCGAAACCAATATTGCAGACGCGGTGGGACCGTCGGATCCAGAAAATAGACGGATCCCTTACTTGACTGAGGATCCAGGAAAAATGTTCGGGCGCCATTTGTAACGCGTGGTAGGTAGGATACGTGCATACAGGGACCAAAAAGGGGGAGAAGCTTCCACTTATGCACATTTATTCACTAAAAATAACAATTCCACCTTGAGCACTCACTTCACTCCACATGTTTCTGTCTGACTGGAAATTGCATCCAAAAGCAGCACATCGTGGCATTTTACTTCGCGAGTTTAGGCAGGAATAAGCAATTGTTGAACACGCTACACATTTGGAAAGATCCCAATGACGTCGTCATTGCGAGCCTGCAAACCATGGCGCCAACTAACGGTCAAAATATGTACTAAATATTATGAAATATTGCTATTGATTTAACATGTTATGTGTTTCTAACAACATATTTTAGTACAAGAGAACAATTGTGTTTATTAGAGCCTACATGTATTTAAGTTAGAAGATCACTTTAACGAGCAACGTCACTCTTGCGCGTTGGAAGTCGTCTCAACAACAACACAGATGGCGAACAGGAGAGCCGAGAATATGTTCCTATCCGCGGTAAATTCAGTTTTAAATGACCAAAAGCACATTGAGTCGCTAAAACCAACAGTCTGTCTCGCGCTAGCCATGTTGAATAAACTTCTCCGTTCTCCGATCTCCTCGTATGTTTACGTCCTCGCGCTAGAGTTTCTTGTCGCTTTAGGAACGTCACGTCCGCCCATCGCTGATTGGTCCACTCCGCTGTCTGTTTGCTGTGGTTTGCTCCGCCCTGGAAATTTGATCCGCGGAAAGAGTTCAAGGCTTTGAAAGTATACATATAAGCATAGGCTGAGTTTGACTTTTGGGGCTCGGGGGGCATAAAATGTTGATGACCCTGAATAGCAGTGTCAGCAATAAAATTAACTTACAAGAATATTTATAATAATAAAGCATTTTTTTGTTTCTCATCATTCTTGAGGGGAATTCTAAATCAGGCTGCTAAGGCAACACTTTTCACCAAGATCGTTATCCATTGAATATGGTACGTCCGGAGGTGTCGTGCCAATGTAGTTACCCCAGTCAAAAATTGTATCCCCTGGGCGGAGCCTTATGGAGGTAGATTTGTGTCTTTATTATTCAACCCAAAAAAAAAAAAAAAAAAAAGAGTTGCTTCAATAAAAAAAAAAAAAAAAGTTGCTTCAATCAAAATATTTGTTTTCATTAAATAAAAAGGCGCTTCAATTAAAAAAAAAAAGTGTTTGAATGCAAAAAAAATTTTGATTTTTTTTTTTTTTTTTTAAATGCATGTGAATGCTATTTTTCTTTGTTTTTTTGAATTGTTTTTTTTTTTTTTTTTTTTTAATTGAAGCAACTTTTTTGATTGAAGTAATGTTGATATGTGTTTGGGCCACATTTTGGCTAGGACGTTTTTGTCTTTATTATTCTATCAAAAAATAAGTTTTTGTTGTTGTTTTTTTTAAAAAAAAAAAAAATCCCTTCAATCAAAAAAAGAAAAAAAATTCAATCATAGAAAACGTTTTTGAATGGGAAAAAAATGAGATTGAAAAATTTGCATTTGAACACTTTTTCATTGAAAAAGTTTAATTGAAGCAATCATTTTTGCGGGGTTGTGTACCCATATTATGGGTAGGACATTTGTTTCATTTCATTTCAATTAAAAAAAAAAAAAAATCTTTTAAAGAATAAAATTGCCGTCCCCTTTTTTTTTTTTTAATTATATGCAAAGCAAATGCAGTGGCGCCTCCAGAAATTTTTCATGGGGTGGCCAGATGGGGCCACTTAAAATCTTGGGGTGGCCAAAACTAAAAGCCATAATAAAAAGGTCAGGGGAAAACTATCAGAAAGACTTAAGGACACGGCTACAAATATACTTTGGTGTATTGTGTAATATTTGATGTTACTAATGATTTATTGTGCATAGTCCATAACTGTCCAGTCAACATTTTGAGTTCCACAACAATTCTGTTTTATTGTGTTATGTATATATTCGACATAATGTGTACATTTAACTAGGGCTGTCAAACGATTAAAATTTTTAATCGAGTTAATCACAGCTTAAAAATGAATTTATCGTAATTAATCGCGATTCCAACCATCTCTAAAATATGCCATATTTGTCTGTAAATTATTGTTGGAATGGAAAGATAAGACGGATATATACATTCAACATACTGTACATAAGTACTGTATTTGTTTATTATAACAATAAATCCACAAGATGGCATTAACATTATTAACATTCTTTCTGTGAAAGGGATAGAAAGACTTGTAATTCTTAAAGGGTAAATGTGAGTTTGTATATTGTGACTAAATATTGCCATCTAGTGTATTTGTTAAGCTTTCAGTAAATTATACTGTAGCGACTTAACTGTTCTGCCCAAATGCGTGACGGGAAGTGGTGCAACCATGACTGTGTGTGGTGGCTGCAAATGCTTCTCTGCGTTGGATACACTACAGGGTGTTAAGAAAAAGGTCAACTCCTGTCATTCTTCCCCACGTCGCTTCCCACAATATTTACAGTTGCAGTGGGAGAGAGGACAAAGCTTTTGCCAATTAAAAGCACGGCCCCAATGAATGTTTGTATCTATTCCACTCACTTGACTCTAACTCTTATCTCTGTATAGGCCTATAAGCAAAACGGCGCCATTGTAGGCTGTTTGCGGCAATGCGTGAATGAGTCGTACCGCGAATGCGTTAATTGCGATAAATATTTTCATGTGATTAGTTTAGAAAAAAAATAATTACTGCCCGTTAACGCGATAAATTTGACAGCCCTACATTTAACAAAACAAAATAAATGCATTCATCTGGGATGAAATGCATAACTGATGCTACAACCATCTAACGATATACTGGCAAGCGGGGCGGCCATTGGGGTGGCCAACCAATTTATAGGGGTGGCCGTGGCCACCCCTGGCCACCCCCTGATGGCGCCACTGAGCAAATGACTGTTTAAGGTGCTAGTGATCTGTTCGACAAAATAATTTTGACTAAAGATGTATCGGGTCTGATCACGTCATTTTCAAAGTATCGGAATTGGCAAAAAAAAATCGGACATGCCTTTTTTTAATATATATATATATATATTTTTTTTTTATTAAATCTTTTTCTAATTGTATTTAATGTTACAGACAAAATGTCTTACATTCATCCAGAATCTTTAGTTTTGGCTTAGAGTAGGGCTATCAAATTTATCGCGTAAACGGCGGTAGTTAATTTTTTAAAATTAATCACGTTAAAATATTTTATGCAATTAACACATGCGCTGCACGACCCAGTCACGCATTGTCGCGTTCAATCTATAATGGCGCCGTTTTACCTATATATAGAGCTAACAGGCAGCGTAAAATGAGTAGAGAGAATTTTGGCAGTTTTTGGAGCCTGTTTTTAATTGGCTAAAGCCTTAAAATCCCTCTCTCAACAATTAGAAATATCGTGGGCAGCAATGTGGGGAAGAACGGTAGTGGTTGATCTTTTCCTTAACACCATATGTTACTTCACAACGCAGAGAAGATATATCAATTGGTGCCACTAAGCACAGTCATGGTTGCACTTCCCATCATGCATTTGGGCAGAACATTTAAATGGCTACAGTATCATTTACTGAAAGCTCAACAAATACACTAGATGGCAATATTTAGTCACAATATACAAAGTCACATTTATCCTTTAAGAATTACAAGTCTTTCTATCGGTGGATCCCTCTCACAGAAAGAATGTTAATAATGTAAATGCCATCTTGAGGATTAATTGTCATAATAAAAAAAATACAGTACTTATGTACTGTATGTTGAATGTAAATATTCGTCCGAGTTTTATTCATTTTTTTCTTAATGCATTGCCAACATGTATATGATCGGGAAAAATTATCGGGAATGATTGGAATTGAATCGGGAGCACAAAAAAAAAAGCAATCGGATCGGGAAATATCGGGATCGGCAGATACTCAAACTAAAACGATCGGATCGGGAGCAAAAAAAACATAATCGGAACAACCCTACATATAAGCATAGACGGAGTTTGACTTTTGGTGGTTGGGGGGGCACAACATGTTGATGACCCCGAATAGCAGTGTCAGCAATAAAATTAACTTACAAGAATATTTATAATAATAAAGTGTTTTTTGTTTCCCATCAATCTTGAGGGTAATTCTAAATTAGGCTGCTTAGGCAATACGTTTTGCCAAGAACGTCACCCATAGTATATGGTACGCCCGCAGGTGTCGTGCCAATGTTACTCTAGTCAAAAATTGTATCCCCTGGGTGGAGCCTTATGGAGGTAGATTTGTGTCTTTATTATTCAATCCCCAAAAAAAGTTGCTTCAATAAAAAAAAAAAAAAGTTGTTTCAATCAGAATATTTATTTTAATTAAAAAAAAAGTCGCTTCAAGTAAAAAAAATGTGTTTGAATGCAAAAATATATATGAAAATTTTTTGAAAAAAATGCATGTGAATGCTATTTTTCTTTGATTATTATTTTTTTTTTTTAATTCATATTTTCTAAATCTTTTTTTTTTTATTGAAGCAACTTTTTTGATTGAAGTAATATTGATTTGTGTTTAGGCCACATTTTGGCTCGGACGTTTTTGTCTTTATTATTCAATCAAAAAATGAGTTAAATTTTTTTTTCAAAAAAAAACAAAAAAACAAAACACTTCAATCAAAAAGAAAAAAGAAAAAAATTAAATAATACAAAACGTTTTTGAATGGGAAAAAAATGTTTCAGATTGAAAAATTTGCATTTGAACACTTTTTCATTGAAAATTTTTAATTGAAGCAATCCTTTTTTGTGGGTTGTGTACCCATATTACGGGTAGGACATTTGGTTCATTTCATTTCGATCAAAAAAAAAATCATTTAATGAATAAAATTGCCGTCCATTAATATTTATATTTTTTAATTAATTATATTCAAAACAAATGACTGTTTAAGGTGCTCGTCACATGATCTGTTCAAAATAATTTTGACCCATTATAAAAATATTTTTTTTTCATTTTCATCATTTCATTCATTTTTGTTGCAGTTTTATTGCTTTACAACTTTTATATATATAGGAAAGTCAATTACACGCAATAACACTTTTCGGCCACCGGGGGGGCCTGGCCCCTCTGGCCCCCCCTTAAATCCGCTTATGCATATAAGTCATGCAAAAATGAATCCATTTATCGACGGCCAATCCGTCATCCGATAAATCGGCAACTATATTTTTGATATAGTAATATCATGAATGAGGAATCGATTTTTCAGAAAATAATAGTCAGGTTAATCCATTAATGAAACAATTGTTGGTTGCAGCCCTAATATGATTTCTTCCTGTTTTGTGTTCATTTTTGTTTTTCCAGGATCAAACAACAAACAAAAATGTATGTGTATTTATCTTGATGTTTTCTTTTCTTTTTGTTGATTTATGGGAGTCCCGACAGAGACCAGAATAGCAAATGAACGACAGTGTAGCTGATTTGCATAATAGACCCCACAGCCACCGTCTGGTCTCGTGGGGCCGCTTACATCCAAATCCATTATTCCTACTGTCTGTTTATTGTTGCTTTGGTCCTATTTCAATGAGTAGCCAGGACAGTCGCGCGTCCTGCTTTGTATTCGCCGCAAATAGTTTTGTTTCTCATGATGGCGTCGCAAAAAAACATTATCTTCAAGAACGTTCTGCTCTTTCTCAGGCTTTTCGGTGAGAGTCCAGTCTGAATGTGATGGTCGGCGTTGAGATCTGCAAAAAGAAGTGGAGACTCATTAACCCTATCCGGGACAATGGTCGCTTCTATGGCGGACATCTTTGCAAAAGTTAGCATTAGCTTAACTTATTCACTGCCAGACCAGGTCATAGAGTTGTGGTTTTATCCATACCAAACAAAAAAATGAAATAAATAACACACAGGCCACACTTATTTGAACTGGTCTTCATTAGGGATGTTCCGATCATGTTTTTTGCTCCCGATCATTTTAGTTTGAGTATCTGCCGATCCCGATATTTCCCAATCCGATTGCTTTTTTTTTTGCTCCCGATTCAATTCCAATCATTCCCGATAATTTTTCCCGATCATATATATTTTGGCAATGCATTAAGACAAAAATGAATAAAACTCGGACGAATATATACATTCAACATACAGTACGTAAGAACTGTATTTGTTTATTATGACAATAAATCCTCAAGATGGCATTTACATGATTAACATTCTTTCTGTGACAGGGATCCACGGATAGAAAGACTTTTAATTCTTAAAGGATAAATGTGACTTTGTATATTGTGACTAAATATTGCCATCTAGTGTATTTGTTGAGCTTTCAGTAAATGATACTGTAGCCATTTAACTGTTTTGCCCAAATGCATGATGGGAAGTGCCACCATGACCTTGCGTACTGGCACCAATTGATATATCTTCTCTGATTTGGGAAGTAACATAGGGTGTTAAGGAAAATATCAACCGCTACCGTTCTTCCCCATACTGCTTCCCACGATATTTCTAATTGTTGAGAGAGGGATTTTAAGGCTTTAGCCAATTAAAAAGAGGCTCCAAAGACTGCCATAATTCTCTCTATTCATTTTACGCTGCCTGTTAGCTCTATATATAGGCAAAACGGCGCCATTATAGATTGAACGCGACAATGCGTGAGTGGGTCGTGCAGCGCATGCGTTAATTGCATTAAATATATTAACGTGATTAATTTAAAAAATAAATAATTACCGCCGTTTACGCGATAAATTCGATAGCCCTACTTTAAGCCAAAACTAAATACTCTGGATGAATGTAAGACATTTTGTCTGTAACGTTAAATACAATTAGAAAACGATTTAATTAAAAAATACATATATTAAAAAAAGGCATGTCCGATATTTTTTCTGCCGATTGCGATACTTTGAAAATGACGTGATCGGACCAGATCGATCGGGACATCTTTAGTCTTCATACTTCTTTTTTCAATTTTTTTACCAATAAAGTTTTTGGTTATTTTTATTACAGTGATCTCTCACTACTTCACGCCCTCAGTCCATTGTGGATTTTTTGTAATTTTCTCCCAATTAAAATAAATAAATAAATGCAGTAATTTACAGAAATGTCCCGATCAGATCACGTACTGCAGGGGTGTCCAAACTTTTTTCAAAGGGGGCCAGATTTGGTGCGGTAAAAATTTGGGGGGCCGATCCTGGCTGACGTCCTTTATGTAGAACAATATATTTAAGCAAATTTTAGCAAGACATTCTGTGTGTCACATTTGCTTTATTATTGTTTTTAATTAATAATTTCAACAATCAAAATTTATTTTTTTTAATTAATCACGTTAAAATATTTGACGCAATTAACGCACACGCCCCGCTCAAACAGACTAAAATGACAGTACAGTGTAATGTCCACTTGTTACTTGTTTTTGGGTGTTTGGCGCCCTTCTGCTGGCGTTTGGGTCCAACTGATTTTATGGGTTACTACCATGAGTGAGCATGGTGTAATTATTGACATCAACAATGGCGAGCTACTAGTTTATTTTTTGATTGAAAATTTTACAAATTTTAATAAAACGAAAACATTAAGAGGGGTTTTAATATAAAATTTCTATAACTTGCACCAACGTTTATCTTTTAAGAACTACAAGTCTTTCTATCCATGGATCACTTTAAGAGAATTTTAATAATGTTAATGCCGTCTTTTTGATTTATTGTTATAATAAATACAGTACTTATGTACCGTATGTCTAATGTATATATCCGTCTTGTGTCTTATTTTTCCATTCCAACAACAATTTACAGAAAAATATGGCATAGTTTATAGATGGTTTGAATTGCGATTATTTACGATTAATTAATTTTTAAGCTGTAATTAACTCGATTAAAAAATTTAATCGTTTGACACCCCAAGAAGTTCCATGTAAAATGCCCCAAAATCAACAGGTAATGAAATGGACCAAAGTTTCCTCAGTGCCTGGCATTGGCTGGCACTGATGCCCATAGAAGTGGGAGGGGCCCATTTGAAGAGGGAGGGGTTCAATCGCTGCCACTGAGAATATCCTAGAATGATTTCCTGACCAATGTATCGATAATCGTATCGCCATATCGTGAGATCAGCATTATCGTGAGGTAACACGAGGTTCCCACCCCTATTTAAAAGTAAAACTACAGTAAACATCAGTGAAACTCTTGAGTCTACAATTGTGAACAAGCCGGCTACTCAGTGTACCTTTTTCACCATCCACCAGTGTTGATGGTAAGTACAGTATCTTATTTATTTTGTACTTTAATAATATGACATATAATACATGTTTTTGGATAGTCATTTTCAGATTTAGGGGGTATTTAGGGGTACTCAAAGGGTTAATACCGACTTAACTGGAAAATCGGGTACGTCACCAGCAGTGTTGTTATTGTCAACGATGACTATAATGAAAATATTTCATCGACGAACAATTTTTTCACGTTGATGACGAGACTATAATGATCCTAAAACATATATTCGGAGACTAAAACTTAACGACAATAATGCCAGGTTTCATCTGACGAGATGAGAACGAGACGAAAATGCGCCATAGTTTTCGTCGTATGTTCACAATGTGTCACATTTTACGTGTCGTTATCCTGCCTGGTTGCGTCACTCATGTGACGTGATGCGACCCCCAGCTCACCCACTAGTCTAGTGTCCTCTCCAGTCTCCCCATTGCTTGTTTTGAGACACACACGGTAAGATTTGTCTTCTTATCTTGGCTTGTTTTTGCCTAGTAAGGTCTGTGCTGAGAGCTAAATGTAACTCGTAGCATTAGCATAGCATTCACATTTACGTTAGGCTATTGCTAACATCAAGCGTCCTCCTAAACTGTCGGACAACTTTTTTTACATATAGTTAATGGCGTCCAGACTGGTATGACTAATTAAAAATAATGTAACCTACTGTTTTCCTGCTGAGTGTGTATTATCACGTGATAGATTTGTAGATGTTACAATAAGTGCTCGTTTGTCAATGTTCATTGGAAACTCTTTCTTACTTATTTTTGGAGTGAAACTTTTGAACATTACAGACAAAAATAGTGAATTAACGTCAACTAAAACTAGACGAAGACACACATTTTGAAATGACTAAAATATGACTAAGACCAATAAGTACAGTACCTTGCAAAAGTATTCGGCCCCCTTGAATCTTGCAACCTTTCGCCACATTTCAGGCTTCAAACATAAAGATATGAAATTTAATTTTTTTGTTAAGAATCAACAACAAGTGGGACACAATTGTGAAGTGGAACAACATTTATTGGATAATTTAAACTTTTTTAACAAATAAAAAACTGAAAAGTGGGGCGTGCAATATTATTCGGCCCCTTTACTTTCAGTGCAGCAAACTCACTCCAGAGGTTCAGTGAGGATCTCTGAATGATCCAATGTTGTCCTAAATGACCGATGATGATAAATACAATCCACCTGTGTGTAATCAAGTCTCCGTATAAATGCAACTGCTCTGTGATAGTCTCAGGGTTCTGTTTAAAGTGCAGAGAGCATTATGAAAACCAAGGAACACACCAGGCAGGTCCGAGATACTGTTGTGGAGAAGTTTAAAGCCGGATTTGGATACAAAAAGATTTCCCAAGCTTCAAACATCTCAAGGAGCACTGTGCAAGCCATCATATTGAAATGGAAGGAGCATCAGACAACTGCAAATCTACCAAGACCCGGCCGTCCTTCCAAACTTTCTTCTCAAACAAGGAGAAAACTGATCAGAGATGCAGCCAAGAGGCCCATGATCACTCTGGATGAACTGCAGAGATCTACAGCTGAGGTGGGAGAGTCTGTCCATAGGACAACAATCAGTCGTACACTGCACAAATCTGGCCTTTATGGAAGAGTGGCAAGAAGAAAGCCATTTCTCAAAGATATCCATAAAAAGTCTCGTTAAAAGTTTGCCACAAGCCACCTGGGAGACACACCAAACATGTGGAAGAAGGTGCTCTGGTCACAATGCAAAACGATATGTTTGGCGTAAAAGCAACACAGCTCATCACCCTGAACACACCATCCCCACTGTCAAACATGGTGGTGGCAGCATCATGGTTTGGGCCTGCTTTTCGTCAGCAGGGACAGGGAGGATGGTTAAAATTGATGGGAAGATGGATGCAGCCAAATACAGGAACATTCTGGAAGAAAACCTGTTGGTATCTGCACAAGACCTGAGACTGGGACGGAGATTTATCTTCCAACAGGGCAATGATCCAAAACATAAAGTCAAATCTACAATGGAAGGGTTCAAAAATAAACGTATCCAGGTGTTAGAATGGCCAAGTCAAAGTCCAGACCTGAATCCAATGGAGAATCTGTGGAAAGAGCTGAAGACTGCTGTTCACAAACACTCTCCATCCAACCTCACTGAGCTCGAGCTGTTTTGCAAGGAAGAATGGGCAAGAATGTCAGTCTCTCGATGTGCAAAACTGATAGAAACATACCCCAAGCGACTTGCAGCTGTAATTGGAGCAAAAGGTGGCGCTACAAAGTATTAACGCAAGGGGGCCGAATAATATTGCACGCCCCACTTTTCAGTTTTTTATTTGTTAAAAAAGTTGAAATTATCCAATAAATGTTGTTCCACTTCACGATTGTGTCCCACTTGTTGTTGATTCTTGACAAAAAATTAAAATTTTATATCTTTATGTTTGAAGCCTGAAATGTGGCGAAAGGTTGCAAGGTTCAAGGGGGCCGAATACTTTTGCAAGGCACTGTATTTATTCCAAATATCGATACTTTTGCTAGGGGATCGATACCTAAAATTTAACGCGCTGAATCGAAATATCGATATTTTGGTATCGATCCGCCCATCCTTAGTGATCAGGAGGATTCCTCGTTACGGCACCCCCTGCCGGCTCGCGCCCATGTACGGCGCATTTGGTGCTCTACTGTGTATACAGGTATCTGAATTTACCCAAAAAATTTTCCAAGATGATGACGCTGGCTTCCATTGGCCAGGAATTGAAGAAAAAAAGAGCCGGACGAGCCTTAGAAGACAAAATGGCTGCCGCGTCCTCACCGCCTCCTGCCGGGTCGGGCTGCGGCGCAGGCGGGGTCGCGGGGCCAAGTGCTGACCAGCCCTGTTTCTTTCTCTGCCTGCTATTACTAGGTCATCTCAGACACACGCACACACTTTTGTTGCGGTCAGTGCCGCCACCAGGGAGCGGGGTAATTTAAGCCCTCCTTGATGCAGCCGATTCATCACTGTCCCGTGCACGGCGCCTCAAAATTAAAGGAGCATCTACAAAGTTAGAGTGAAGGCAGATAACAATTGGCAGAGGTCGTCGGCGGTCACGATTCCTAGCGGCGACTCAGCTGAGGTGCTGCTTTTATTACCGCAATCATTTGCGGAGATAGAAAACCAGCAAAATTAGGGCAATCAGTGGCGGGAAAGGATAAACGTGTGTATTGCTATGTGCGTTTTGTGTCGAGAGATTTTTTTTTTATCCCACCCGGCTGCTTGGCAACCCGGTCGAGTCATTGGCAAAAATGGTACCGCGACTAAGATTAAAATGTTGATGAGGACAACATTCTAATTTTGCAAAAATTAATCGATTAGTTCTAGTAATTCAATAAGAAAAAAGCTTCAAATTCAAATTTGGCTGTTTCGAGTATTCGTTTCATTAGAGTGGCGTTGTTATGGTTTGTTTTGCAAGTGTTTGCATTTACTTTTATTGATTTGGGTGGATTCACTGCCCTCGAGTGGCAACAGGGAATTTGACATACAGTGGGGCAAATAAGTATTTAGTCAACCACTAATTGTGCAAGTTCTCCCACTTGAAAATATTAAGAGGCCTGTAATTGTCAACATGGGTAAACCTCAACCATGAGAGACAAAATGTGGGAGAAAAAAACTGAAAATCACATTGTTTGATTTTTAAAGAATTTATTTGCAAATCATGGTGGAAAATAAGTATTTGGTCAATACCAAAAGTTCATCTCAATACTTTGTTATGTACCCTTTGTTGGCAATAACGGAGGCCAAACGTTTTCTGTAACTCTTCACAAGCTTTTCATACACAGTTGCTGGTATTTTGGCCCATTCCTTCATGCAGATCACCTCTAGAGCAGTGATTTTTTTGGGGCTGTCGTTGGGCAACACGGACTTTCAACTCCCTCCGCAGATTTTCTATGGGGTTGAGATCTGGAGACTGGCTAGGCCACTCCGGGACCTTCTTACGAAGCCACTCCTTTGTTGCCCTGGCTGTGTGTTTGGGATCATGGTCATGCTGAAAGACCCAGCCACATCTCATCTTCAATACCCATGCTGATGGATGGAGATTTTCACTCAAAATCTCTTGATACATGGCCCCATTCATTCTTTCCTTTACACAGATCAGTTGTCATGGTCCCTTTGCAGAAAAACAGCCCCAAATCATGATGTTTTCACCCCCATGCTTCACAGTGGGTATGGTGTTCTTTGGATGCAATTCAGTATTCTTTCTCCTCCAAAGAAGAGAACCTGTTTTTACCAAAAAGTTCTATTTTGGTTTCATCTGACCATAACACATTCTGCAAGTCCTCTTCTGGATCATCCAAATGCTTTCTAGCGAACCGCAGACGGGCCTGGACGTGTACTGGGTTCAGCAGGGGGACACGTCTGGCAGTGCAGGATTGAGTCCTTGGCGGCGCATTGCGCTACTGATAGTAGCCTTTGTAACTGTGGTCCCAGATTTCTGTAGGTCATTCATTAGGTCCCCCCGTGTGGTTCTGGGATTTTTTGTTCACCGTCCTTGTTATCATTCTGACGCCACGGGATGAGATCTTGCATGGAGCCCCAGATCGAGCGAGATTATCAGTGG
Organism: Corythoichthys intestinalis; assembly: GCF_030265065.1. Lineage (NCBI taxonomy): Eukaryota > Metazoa > Chordata > Actinopteri > Syngnathiformes > Syngnathidae > Corythoichthys > Corythoichthys intestinalis. The sequence continues at coordinate 1,965,018 of NC_080395.1, forward strand.
TCTTGTATGTCTTCCATTTTCTAATAATTGGTCCTACAGTTGATTTCTTTACACCAAGCGTTTTTCCCATTGCAGATTCAGTCTTCCCAGCCTGGTGCGGTTCTACAATTTTTTCTCTGGTGTCCTTCGACAGCCCTTTGGTCTTGGCCATAGTGGAGTTTGGAGTGTGACTGACTGACATTGTGGACAGGTATCTTTTATACCGATAATGAGTTAAAACAGGTGCCATTAATGCAGGTAACGAGTGGAACCTCGTTAGACCTCATTAGAAGAAGTTAGACCTCGTTGACAGCCAGAAAATTTGCTTGTTTATAAGTGACCAAATACTTATTTTCGACTCTAACTTGGAAATAAATTCTTTAAAAATCAAACAATGAGATTATCTCATTTTTTTCCCACATTCTGTCTGTCATGGTTGAGGTTTACCCACGTTGACAATTACAGGCCTCTCTAATCTTTTCAAGTAGGAGAATTTGCACAATTGGTGGTTGACTAAATAGTTATTTTCCCCACTGTAACTCATTTAACATTGCATAATCCAGCTGCTCCCTGTTACGATCAACACAAGATACGTTTTCTTTGAGCTAATGTGTTTTTTATGCATTCCTAATTTAGTTTTAAAGTATATTTACCCATGTTTTGTTGGAACATGTTTTTGAACGATTCGTTTAGAGCATTGTAAAAAAAACGTTAGCATTTTATAGTATTTAAGCTAGCGGACTTTTGCTATGCAAGTTAGCTAATTGTTCTCGTTAGGGCCCGGGCACTAAACGTGCGAAGGTCCTAATGTTTTTTTTTTTTTTTTCATGGCAAATGAAAATGGCCAATTTAAAGGCCGGAACATGCTCGAAAACTCACCAAAGTTTGCCACATACATGCGGCTTCGCGTAAATTTTGATAACGTTGTGAAAAAATGTAACAAAATGGCTCACTGGCGTCCCCTTGATTTTTTTAAAAAGGCCTCTCCATATAGGGTTTTTTCAACATAGAGTGATGAAATGTGGGGAGTCGATACTTTGTGCAAAACTGCTCCATAAAGTCTCTTGCACCTATATTCCAAAGCCAACAGGGAATTGGGTATTTTAGATCGAATATGCACTTTTGGTCAATAAACAGGGGACACGTTTGAGACCATTGCGCCAAGGCAGTTATTTGGATCCTCATCAAAATTGGTGATACTCTTCATGAGACATATGAGATTTAAAGTTATCAAAATGGTGAGTTTTCATTCACGGGCCTGACTTGGGCGGGGTACCAAAGTCGGGCGGTTTTTTTGGCAACACGCAAAATTCATTAAATGACTACCGGTAATAACTTCCTGATACAAGGTGCAATATTTTTCATATCAGACATATGAGGTATTCAAGCCTGAACACGACTGTTTTGAAAAATTACCTATTAGGCCTGGCGCCCCCTAGTGGGAAGAGGAAACACCCTTTTTTGCGAAAAAGGCTCCTCCGTCAAAAAAAAAAAAAAAAAAAAAATTGATCTCAAACCTGCATCAAGGGAGCGTTAAAAATGTGTGTTTACAACATAGAGCGATGAAATTTTGGTAGTCGATACCTTATGCAAAAGTCCCCAAAAAGTTTGCACCCATATTCCAAACCAAACAGGATATCAGGTATTTAGGATCAAATATGAATTTTTTATCGATTTACAGATTGCACATTTGATACCTTATCGCCGAGGGAATTAGTTGGATCGTCTTCAAAATTGGTGAGACTGTTCAGCAGACATATGAGATCTTAGCTTATTAAAAATGGTGAGTTTTCATTCAGGGGCCTGACCTGGGCAGGGTGCCAAAGTCGGCCATTTTTTTGGCAACACGCCAAATTCAGTAAATGATGAAGGGAAAAGGTACCGTTCTCGCACACACCATATAATTGTTTGCATTAGTCTAACACATTAATTTAACTATAGTTTAGGCAGACTTCACTCAGTGGCCTTGACACAGTAAAGTTAATCACCTTATCGAGGCTCCTGAGGGGGGAAATGGAAAAATGGTACTGTTTCTTGTGGGCACCATCTAACTGTTTGCATTACTACAATTAATCAGGGAATAGTATCATTTCTCATATTTACTGTGGGACTGTACTGCTCTGACACACCTAGTGTAGAATAGATAGCACACCATAGTTTAATGAAAAGAAGCAGAATAAATACACAACGCCATCTTATCATAGAAGCCCAACGTGTGTGTCACGAGCAAGATTGACGCACCAAAACTTGCAAATCAATTCTGCAAGGACAAAGCGCTCTTTGTCCGACAACAAGTGGAGCCAGCCCAGATAACAAATTTGATAGCAGGCGCTTGGGACGTCAAGACCAGCGTCGGTTGCTGTGGCAACCACGTCCCGTCCACGGACGAATCTAACCGCCTAAAACCGGCCACAGAGGGATGGACCCGGGACAACACGCAGCCACACCTTCGGCCCGACCTCCTACACCACGGACTTAAAAACACTGGACACTGAGATAACACAGATTCGCTGCTCGGAAACTTTTCTATGTAGCCTTGTTTTGGATCCAGAATGGTCCCTCCATCGTCTGTTTTTGCCTTGTTTTTGACCATTGTCGACGAATAAATTGTCAACCTGTTTTCGGTGAGTCTTCTTCAAACTTTTGAAACATGGAGTCAGTACAAAGGGTTAAAATAAGAAGAGAACGCGCAGAGTTTTGTTTCCTCCCGGTTTGGCTCGCGGGCGCGGTAAACAGCGGAGCACCAGTTCCGTTCGGCTGCCGCCGTTTCCGTGCAGCTTTGGCCGGGGGGACTAAATTCCAACAATGACTAATAACTCCCTGACACAAGGTGCAGTCTATGTAATCTCTGGCATGTACAGTATGAGAGGTATCCTAGCCTGAACAGGACTCAATTGACATATTACCAATTAAGCCTGGCGCCCCCTGCTGGGAACAGGAAACGCCCTTTTTTACTAGACTGGCTCCTCCTCCAAGGGGAAAAAAATCAATTGTCGAAATAAAAAAAAACACTCGGGAATTTTATCCATTTTATACAATGCTCTTTTGAAAGTCTGATTTTTAGCAAGCCTTTACTCTACATCTGCAATTTATTCTGTTTTGAAAGTGTTTCATTTCGTTTTATTGATTTGAGTGGCTACAGTGAATCTACCATAACCCGTTTAACATGGCTGAATCCAGATGCTTCCTGTTAAGACCAACATAAGGTGTGTCTTTGTTAATATGTTTGTTTATGCATTGAAGTCCTATTATGAAATAAACTTGATGAATCGAATCAAATGCAAATGCTTGATTACTGTGTTTATGCTATCTGAAGCAACATCGCTGTGTATCATTTCTCCCAAAACTTTCTTTTGAAACCTTGAACATGTCCACTGAGTCTCTTTTTTGTGGACAGAAAAATCATGCAGTGGAAATTCTACATAATATCCTGCTTTCACTTGCATTTTAAGACAACAACACACTCTAATTGTGGTGTTTGGCGGCATTTTGGAGAACCGCAGTAAAGCAAAGTTTAAAGGAGCTCTTTGAAGGACGCGTGCGAGCAACGATTCCCTCATAAACGCATCAAAAAGACGGGTTGCTATTCAAGCTGTGTCTACAATATTTTGCCTCTCTCTGTTGGTGCTTTGAATAGAATATCAGCCCACATTAAAAATGTTTGCAGGCTTACAAGTGCATGCATGGACATCCTTATTATTGACAGGGCACTTCTGCGTCCCGCCGTCCAACAGGGGGTCTGCCCAGTGCCCACATCCAGAGAGAGCAGTTAGCTCTGGTTATCCTCAAACACACACTGGGCTTAAATGCCGGATTTAAATGGAAACAGGACGAAATTCAGGCCTAAAAGCAGGCACGAGTGTCTCAAGAGGGATTTGATCGAGGATTCAAGGTAATTATTATAGTTTTCGCACCATGCATGCATTTTGAAACATAAATACAATGGGAAAAATTAGCTGCTAGCTAAGCTAACGTCATGTTTCCTTACCATTCGAAAGTTGTGTGTAAGTGAGAGAAGTAAGTATAGTGTTGAAGTGTGCCTTAACAATGTATAAACTAGGGCTGTCAAACGATTAAAATTTTTAATCGAGTTACTTACAGCTTAAAAATTAATTAATCGCAATTAATCGCAATTCAAACCATCTATAAAATATGCCATATTTTTCTGTAAATTATTGTTGGAATGGAAAGATAAGACACAAGATGGATATATATACATTCAACATACGGTACATAAGGACTATTTGTTTATTATAACAATAAATCAACAAGATGGCATTAACATTATTAACATTCTGTTAAAGCGATCCATGGATAGAAAGACTTGTAGTTCTTAAAAGATAAATGTTAGTACAAGTTATAGACATTTTATATTTAAACCCCTCTTAATATTTTCGTTTTTATAAAATTTGTAAAATTTTCAATCAAAAAATAAACTAGTAGCCTGCCATTGTTGATGTCATTAATTACACAATGCTCATGGGTGTTTAAGCCCATAAAATCAGTCGCACCCAAGCGCCAGCAGAGGGCGACAAAACTAAAAAAAACGCAAGTAACAAGTTGGCATTGCACCATGCATGCATTTTGAAACATGAATACAATGGGAAAAATTAGCTGCTAGCTAAGCTAACGTCATGTTTCCTTACCATTCGAAAGTTGTGTGTAAGTGAGAGAAGTAAGTATAATGTTGAAGTGTGCCTTAACAATGTATAAACTAGGGCTGTCAAACGATTAACATTTTTAATCGAGTTAATTACAGCTTAAAAATTAATCGTAATTAATCGCAATTCAAACCATCTATAAAATATGCCATTTTTTCTGTAAATTATTGTTGGAATGGAAAGATAAGACACAAGATGGATATATGCATTCAACATATGGTACACAAGTACTGTATTTGTTTATTATAACAATAAATCAACAAGATGGCAATAACATTATTAACATTCTGTTAAAGCGATCCATGGATAGAAAGACTTGTAGTTCTTAAAAGATAAATGTTAGTACAAGTTATAGAAATTTTACATCAAAACCCTTCTTAATGTTTTCGTTTTAATAGCATTTGTAAAATTTTCATTCAAATAATAAACTAGTAGCCCGCCATTGTTGATATCAATAATTACACAATTCTCATGGTGCTGAACCCATAAAATCGGTCGCACCCAAGCGCCAGCAGAGGGCGACAAAACTCCAAAAAACACAATTAACAAGTTGGCATTGCACTGTGCTGTCATTTTAATCTGTTTGAGCGGGGCATGTGCATTAATTGCGTCAAATATTTTAACGTGATTAATTTAAAAAATCAATTACCGCCCGTTAACGCGATAATTTTGACAGCCCTAGTATAAACACGTTTGGTTGATGACAGTTCATAAGCTAATAAACTATTGCATTCGCTAGCCGCTGCAAGCTAATCGCTAGCCCCTCTGTGCTAATTGCTAACGCTAATTTGACATTGTTGAGGCTTACAGTTTCTTATGTTTCCAATTCACTTGACAATCTAGGTTGTTATTCTAATTTGCTGCCTAAGGTGTTTTCTGATTATTGTCCATGATGAGCACTTATATGCATTTTGTGAGCATTATGATCCTGTAATTTAGGTAGATATGTTTATACTAAGGGCATAGGTTTGCATAGGGACAGTAGGGACATAACACTACCAACTTATCAGGATGCTAAAATTGTACCCATGAACTTTTAAGCAACCTTATTTGCATTATATAATGAGTTCAGTTATATCGGGAATTTAGGTTGTCTTCCCATATGTTGTAAGGGGTTTAAAAGGATAGAACTGACACTATCATTAAGTGAATTACTAAATTAATGATTAATAAAACTAATAAAAACCAGACATTTATTCTGGAAATTTTCAATATTTTTCTGTTGTAGTATATTTATTTGAAAATAAAAATTTCGACCACTCCTTGATTTCTACGATTTCTGCATTGCAACCCTTGTGATATCACCATGTTTCACCCATAAAATCCCCCCAAAATCCAGCTGTGGCCATTCACAGCTGTGTCTTGAAACTCGGTAATACATGCTACGGGGATAAATGTTAGTACAAGTTATAGAAATTTTATATTAAAACCCCTCTTAATGTTTTTGTTTTAATAATATTTGTAAAATTTACAATCAAAAAATAAACTAGTAGCCCGCCATTGTTGATGTCAATAATTACTTGCACAATGCTCATGGGTGCTGAAGCCTATAAAATCAGTCGCACCCAAGCGCCAGCAGAGGGCAGCAAAACTCCATAAAACACAATTAACAAGTGGGCTGTACTGTCATTTAAATCAGTCTGAGCGGGGCATGTGTGTTAATTGCGTCAAATATTTTAACGTGATTAATTTAAAAAATTATCACCCGTTAACGCGATAATTTTGACAGCCCTAATTAATGTATATATATATGTGTGTGTGTATGTATGTGTAATTCCAATGGGCTGTTTGGTCCCTGTACGACCGGTGTCAGAGTCTGGTACGCATTGTCGAATTTGTTCTCTTGAGGGTTGGACTCTGCCAAGGCTGCCCTTTGCCACCAATTTTTAAAAATAATTTTTATGCACAGAATTTCTAGGCACAGCTCAAGCATTGAGGTGGTCCGGTTTGGTGGCCTCAGTATTGCATCTCTGCTTTTTGCAGATGATGTGGTGCTGTTGGCTTCCTCGAGCCGTGATCTCCAATTCTCACTGGAATGGTTCGCAGCAGAGTGTGAAGCAGTCAGGACAAAGATCAGCACCTCCAAATCTGAGACCCATGGTCCTCAGTCGGAAAAGGGTGGTGTGCCCTCTCAGGGTCAGGGGTGAGATCCTGCCCCGAGTATAGGAGTTCAAGTACCTTTGGGTTCTTGTTCACGAGTGAGGGTAGGTGGGAGCGGGAGATTGACAGGCGGATTGGTGCAGCGTCTGCAGTAATGCAGACTCTGCACTGGTCTGGAGTGGTGAAGAAGGATCTGAGCCAAAAGGTGAAGCTCCTGATTTACCTGTCGATCTATGTTCCTAACCTCACCGAAGGTCACGAGCTGTTGTTCGTGACCGAAAGAACAAGATCCCGCATACAAGCAGCCGAAATGAGTTTCTTCCGCAGGGTGTCCGGGCTCTCCCTTAGAGATAGGGTGAGAAGCTTGATCATCCGAGAGGGACTCGGTGTTGAGAGGAGCCAGTTGAGGTGACTCGAGCATATGGTTTGGATGCCACCTGGACGCCTCCTTGGAGAGGTGTTCTGGGCCTGTCCCACTGGCGGGAGGCCCAGGGGACAACCCAGGACACACTGGAGAGACTACGTCACCATGGGATCCCGCTGGAGGAGCTAGTTGAAGTTGCTGGGGAGAGGGAAGTCTGGGCTTCCCTTCCAAAGCTGCCACCCCCGTGAGCCGACCCCGGATTAAGATGATGGATGGATGGATCCTGGAAAATTTTGGTTTTCACATTTTGTTAATTTTGGGGCATTTCTGGGTCACCACCTCTTAATTGCATTGCATTTTTAGGACACTTCCTGTTTATTTGCCCTTCCCAGTCAAAATGGATTGGACGTCTATCGCCATCAATCGCATAAAATGAGTCAAGTATCAAGAGCATCTTCTCAGCATCATCTAACCTTGCCCAACTATCCTCAAAAGTATGTCATACTGTACATTAAAACAACAGATCTGTGATTTTCCCGGCGCAAAGTGCGACGGCGCACCGCTGAGTGACTCACTACTTCCTCCTTCTCCGGCATGTTCGCGTGTGTGTGTGTTTTATGATCCTGTACTGTGTGTGTGTGTGTCGAAACATGCTGACAGCTGCAGCTCATTACAGCCACTATTACTGATGGCGACTGTTGGGGGAAATTCCTCCTCGCACACAGCAAAGCACCCTGTTTACCACACGCACAAAGACGGAGATGCAACATCTGTAATGCAAACGAGGACCGAGCGGAACATTTACAGTGGGAGGGAGGGAAAGGAGAAAGGAAATAAAAAAAAGGAAACGTCTCTCAGTTGTCCACACACACACGTGAATGCGCGCGAACACAAAAGGAGATGAGGTCACTGAAGTACTTGAAGATTTGTTAGACGGGCAAATGTTGACGTCTCCTTGGCAAACAAACACACAAGTAAACAGGGACGTGGACAGTACTCCCAAAATGCAAATTCTCCATCTCAGTGCTTGATAAATAGTGGGTCGCAACCTCCTGGGAGGTCAGGATGCGATACCGGGGGTCGCGTGGAGAGGTGGGTAGAGTCTCGGGGTGGGAACCTCTAGGTACCTCATGACACGATTTGATCGCGATTATCTCACGATATGGCAATACAACAATTACCGATACAAGGCTCCAGGAAATCATTCTAAAAAACAACTAATGAACCAAAAAACTAGCTGTTTTCATTCTTCTGCTGTGAATAAAATTGAGTTAATCACGAGTAGACATCCAATTTGTTTGTAGTGGATTGGAGGTCTATGAGTTAATAAAAAAATACCACATGGCGAAAAAAAAAAGCCACATGGCAAAATCCATTTTCCCACATGGCAAAAAATGCCACATGGCAATAAAAATGTCACATGGCAAAATCCATTTTGCTAAGTGGCAAAAAAAAAAACGTCACATGGAAAAAAACATTTTGCCACATGGAAAAAAAAATGCCACATGGAAATTTTTTTTTTTAAAAAAGCCACATGGCAAAATCCATTTTGCCAAGTAGCAAAGTAAATTTTGCCACATGGCAAAAAAATGCCTCGTGGCAAAAAAAATGTCACATGGCAAAATCAATTTTGCCACATTGCAAAAAAAGCCACATGGCAAAATAACTTTTGCCACATGGCAAAAAAAAGGCCACATGGCAAAAAAAATGTCACATGGCAAAATCAATTTTGCCACATGGCAAACAAAAAGGCCACATGGCAAAAAACAATGTCACAAGGCAAAATCCATTTTGTCATATGGCACAAAAAAGTCACATGGCAAAATACGTTTTGCCACATGGCAAAAAAAATGTCACATGGCAAAATCTATTTTGCCACATGGCAAAAAAAATACCGCATGCAAAATCCATTTTGCCACATGGAAAAAAAATGCCACGTGGCAAAAAAAAAGAACACATGGCAAAATCCATTTTGCCAGATGGCAAAAAATGCCACATGCCAAAAAAAAATGTCACATGGCAAAATCCATTTTCCACATAACAAAATAAATTTTGCCTCATGGCAAAAACATTTCACATGGCATAATCCATTTTGCCACATTGCAAAAAAAAAAAAAAGCCACAAGGCAAAATATATTTTGCCATATGACAAGGAAATGCCTCATTTGCCATATGACAAAAAAATGTCACATGGCAAAATCCATTTTGCCACATGGCAAAAAAATTCCACATGGCAAAATTTACATGGCAAAATCCTATTTGCCACATGGCAAAAAAAATGTCACATGGCAAAAAAAATGCCACATGCAAAATCAATTTTGCCACTTGGCAAAAAAATGCCACATGGCAAAAAAATGCCTCATAGCAAAAAAAAAAAAAATCTCATATGGCAAAATCCATTTTGATTTTCGTTTGTATTGGGTTGGAGGTCTATGAGTTAGTAAATAAATGCCACATGGCAAAATCCATTTTCCCACATGGCAAAAAAAAAATGCCAAATGGCAAAAAAACAAAACAAAAATGTCACTTGGCAAAATCCATTTTGCTACATGGCAAAAAAAATGTCACATGGCAAAACACATTTTGCCTCATGGCAAAAAATTTCACATGGCAAAATCCATTTTGCCACATGGCAAAAAAAATGCCACATGTCAAAATCCATTTTGCCACATGGCAAAAAAAATGCCCCGTGGCAAAAAAATGTCACATGGCAAAATCCATTTTGCCATATGGCAAGTACCACGTTTGGCTCTCACTATCTCCTACACTACACTTGACCTTAGCCAAAATCTCGGTTTAAAATCGATTTTTTTAACCCCTTGATGCCTGAATATACATTGAAAACATCGTCTCACAGACACAATAATTATAGTCACAAAAGTGTTTTATTTTTTTTCCCCGTAGAGAACAGAAAATAATTGGGAAGCACTGCTCGATCACATTCACTCACACAAACACACATATAAACAAGTGGATGAAGTCCCTAAAACACCTAAAAAGAAAGAAATGGTGCCACTTGAAAAACATAGCCACGTCTTTTTTTCTTACACACACACTCTCTCTCACGCGCATACACACACCCGCACACTGACTCACGTTTGCGCACGCACCGTGTTGCATGTCCAGTGACGTTAATGAGAGGGCTGCGATCCAGACACACATGTGTTGGAGCCATTAAGGAGAACCTCAGAGCAGCACTGCAAGCTACTCTCCATTACTGTAACACATTGGCTACGCTCTTCTGTAGGGTGGGGGTCTCAAGAGTCAGGATTGGGGACCACCAAGACAACAGCGCCGGGGGTTAAGTACCTTTTTCAACAGGAACACACGCACAAGTAATGCTTTTCCCCTGTAAAATGGCGTTTCGGTGAATTTGGAAATATTTTCCAAATATTTATGAGGCGAAGCTAACTATGGAATCACAGGAGGGCCAAAACTAAAAAAAAAATCCTTTTAATGATTATTAATCCTTTTTAATGATGGCATAAACCCTGTGTCTGAATGTGAGATATATGACAAAATGTTGTGCGAATGGAGATTTGTTCATTAGAAACACGAATCAAACAACTGTCACTCTCGCTCATAATTACAGTATACTCCTCGGATATTATGAATAAAACCACGTCTCTATTAACTTGCTAGGATCTCAACTATTATAAAAGTTGTCATATATGAGCAACTGCCATGTTTTCTATATCACATCCATACGAAGACTTTCTGCATATGTTTTCCATACTGATATCCAACTATCCATTTTCTGATGCACTCGTCCTCATTAGGCTACTTTGTAAAAGAGACTGAAATCAAGTTTTTGAAACAATTTGTTTTGCGAAACGCTGAACAAAAGTAACCAATGCTAAGCTAACTCTGATGCAGGTTGGAATTTTAGTAGTAAAATTAGTGGTGTTTCCCCCACCTCCACAACATTGATGTCTTTTTACATTACTCACAGAGGCTTGTGCTGGCCGAAAAAAACTAATATCCCTCCCCTTCGAAGGGGGTGGAGGAGGCGGCATGTTGTATTTCTGTCGGCGGGGTTGGGTGAGTGTGCGTGGCCGGAGTCAATTCATCATCCAATCAAACGTGCGTTTGAGGGGGGGAAATGGACCGGCACATTCTGCAAGTGAAAAGGGATTAATGTGAGTCCGAACATAATGAAAATAATTCGTTTAATAATGGTCTTTCCGTCCTTACAACATATGGGAAAGCAATATAAATTACCTACTTATGATATAATGCACATAAGATGGCTATAAAATTAATTTTATATAAAGGAATTATTACTATAGTGCCACTATATTTTTTAATTTTTAATCATTATTATACTTTGACTTACGTGATTTCGACTTAATGACGCCAAAGTCACGTCCACCATTTTGCCTCCAGTCGTTTTTGTTTTGCTTTTTTAGTCGCGTAAACAGTACCTTATTGTACCTCACAATATCTTATTTTTCCACTTTATTTTATTCATATGTTCTGTCCTCACTAAACGTGAAGTTCAATTGTGGTTGTTGAAGGTTTTACCTTCCTTCACTTTTGACAATTTGTAAAGCTGTACCACACAAATGTTGCTTAGGTTATGTATCAAATCACATAATTTGGACATAAGAAAATCCGGGACGGTGAAGGACTTAAAGATTGTATACAGAATTTGGAAAATAATTACGGTTCTCCGAAAATTTGCCAAAACCTCCCATTCATTTTTAGTGGGATGCCACGTCAAAATTTCCCATTCACTTCCAATGGAATTTATTTACATTGCATTGATGCCATTGACGGCCATGGATGTCCAAATTTCCCATTCATTTTCAGTGGCAAAAAAAAAACAATGTCCCCAAATCAACAGGAAATTACCAGATATCAATAGGACGTGTCGCCCAAATGACCTGAAGTGACCAGAATATGTCCAAAAAATGTCCCCAAATGACCTGATATGACCAGGACATATCCTCCAAATGACCTGATATGACCAAAACATGTCCCAAAATGACATGTTATGACCAGGACATGTCCCCAAAATGACCTGAAATTACCAGGAAATGTCCCCCAAATGACCTGATACGACCAGGACTTGTGCCCCAAATGACCTGATATGACCAGGAAATGTCCCCAAATGACCTGATATGACCAGGAAGTGTCCCCAAATGACTTGATATAACCAGGACATGTCCCCCAAATTTCCCCAAATGACCTGTTATGACCAGGACATGTCCCCTAATGACCTGATATGGCCAGGACATGACCCACAAATGTCCCCAAATGACCTGATATTACCAGGACATGTCCCCCAAAATTTCCCCAAATGACCTGATACGACAAGGACATGTCGCCCAAATGACCTGATACGGCCAGGACATGTCCCTTAAATGTCCCCAAAAGAGCTGATATTACCAGAACATGTCCCAAAAATGTCCCCTAGATGACCTGATATGACCAGGACATATCCCCTAAACGTCCCCAAGTGCCCTGATACGACCAGGCCATATTCCCCAAATGTCCCCAAATGACCTGATATGACCAGGACATATCCCCTAAGTGTCCCCGAGTGACCTGATATGACCAGGCCATATTCCCCAAATGTCCCCAAATGACCTGATATGACCAAAACGTCCCAAAATGACATGTTGTGACCAGGACATGTCCCCCAAATGACCTGAAATGACCAGGAAATGTCCCCCAAATGTCCCCAATTGACCTTATATGACAAGGACATGTCCCTCAAATGCTCCGGAATGACCTCAAATGACCAGGAAATGTCCCCCAAATGTCCCGATATGACCAGGACATGTCCCCCAAATGTCCCCAAATGACCTTATATCACCAGGAAGTGTGCCCAAAATGTCCCCAAATCAACAGGAAGGGTCCTGATGTTGTCCCTGAAATGTCCCCAAATCAACTTGGGGGTGGGGGGCAAGTTCTGTATCTCCCCACAAAGAGAGCCCCATAGTAATTTCACCATAAATTTAAATTTGTAGTTTACATAGAGTTTAGATGACATACTGCTTAAGCTAAATTACTGTATACTGTATCATTATCCAGGCCTGTTGTTTTAGAAATATTGTTAGTCTTCAGCCAGGTGTGGATTAGTCTCAGTTGAATTCCTACTCCCATTTTAGAGAAAGTTGGACAAAGTGTATGGGGGACTAAAATGGGGCACCAGCAAATGTGCTGCCTAGGGTACCAAATTGGTCAGGAACGGCCCTGACTGCAGTATTCGTAAAGGATTTAGTGTAGGTTTTTGGGCTGTGGGACAAATTCATCTAATTATAATGTACAATTTATGGGAAAATCCCACTCGACATTTATATCTAGAGGTACCACTGTCACTATTTTTTCAAAATCCCCACAATAGAATACTAATTCTTCACAAGTAAGTAAAACTAACAAATCAATTAATAAATAAATAAAAACAGACGCTCGGGTGACCTGCGCGATTCGGGTGCGGTGAGCTGAACGACGGCCGTGAAAATAGGAAGCGGCGCGACGGCCGACCGGCGGATGCTGGCCGGCGCATCGCCATGACGACGCGTGCTGGTTTAGAGGGTGTTTGTCGAGGCTTTTCCCTCTCAAGTGTCACTCGTCTCCGCAGAGTATCAGGAAGTGTTAAGCTGTGTGCATGCGTGTGTGTGTGTAGGGATTGAGCATGGGATACATCCTTTTATCTGTTCCTAGGGATGACCAGCAGGCACCCACCCGCCAGGCAAAATCCACTCACAGAAATGACGGATAAGCGCGTGTGAGTGCATGTGTGTATGGCAGAGCTTTTCTCCTGTAGGGTTGAGCTCAGAGTTGAAAGGTCAAACACACATGAGGGAGATGGGTTGTAATGAGGTACAATTACTCCGTTACATTTTCTTGAGTAAGTACTTCTAAGAGTAGTTTTACCACATCATACTTTTTTATGTCGTTTAAAACCTGTCCTGTTCAGCTGCTTAGGATACAGAGTATGGCAATTCGAGTGTCCTTATTGTCTGAACAGTTTTATGTATCACATGGGAGTAACATATACTCCCATTGTGGTTACTAATTGTTTCATTTATTAGGAGAAAGCAGCAAGCAGAAAGGGGTTATAGGGGGGACAGTAAGGAAAATAGAAGAGGAGAGACAGAGACGGAAGAGGAGAAGAACAAACGACAAGAAATACAATAAACGCCTACACTACCTATGAATATAGTGGCTACCCAGTATATGTGAATCATATGTACAGTGGGGCAAATAAGTATTTAGTCAACCACTAATTGTGCAAGTCCTCCCACTTGAAAATATTATAGAGGCCTGTAATTGTCAACATGGGTAAACATCAACCATGAGAGACAGAATGTAAAAAAAAAAAAAAACCTAGGAAATCACATTGTTTGATTTTTAAAGAAATTATTTGCAAATCATGGTGGAAAATAAGTATTTGGTCTATACCAAAAGTTCATCTCAATACTTTGTTATGTACCCTTTGCTGGCAATAACGGAGGCCAAACGTTTTCTGTAACTCTTCACACACTGTTGCTGGTATTTTGGCCCATTCCTCCATGCAGATCTCCTCTAGAGCAGTGATGTTTTGGGGCTGTCTTTGGGCAACACGGACTTTCAACTCCCTCCTCACCCCGTGGCGTCAAAATGATAACAAGAACGGGGAGCAAAAACCCCAGAACCACACAGGGGGACCTAGTGAATGACCTACAGAGAGCTGGGACCGCAGTAAAAGAGGCTACTATCAGTAACACAATGCACTGCACGGGACTCAAATTCTGCACTGCCAGACGTATCCCCCTGCTGAAGAAAGTACACGTCCAGGCCCGTCTGCGGTTCGCAAGAGAGCATTTGGATGATCCAGAAGAGGACTGGGAGAATGTGTTATGGTCAGATGAAAGCAAAATAGAACTTTTTTGGTACAAACACAGGTTCTCTTGTTTGAAGGAAAAATAATACTGAATTGCACCATACCCACTGTGCAGCATGGGGGTGGAAACATCATGCTTTGGGGCAGTTTTTCTGCAAAGGGACCAGTACGACTGATCTGTTTAAAGGAAAGAATGAATGGGGCCATGTATCGAGAGATTTTGAGGGAAAATTTCCGTCCATCAGCAAGGGCATTAAAGATGAGACGTGGCTGGGTCTTTCAGCATGACAATGACCCCAAACACACAACCAGGGCAACAAAGGAGTGGCTTCGTAAGAAGCATTTCAAGGTCCCGGAGTGGCCTAGCCAGTCTCCAGATCTCAACCCCTAAGAAAATCTGCGGAGGGAGTTGAAAGTCTGTATTGCCCGACGACAGCCCCAAAACATCACTGCTCGAGAGGAGATCTCCATGGAGGAATGGGCCAAAATACCAGCAACAGTGTGTGAAAAGCTTGTGAAGAGTTACAGAAAACGTTTGGCCTCCGTTATTGCCAACAAAGGGTACATAACAAAGTAATGAGATGAACATTTGGTATTGACCAAATATTTATTTTCCACCATGATTTGCAAATAATTTCTTTAAAAATCAAACAATATGATTTTCTGTTTTTTTTTTTTTTTCCACATTCTGTCTCTCATGGTTGAGGTTTAACCATGTTGACAATTACAGACCTCTCTAATATTTTCAAGTAGGAGAACTTGCACAATTAGTGTTTGACTAAATACTTACTTGCCCCAAGTCTGGATGTATTGACATCCTATTCTATGCTGCTTTATCACTAATCCTGGCACTGAAATCAGACGTGTGGCAGTCCTGCAGACAAGTGGAAATGCTCCACGGGGGCAAGGACCACAGCACCTCCCCAGCAAATCGGGTAAGCCAGCGTGGCCCATCCCTCCTCCTGCTGTTAGGGATTGTGTTTGTTTCCTCCTAGTGTGTCTTGTCCCTGTTGTGCCTACTCCCTGTGTGTCCACCGACCTGCTTCCTCTTGTTTCACCCACCTGTGCCTCATTACCCCTTGTCTGTGTGTATAAACTCCCTGGTTTTGTTCAGTCCTTGTTGTGACATTGTTCATGTCTATTTCCGCGTCCTCGTTTCTCATGTTCCTGTTTTAATACCCAGTCTTTTGTTAGTACCCAGAGTTTGTTTGCATCTGTGATAATTAAATCATTTTTGCAAATGTCCCTTTCTCCCTTGTCTCCGTGTTTTCCCTGCATTTGGGTTGATTTCGAAAAAACCTTGACACCCACAACTCCGGCATAGGGACCACCGCCATACCCCCAGGACCCAGTAACATCCACGCTACCATTAACCGGCCTTCAATGAAGGGATGAGGGGATGTGCAACCGCCTCTTACGCCCACTGCCACCCTAATTCAGTGTTTTCAACCGGATAATTTCTCGCGGCACACCTGACAATCTCTCATGGCAAACAGTGTGCCACGGCACACCAATATCGCATATTTTTTTTCTTTTTATGTCATCGTAAGTAGTGGGTAAATAGTTGTGGTCGTGTGCAAATGAGCGACGTATTGCTCGTGTCGCGTTCAAGAACTGCTCTGACTTCTAGCCATCAGTCACCTTGCTGTCTGCGACAACATGGACCCCAGCACATCTACTGTACATCATTTGATTAGACTCATCAAGTGTCGATATACACGAAAGTGTCTTTTCCATTTCATCCATATGTGACAACCGTCAATCCTTCCCCTGTGTTTTATTTCAACACATTGTCGAGGACAGCAAGGTGGCTGATGGCTAGCAGTTCTCGAAGGCGACACGTGCAACTATCAAATGGAGCCATGGTGCCAAGCAAGCTTAAATGTCATCTCCAAACGAAACACCCGTGGCTTCAAAACAAGTCGATGGACTATTTTTTTTTGGCCTTTGTGAAAAAACTACAAGAAAAACTACAAAGGTCAAAGAGAAAGCCCTCAAAGCCAGTTACCTTGTTGCTGAACTTGTTGCTAAATCCAAAAAGTCCCACACTATGGCAGAGACATGAATACTACCTGCCTGCAAAGCCACTGTCAGCGAGAAGTTCGGCCCTGATGCGGTTAAAGACATTGCTAAAGTCCCCGTGTCTGATAATTCTGAGCTTTTCAAGCCTAACTGCTATGAAAAATAAAAACAGAAACCGACTGAGAACTGTTGAAGAAGACTGCGGCCAGGATATCTGCTTTGGACATCTGTACCCACCTCTGGTAGGTTCATTAACCCTTTAACACTGAACGTGTTGGCAGCAACGCGTTTACGCATGTTGTCTTTAAAGCTTCGTCTCGTTTGAAAGTACGGAAGTTGATGTCCACACCAGTTTTGATTTGAAGTCAATCGACCAAGAAAAACGGGAGATAATGTCATTTGAGTTTTATAGTTTTATTGCACTCATAAATATGCATTAAAACGCTGCATGGACCATGTATCTATCTCCATATTCCCATCATTTCTTGTCCTTTTCAAAACGGAAAGCAGCACAAAAGACTACATATCCCAAGAGCCGTTGTGATGTCAAGAAGGACGAACCGAATGTGGACATTTTTAATACATTTCCGGGCGAGGCGCCAACTAAGAAAAAAGGAGGCATACGAAGCAAGCAACGGCCGGTTGGTTTGAGCGAGCGACTTTGAAACGTGCAGAATGAATCTAAAACTAAATTTAGCGCAAGCTAATGCATTATTTCATTAACTCAAGGAAGAAGATGGGCCTCATTTGTCGTTGTTTTCCTTGGATAAGTCGGCATCTCGGCGAGTAGAAGTGACAGGCTGACAGCAGCGCGCAAACGGCGAAAGAGTAGGCTGTGTGAGATTGTGTGTGACGTAGCTCCGTGACCTGTTAATGCAGAAGCTTTATTGAGTTCGCAAAAAAGAAAAAAAAAATGTATTGGGTCGTATGCCAGAAAAATTTGAATTGAACGAAACTACTTGTCAATATTTTTGAAAATACTTTTTTTCAATGTTATATATATTTTTTCTTCACTATAAATCTTTTCAATTTTTATAAAGATGAGTGTTCGAGAAGCTTGATTGCATGTACAGTTGTGGTCACAAGTTTACATACACTTGTGAAGAACATAATGTCATGGCTCTCTTGAGTGTCCAGTTATTTCTACAACTCTGATTTTTCTCTGATAGAGTGATTGGAACAGATACTTCTTTGTCACAATAAACTTTTGTCAAGTTTGGCTCTTTTATGACTTTATTATGGGTGAACAGAAAAAAGTGATCAAATCTGCTGGGTCAAAAATATACATACAGCAGCGTTAATATTTGGTAAAATGTCCCTTGGCCATTTTCACTTCGATTAGGCACTTTTGGGAGCCATCCACAAGCTTCTGGTAAGCTTCTGGTTGAATCTTTGACCACTCCTCTTGACAGAATTGGTGCAGTTCAGTTAAATTTGATGGCTTTCTGACATGGACTTGTTTCTTCAGCATTGTCCACAAGTTCTCAATGGGGTTTAAGTCAGGACTTTGGGAAGGCTATTCGAAAACCTTAAATCTAGCCTGATTTAGCCATTCCATTACCACTTTTGATGTGTGTTTGGGGTCATTGTCCTGTTGGAACACCCAACTGCGCCCAAGACCCAATCTTCGGGCTGATGACGTTAGGTTATCTTGAAGAATTTGAAGGTAATCCTCCTTCTTCATTATCCCATTTACTCTCTGTAAAGCACCAGTTCCATTGGTAGCAAAACAGCCTCACAGCATAATACTACTACCACCGTGCTTGACGGTAGGCATGGTGTACTTGGGGTTGAAGGCCTCACCTTTTTCCTCCAAACATATTGCTGGGCATCGTGGCCAAACAGCTGGATTTTTGTTTCGTCTGACCACAGAACTTTCCTCCAGAAGGTCTAATCTTTGTCCATGTGATCAGCAGCAAACTTCAGTCGAGCCTTAAGGTGCCGCTTTTGGAGCAAGGGCTTCCTTCTTGCACGGCAGCCTCTCAGTCCATGGAGATGCAAAACACGCTTGACTGTGGACACTGACACCTGTGTTCCAGCAGCTTCTAATTCTTGGCAGATCTGCTTTTTGGTGATTCTCAGTTGAATCTTCACCCTCCTGACCAATTTTCTCTCAGCAGCAGGTGATAGCTTGTGTTTTCTTCCTGATCGTGGCAGTGACAAAACAGTGCCATGCACTTTATACTTACAAACAATTCTTTGCACTGTTGCTCTTGGGACCTGCAGCTGCTTTGAAATGGCTCCAAGTGACTTTCCTGACTTGTTCAAGTCAATGATTCGCTTTCTCAGATCCATGTATGTATATTTTTGACCCAGCAGATTTGATCACTTTTTCTGTTAACCCATAATAAAGTCATAAAAGAACCAAACTTCATGAATGTTTTTTGTGACAAAGCAGTATCTGTTCGCATCACTCTATCGGAGAAAAATCAGAGTTGTAGAAATAACTGGAAACTCAAGAGAGCCATGACATTATGTTCTTCACAAGTGTATGTAAACTTTTGACCACAATTGTACGTATATACTTTAGATAAGGTGAGGGGTATAATACCTAACTTCACAAAGAAATATACTCCAAACCCTTTTTTGTGTTAGATGATATATATTGTTATTTTTCTCACTATTTTGCACTGTATTTAAGCTGTTTTGACCATAGTATGTGTAAAGGCCAAAAACGCCTATGACCATAGTTGCTGTTTGTGTTGAATTGTCAAACATAAAACTATTCAATCTTATTTTTTTCTATTGAATGTTTATCCTAACAAGTCGAATAAATATTATCAAGCTTCAAAACGGTTGGTCGAGCGTGTTTGGTTGTCAATGGGAGATCAACATTACAAATTACAAATTTTGAAAAAATATTTTGGGATTTTTTTTGTCTTTTTGCGTCCAAAATGTGGATTAAAATTGGTCCGTGAAGAAAACAACAGTTTGGACATGAAGTTCAAGGTGTCCTTAAAAAAGGGACCCAACTTGGCCATTGGGAACAATTTTTTCTTTGAAACAAAGGCAACATCAAATGCATGCAAATTCGGCCAAAATAGGCTTAGGTGTTAAAGGGTTAAGCAAGCTGGCATGATGCACCAAAACTACTTTGAGGGAATTCAAATTGAGGTTTTAGATAAAGGTTAAGATTTTATATTTGGTTCTGAAATAGAGGTTTACCACCAGTAAAATTAGTTCAAATTAGTGTTGACCCGATACGGGTTCCGATACCTGTCTGTGTGGTATCTGTTGATTCTGATACTGTACCAATACCACGTTTTTTGATGATCAATGACTGCAAACTCACTTGAATGTAAAGTTGTTGCTATCATACTTTTGTTGGGCATTGCTTAACTCACTGGCTGCCATTGTCAGCGCTAGACGTCCAATCCATTTGAAGTGGGAGGGTTGGCAACGAATGATAAACTCGCGCCAATGTGCGGCTGAAGTATGAAAAGATCGTTCATCGCCTCTACTAAAATAACCTCAGGGCAGCCATGTTGGTAGGGGCAACGCTCCCATCAAACTCAATGCGTTGGCATTAAAATGAAGTCATAACTAGCAAATTTCTCAAGTTTATTTTATCAATGTCAAAGAATCTACCATTGACAGCTCTACATGTCCAATCCATTTGAAGTAGGAGGTTTATCAGAAAATTTGATGTACATCTCTATCTACCCATAAATGCCAATGTAAAACTCATTCTATGGTCCCTTTAAATCCGAGTCTCAAATTAGGGTTTTAAATCAGGGTTAGGGTTTCAAAATTGGTTTAGGGTTTTTAACTTAGAGATTGTCTTTATAATCAGAATTTCAAGCCAAGGTTGTTTCCTATATAGTATGAAATGTGTCTTATTTTTTTTGTCATTTTGTTTCGATATTCTTCCCAAAGAGTCACTATTGGTTTTGTGAAAGTGATGAATGATGCAATTTCACATTAAATGAGGCCAAACAGGAAATCAATATTTCCAGCCTTTCACTTTTCCTCCCTTCGATCACCGCAAGTTATTTCCTCACAAATGTGAAATAAGAATGACATCATGTTGACGACCTAAAACTAGTGAAACTTTTACAACATCGAGGAACGTGCGAGTATTTATGGTAGTATTTGGATGCTGCAACTTGAAAACCAAAGTAGTTTATATTCATAAAATAGCAACATTTGCATGATTGTTAATACGACAAAAACTTTAGGTTTAAAATGTTGAGTTATGACAAGGCATTGAATTACTGATAATTCTAACTGTATAGGAAAACTATATGTCAAAGTGTGAAATATAAGGATTAATCATGAATTTAATCAATCAGCAGGGCCGAGAACCAAAACTGGTATTTGCCATGTGGCAAAATGGATTTTGCCATGTGACATTTTTTTTTCCATGTGGCAAAATTGATTTTGCCATGTGGCTTTTTTTTTTTTTGGCAATGTGGCATTTTTCTGCCATGTGGCAAAACGGATTTTGCCATGCGGCATTTTTTTCTTTGGCCATGTGGCATTTTTTTTGCCATGCGACAAAACGGATTTTTGCCATGTGACATTTTTCTTGCCATGTGGCAAAATTGATTTTGACATGTGGCATTTTTTTGGCCATTGGGCATTTTTTTGCCATGTGGCATTTTTTTGCTATGTGACTTTTCTTTCCATGTGGCAAAATTGATTTTGCCATGTGGCTTTTTTTTTTTTTTTTTTTGGCCATGTGGCATTTTTTTGCCATGTGACATTTTTTCTCTCCATGTGGCAAAATTGATTTTGCCATGTGGCATTTTTTTCAGCCATGTGGGATTTTTTTGCTAAGTGGCAAAACGGATTTTGGCATGTGGCATTTTTTCTTTGGCCATGTGGCATTTTTTTGCCATGCAGCAAAATAGATTTTTGCCATGTGGAAGTTTTCTTGCCATGTGGCAAAATTGATTTTGCCATGTGGCATTTTTTTGGCCATTGGGCATTTTTTTGCCATGTGTCATTTTAATTTTGCCATGTGGCATTTTTTTGCCATGTGACATTTTTTCTTTCCATGTGGCAAAATTGATTTTGCCATGTGGCATTTTTTTTTTTGGCCATGTGGCATTTTTTTGCCATGTGACATTTTTTTCTCTCCATGTGGTAAAATTGATTTTGCCATGTGGCATTTTTTTTTGGCCATGTGGCAAAACGGATTTTGCCATGTGGCATTTTTTCTTTGGCCATGTGGCATTTTTTTGCCATGCAGCAAAATGGATTTTTGCCATGTGGAATTTTTCTTGCCATGTGGCAAAATTGATTTTGCCATGTGGCATTTATTTATTTTTTGGCCACGTAGCATTTTTTTGCCATGTGGCAAAACGGATTTTGCCATGTGGCATTTTTTTTGCCATGTGGTAAAACCGATTTAGCATTGTGGCAATTTTTTCTGCGATGTGGCATTTTTTCTTGCCATGCAGCAAAATTGATTTTGCCATGTGGCATTTTTTTGGCATGCGTGCATAGATGTCAATGGCATTACCTGACTTGGGTGTCAGTTGAATGTCAATGCTCTGTAATGGTAAGTGGATGGCCAAAAATTACAGCCACACGTTTTTTTGCCATTTAAAATGAATGGAACATGTGTACGTGCATAGCTTTCAATAGCATGGACGTGCATGGCCTGCAAAACTGCCATGTACCCCCAAAAAAATGCCACATGGCAAAATACATTTTTCCACATGCCAAAAAAAATGCCACATGGCAAACAAAAATGCCACATCGCAAAATCAATTTTGCCACATGGCAAAAAAAAAAAAAAAATGCCACATGGCAAACAAAAATGCCACATGGCAAAATCCATTTTGCCACATGGCAAATACCGATTTTGGTTCTCGCTGTTTCTCCAATTTTACCTGGTGTTGTCCGATAATGTCGGCCACCTGACAATATCGGCCGATAAAAGCATTCAAATAATATCGGTTTGCGCCAGTATGTATGCTGGTTTAGAAGTTAATGTACAAGTCTGCAGCCTTAGTGGATGAGCTAGTCACAGTTTAGCAAAGCAGCTGTGCTTAGAGTGACCTCCAGATGTCTCCAAACTAAGATGGTTGGCATTTGTGAACTCAGGGAAAGACCCTAATCACTCATGGTGCATGAATAATAAATTAATGGAAAATAATGAATCATAAACTCATCACGTATACACACTATTAAAAAAAGCTATAGAATTTTACACAATAAAATTGAGGTAACAATTTACACTCAGTTTAAT
This sequence comes from Corythoichthys intestinalis, assembly GCF_030265065.1. Taxonomy (NCBI): domain Eukaryota; kingdom Metazoa; phylum Chordata; class Actinopteri; order Syngnathiformes; family Syngnathidae; genus Corythoichthys; species Corythoichthys intestinalis. Next base: position 1,988,177 of record NC_080395.1, read on the forward strand.
AGTGTAGAGTTTAACCAATTTTAATGAGTAAATATTACTTAAATTCCTCAAAAAGTATTTATTTAAATAATTTTGGTAAGGTTTACTTCACCTTTTGAAACAGATCATATCACTTGATTAACTATTAAAATTGAGTACTATTTACTCATGATTGTAGTGTATTCCCAGATAGCAAAATATAACTGTTGCGGACATGGGCCAGATGTACAGCAAATTTAGGCCCAACTTTGTAAAACTGATCCGCCTCATTGTCTTTACGAACAATGGCCAAAACGAGAGTCACTTGCCGGGTCAGCAAACAGTTTTGGGCCAGAACTGGTACAAAGTAGTAGACACGACATTAATGTATTGCCAGGATATGGCACACATTACCCAATCTGGGCCAGCTATGGGCCAAATTCAATTTCGGTGGCCGAGATAACTATAAATAGCTGTTGTGACGTTAGACATCAACTGTTAAATCTCAGTTTTTTTAGTGCGTCTGGTCTGCACGGTCCGCCCCGGAACATTGCGTAACCCATCATTTGAACTGTCATAGTGCTGACCTGGGCCGTATCTGGCGCACTGACGCTAAGCGGGCGTGGTTGCAATGCGGATCCGGCAAGCAGTTGCCTGCTATCGGGGTTGTTTAGCAGTCAAGAAGTGACTTCAAAACGCAATTATAACTTCGAATAAGACACTTGCTCTTAAAAATTCCCCTACGCTGATATGACATGTCCTGAATCCTGCGTGTTCTCCTGTTCAGTGTCACAGTCAGACCTGGAGTGGCCAATCGGGACAACCGGGACAGTTCCCGGTGGACCGGCCTGACGTTTGGGCCGGTCGTAATACACATTTTTAACGAAGCTTTCAGTTAAACTATTTACTAACGGCATCACGTAACCCCGCTTTGCGCGATAAATTGTGGCCCTTCTAGCATTCCGTAGTTTGAAATTCCATACCCTGCAACAGGTTCCCATTCTCCAATGCCGCCAGCTCTGCCTCTGGGAAAGAGTATCATGATATCATCCTATTGACTTGATTCTGGAAAAACTTAATTTTGGGTTTTAACGGGGCCCGTTGAAGCACCATGACTAGCGTGAACCCGTCTGGCTGTTGGCGCGACCCAGTATCGTTGTTTTTGAGCATGTTTGGATAAAAGTACAGCGATAAACCGTAAATGAACATGCAGAATGAAATAATTTTAATGAGAGCACCACTAAAACTTGGAGGCTCCAGGCACTATTTTTGGGCACAAAGACGGAGAATTGGGGTGAAATCTACGTTCTCAGGCAAAACATAAGTTTTAACCCAAAACATTGCACTCTGAGGTGGACTGATGAGCGTGCCGTGAGCTACCCTGAAATACACAGGTGTCTGAGCTGTATAAGTAATATAATTATTCTTTCAATCAATCATTCAATCTTTCACATTTAATTTATTGCGGTAATTTTATGTCATGAATAATTTGAAAACACTCATAAGTAATGATATATTACATTATTTTTTTATTTATTTAAACTATATACAGTATGCCCCCAAAATTTTGAATATCAAGTAAAAGTTGTTTTATTTTGGTAGATTAAACCAACAAAATTGAGTATGTCAATTTGCATGTACCACAAACAAAAACAAAAAAATGAATATGATGAAAAGCTTCAGTTCTGTACACACTTGCCACATGTGTAATTCAAAACACCTGCAAAAGGTTCCTCATTCTTTAAAAAGTCAGTCTAATATAAGATAAAATTATAGCTAGTACCCCAAAAATAAAATGGTAACTTCACACAGAACCTGCGCTTGAGCCCTTGATCTCAGAACTGTCAGTAGACATGCTCTTCCTCTGTTGTTCTGACAAATTTTGCAACCCATCAAAAAATGCTACCATGCGGTTTTGCACATGCGCGTAACGTTAAAAATGGCTGCAAACACTACACTACAAACTTTCTTTAAAGAAAGGAATATTTACTTAGGTTTGGTCATGTAAAGACATGTACAAAAGTTCTCAGACACATCCTACCATGTTAGCTGCACACAGCAACTGCAACCCGCGCTCTCACTGTTAACGACTTTGCCGTGTCGTTAAGTATTAATTTACGCCATTTTCGGTGTTGCACATGTATGTTTATGATGTATCTAGTTTAGTTATCACCTTTGGATAACATTAAGAGTCCAACTGAATGTAAAAGAGGGCTTTTTCAGCGCCACAAAAGCTTTGGGAGCAAAATTTTATAAGGGAGCAAAATTTGACAGAACACCGTGCCTCCCTTTTTACAAGTTATTTGGGGAAAATTCATATTTGATTCATCTTTACAAGTGTAAAGGAAAACTCTTTTCTTGTTCCTAATGAGGCTTAAATTTGATGAACACCTGTGCTAATAGGTGTATTTAAAAACTGAAATATATAATTTATGCGTTTTTTAAAAATCGCAAGTTTACTATTGACAGCATGCGATTAGTCGCGATTTTAAAAAAATAATCGCTTGACAGCACGATTATTATTACAATATTTTAATAAGGTAGGTCATGACATAAAGAGGGCCGCCGGTCTGTGGCACGAAACTCCAGGGCTGAAAATGAGTCCCACTCCGGCCCTGGTCACAGTGGTTGCCCGCCCACAGGGTGCGCGCTGTTGTGACGTTAGACATCAACCGTTAAATCTCAGTTTTTTAGCGCGTACAGTCTGCATGGTCTGCCACAGAACATTGCGTAACTTATCATTTGGACTGTTGGATTGATGATCTCGGCCGCATCTGGTGTTCAGCAGACGTGATTGTTATGTGAATCTGGCGGGCTGACACCGGATGCGGCGTATAGTCACCTGCTATCAGGGGTTGGACCGCCAGATTAGTGTCACAGCGGTTGCCCGCCCACAGGGTGCGCTCTGTTGTGACGTTAGACATCGACCGTTAAATCTCAGATTTTTAGCGCGTACAGTTTGCATGGTCTGCCACGGAACATTGCGTAACTTATCATTTGGACTGTTGGATTGATGATCTCGGCCGCATCTGGTGTTCAGCAGACGTGATTGTGAATGTGAATCTGGCGGGCTGACACCGGATGCGGCGTACAGTCACCTGCTATCAGGGGTTGGACCGTCAGATTGATGATCCCGCGCCGCATATGGCGCACTGATGTTCAGCGGGTATGATTGCTATGTGGATCTGGTGAGCTGGCGCCGGATCCGGAGCACAGTCACCTGCTTTTGGGGTTGCTACTGCGGCACCGGATCGTTGAGCGTGGTCAGCCTCAATTCGAGTTGTGGTCAACTCAATCGGTGGAGTCTCATTTTATTCAATATATCGGTCAATCTTTAGCATTTAGTGATCATGATTCTCAGTCTTTGACGTCGATAGATGTCCAATCAAATCTGACTGTGGGGTCAAATTGGATTGGAGTCACCAATCAAAATAAGCAATTGCATTCGCACATATTTCATGCCACGTTTCGTAGGTCCGCCGCGGCACCCCCAACGTGTTAAAAGCCAAACCGTGTATTATATTTCTCGTTTTTCAAAGTGTTTTCACAACTGTGTTCCAAATCACAACAGGCCGCGCTTAAATATCGCGCGGAATCTTGTCCCGTCCCGTTGACTTGTTCTTGTTTCTGCCAAGATTTCGCACACTTTGGGCCCGAAGTCGCCATCTCGCATTTAAACGTCACTCACTGCGATAAAAGCGGCTGTTTCACTCTTGCATCGCGGCTACATCATCTGACAGTTTACGCGCACGCGAGGACGCACTCAGCGGCGGGGGGGTTGACACAAAGCGGGTGTGGCGGCGGGCCGGCTTGACAGGAGGCGAGGAGGAAGTACACAGGAAGTACATTAGTTATCACTCCCGTGTCTTCTCCACCTTTTCACTTCCTATCATCGCCACCTGACGCCTCAGACGCCGTCATGTCTTCCGTGCTCCACTTTGGCGTCGCCGCCCTCCGCGTGACGCTTGGCGAAAGCCGCTCAAGCCTCAAGACAAGCGGATGAAATATTTAAATGAAAGGCGGCGTCGGGGAGAAAGGGGTGTTTTGGCGTCCGCTCACCGGAATCGGTTTAGCCGTCCGGGGAGTGACAGGGGATGAGTTCAACGATCCGTACCGCGCGCTCGCTTTTGGATTGAGTGGAGTTCAAAGTCATTGGTTTGAAGGGCTTTTAATCAGTTAATCGATCTGGATCGTTGTATCGATTGGTGAAGCGCAATTTAAATCTATCACAATTAGGGCTGCAGTTAGCGATTATTTAGGTAATCGATTATATATCAATTACTTAGAATAATCGAGTAATCACATTTCAAAATTTTAGTGTGTTGTAGAATAAATTTTAGGATATGTAAAGATTACACTTTCAAAGCATTAAAGGCTAATACAAAATAAAATTGCTGAGTGTGTCTTCAAAATGTGTGGAGTTGCAATATCTGCATTTAAAAATAAAATAACCTAGCTTAGCCTGAAATTATATATATATACATATATTAGGGGTGTCAAACCATTAACATTTTTAATCGAGTTAATTACAGCTAAAAAATTAATTCATCGTAATTAATCGCAATTAATCGCAATTCAAACCTTGTCTAAAATATTCCATATTTTTCTGTAAATTATTGTTGGAATGAAAAGATAAGACACAAGATGGATATATGCATTCAACATACGGTACATAAGTACTGTATTTCTTCATTATAACAATAAATCAACAAGATGGCATTCCCATTATTAACATTCTGTTAAAGCGATCATGGATAGAAAGACTTGTAGTTCTTAAAAGATAAATGTTAGTACAAGTTATAGAAATTTTATATTAAAACCCCTTTTCATGTTTTCGTTTTAATAAAATTTGTAAAATTTTCAATCAAAAAATTAAACTAGTAGCCCGCCATCGTTGATGTTAATAATTACACAATGCTCATGGGTGCTGAAGTCTATAAAATCAGTCGCACCCAAGCGCCAGCAGAGGGCGCCAAACACCCTAAAACACGTTACAAGTGGACATTACACTGCTGTCATTTTAATCTGTTTGAGCGGGGCATTTGCGCATTAATTGCGTCAAATATTTAACGGGATTAATTAAAAAAATTAATTACCGCTCCGATAATTTTGACAGCCCTAAAAAATATATATATATATATATATATATATATATATATATATATATATATATATATTAGGGGTGTGAAATGATTAAAAATTTTAATCGAGTTAATTACAGCTTAAAAATTAATTAATCGCAATTAATCGCAATTCAAACCTTCTATAAAATATTCTATATTTTTCTGTAAATTATTGTTGGAATGAAAAGAAGACAGAAGATGGATATATACATTCAACATACGGTACATAAGTACTGTATTTCTTTATTATAACAATAAATCAACAAGATGGCATTACCATTATTAACATTCTGTTAAAGCGATCATGGATAGAAAGACTTGTAGTTCTTAAAAGATAAATGTTAGTACAAGTTATAGAAATTTAATATTAAAACCCCCTTTCATGTTTTCGTTTTAATAAAATTTGTAAAATTTTCAATCAAAAAATTAAACTAGTAGCCTGCCATCGTTGATGTTAATAATTACACAATGCTCATGGGTGCTGAAGTCTATAAAATCAGTCACACCCAAGCGCCAGCAGAGGGCGCCAAACACCCCAAAACACGTTACAAGTGGACATTACACTGCTATCATTTTAATCTGATTGAGCGGGGCATTTGCGCATTAATTGCGTCAAATATTTTAACGTGATTAATTTAAAAAATTAATTACCGCCCGTTAACGCGATAATTATGACAGCCCTACTTTTATTTATTTTATTTTTATGTGTTCCTATCTTTGAATGTTAACTTATTTTGCTCTTTTATGGTATGTAAAGCACTTTGGACTCCTTTACGGATTTTTAAAATGTGCTATACAAATAAAGTTGATTGATTGATTGATTGATTGTTTACGCGACTAAATATAGAAAAAACGAGTAGAAACAAAAAATGGCCGATGAGACTTCGGCGTCTTAAAGTGGAAATTAACCCGGGGACTACCTGTATAGTATGAATGAGCTACAATGTGCCTGTCAGGCAAAACAATCCCGCGGGGCTGATTGGACCCCCCGACGGGCACCTTCCGGCCCGGGAACTGTACGTTTGACACCTCTGGTTTCGATGATATATTTTCTATCAACTGTTTATTCCTCTGACTTATTATAAGAAATTGACTTGGAAGTAAACTAGCATCGTAGAACCAACGACATTCTTGGTCTCCCTAGAGAAGCCATTCAGTAGTTACGCGTTACTTCAAATAAACATGGCGTCTCCCAGCGCCGGCCCCCGGCAAACAAAATGGCAACAACGAGTGGATCAGAGGCGTGTGATTGGACGCAGATGTGCGTCCCGTCTGGGTTTGCTTAGAGGGCCGCCGCTGCCAGGAACATTTGGCGGGATTCAATAAATAGAGCTGTTAGACGCGAGCCATTTCCTTGTCACCGTGTCAAGGTTTTCCTCTCAGCGGATGTTTCGCATTTTGACTGCTTTCACTCTCGCCGCATACTCGGCAGTCGAGCGGCGAGCGTTGAGTGGTGGGGTTTTATTACAATGCGCGTAAACTTTCATATATACATGTCAGGATTGTGGTTAGTGGTGTATTTCACGGTAATATGACAAAGCAGAATACTTACATTTCAATTTAGAAATAGCTTGTTTTTATGTTTTTACACTTTGGTTGCCATTGACGGTGTTTTCCGAAATTTCCAGGTTCGCGGTGAATCAGTAACAGGCACACTTTTGCTCAATAGACATTGTTTATTGATTACAAAATGCAAAATAAATGAGATTTATTGATTACAATCCCACAAGAGCAAGCAACAAGCATAAAAAACAAGCATAACAAGGGTAACGATGACGCTAGATTTGAGTTTGTCAATCCCAGAATCCCCGCGCTATGTTACAGCACAACCAGGTGTCCCTTAGCAATGAAAATCGCTTACCGTGACAAATGAGCGGGAGCCAACGCACCGGTAAGGCGGCGAAGGAACAAAGCCAGGCGATCCGTACGTGACCCACTGGAGGACTTTACTGGTCGCCCGGAAATGCCCGCTTTTTGTAGGAACGCACCACTCGGGGGCGGAGACGGCCAACCCCCGCTCCCAGGTGGGGCGGCACCGTCCAAAGAAAAGCCCCTTTTTCGAGGGGCTGACGGTAAGAGACATTCGAGCGCTGCCAGACCCCAAGTCAAATTGGATTGGATGTCTATTTTGCGCTGAAACTGACAAAATCTCGAACTCTTATTGTGTTGGCAATAGTGACGCACGGACTGCTCTGCTCAATCTGCAACTGACAATTACCCTCAACAACACGCAACCACATCCTACCTCCGGACCATAGTCCGCCTTACCAGAGCCTTCAAAAGACTGAAATCTTTAGCTAGCGCTGTCTTTTCTCGGGAATATTTTGTTGACCTGTCACATGGTGGACCCAGTCTTCCTCTTCTTCTGGGTCTGTTTGATATTTTACCTTGCTGTATGATTGCTGTCGACTTGGAATAAATTCTCAACTTGTGTTTCGAAGCCTTTTAAAATGGAGTCAGTACAAGGGGTTAAAACTAAGGTGAACGCGAGGAGTTTGGCCTTTTAGCCGGGTTGTTGGTGTTGTGCCGGCCCGAGTCGTTGGAATTACACTAGCACGTTTCTGGCTGTTCGGCTGGTGTGATTCCGGCAATCAGGCTAAAAGGTCAAATTTCTACACTGACAATGGCAGTGAATGAGTTAATCGTTACATCGTAGAATATCGTAGCTTTAATTTCCAAACCCATGTATTGATAATTGTTATACGGCCATATCGTGAAATGTCATCGTGAGCTTATATCCCAAAACGTATTGTGATGTATGCGCACTTTCCCACCGTTGCTGAAAATGTTTAATGACCCTTTTGGATAAGTTTTTGTAGTTGTAGTTGAATTTTTAATTATCACATAAGGTTGGTTAGTTAGCTGTTCAGTCAGCCTGTCATTCAGTGAGTTAGTTGGTTTGTCTATGAGACAGTCGTTTGGTCTGTGTTATTAGTCAGTCAGTCACTCAGTAAGTTGGGGAGTTGGTCAATAAATCAGACTGTCAATCAGTTAAGTCTGTCAGCTTTCCTTTCAGTTTAGTTGTGAGTTGGTCACTCAATCAGTGAGTTAGTTGGGTATTTATTCAGACAGTCAGTCAGTCAGTCAGTCAGTAAGTAGATCAGACAGTCAGTCGTTCAGTGAGTCAATCTTGTTATCAATTTATTGGTGAGTCAGTCAGTCTTGGTTACAGTTTACTGCTAAGTATAGTAGTTAGTCAGTCAATCCGTTAGTTATTCAGTTTTTTGGTGAGTTTCGTTTATATCGAGTTACAGGGTGCATTTTTGAGACATTGACACCTAGGGAGTTAGTTGGATCCTCTTTGAAATTGGTGAGACTGTTCATGAGCCATATGAGAACTTAAGTTATCAAAATGATGAGTTTTCATTCACAGGCCTGGCCTAACCTGGGCTGGTTGCCAAAGTCAGTCATTTTTTTTGGCAATATGCCAAATTCAGTAAATGACATCCTGGTTCAGTCTTTTCATATCTGGCATGTACAGTGGGGAGAACAAGTATTTGATACACTGCCAATGGGAAAACCCATTGGCAGTGTATCAAATACTTGTACGAATGGGTTTTCCCATTGGCAGTGTATCAAATACTTGTTCTCCCCACTGTATGAGAGGTATCCCAGCCTGAACATGACTGAATTGAAATATTACCCATTAGACCTGGCGCCCCCGATGGTAACAGGAAATTCCCTTTTTTACGAGACAGGCTCCTCCACCAAAGGAAAAGAATTGACCTCAAACCTGCATCAGGGGAGCTTTAAGACTTGTGTTCAGGTGCCTGATGAAAAATATTGAGGTTTCGTTGAAGCAGAAGGGTCCACACAGGAAAGGGAAAATAACCCTTGCCATTTTGTCTCGCCACAAATTTTGAACAGACATAAATTGGCAGATACGGCATATCTGCGCCAAACTCCCGTGCTTGGTGAGAGTTGTACCCTGAAGGGTCCTGTAGCGGTCATTTGCATCAACTCTGCAGCACCAACTAGTGGTACCAAAAAGTCACTTGTTTTGCTTCAACATGTCCAGTTATTTTCAGTTTAGTCATTGTAGTTACATTTTAAGGCACATGTCCACATTTCTCTGTTTGTTGCCGTGACGACCCTTTGTTTGCTATTTAAAGGAAGAAGATTTTTTCAGGGATTTAAGCAGCCACAAAATTTGGCACACTTGGTCAAATTGGCCCAATTAGAAGACTTATTTTGGTTTTGAATAAGGCTGTTGCTGCACAGCTCAGTGGCACGTCCTTTTTTTGGAAGCCCTTCTTCAATAGGGTTTTTTTCTCCTTGGTGTGTGAAGGAGATAGATAAATACGAGAAAAGGTACTATCGACGATTTGTATTACTCTAACACATTTAATATAATAAATCGGAAAAGTCTAGTTTCTCGGAATTACTGTTTGACTGTTTGTATTACTCTAACACACCCAATATAAAATACATAGCACTTACAAGCCCACGTATGCACCACCAACTCTCACAATCAGTTCTCCCGGACAGTACAAAACAAATGGCGGGATGTCCTGTCCCAACACAAGGAATGCGATATCCAAAAGATAACACGACTGACAAGACTCCAAGAGCCCCTTTGACGCTGAGGTGGCAAAATCCACAACCCTCGTTGCCCTGACAACAGTAACTCCCGAATCCTCTTGTGCAATCCACTAACAGACAATAATCTTAAACAATGCCCAAACACACCTTTTTTTCCTGCCTATGGCCCGCCCAGCGAGCGCCTTCAAAAGACTGAATTGTTAACTAAGCGTTGTCATTTTTCCCGGGAACCTTTTGTTGACGTGTGATAAGGTGACCTTGCCTCCCCGCCTGAGTCTGTTTTGCCTTCCCGTTTGATCGCTGCCGACCTGAATAAATTGTCAACTTGTGCTCCGAAGCCTTTTTCCAGCTTTCAAAATGGAGTCAGTGCAAAGGGTTAAGACTAAGGTGAACTAGCGGAGTTTGGCCTTTTGGCCGGGATGTCGGACTCCCGCCGGCCCGGGTCGTTGGAGCTACGCCAGCGCGGGTACGGCAGTTCGTTTGGCGCGATTCCGGCGGCCTGGCTAGAAGGTCAGATTTCTTCATAACCCAAGTCAAAACAGCGTTGGCTCAATGAAACATGACTACAAAAATTGCTGCTTCTTCAACTAGGTGTGCTGTGCGACCAGCTGAAAAAGTCACTATTATGATACAGATCAATGTCACTTCCGCTCCTGCACGCTCCCGTTGATTTCCATTTACGTCCCATCAAATCACAGGATTAATAATATTATTAATCCCGTCCAGACAGAAGTCCCAACAATATGTCATGCTCGACACTACACAGACTTTTTTTTTCACACTCACGCCAGTGAGTGAAAGCCGGGTTTTTTTTCCTCCTCTGACAAAACTTTTTGTCTCTTTTGTTGCTCTGCCATCTTTGCAGAATTCGCGCGAAAGCGTTTGCATTGACTTCCTTCTTTGTAATGAAGAAGATCGTACCTTTTCTCGTAGGCACCGTCTAACTGTTTGTTTATATTAAGTGTGTTAGAGTAATGCAATCGGGGAATGGTATCGTTTCTCGTATTTATTGTTTGTTTTTAATACTCTAACACACCCAATAAAATAAATAGCACTTACAGTGCCTTGCAAAAGTATTCGGCCCCCTTGAATCTTGCAACCTTTCGCCACATTTCAGGCTTCAAACATAAAGATATGAAATTTAATTTTTTTGTCAAGAATCAACAACAAGTGGGACACAATCGTGAAGTGGAACAGCATTTATTGGATAATTTAAACTTTTTTAACAAATAAAAAACTGAAAAGTGGGGCGTGCAATATTATTTGGCCCCTTTACTTTCAGTGCAGCAAACTCACTCCAGAAGTTCAGTGAGGATCTCTGAATGATCCAATGTTGTCCTAAATGACCGATGATGATAAATAGAATCCACCTGTGTGTAATCAAGTCTCCGTATAAATGCACCTGCTCTGTGATAGTCTCAGGGTTCTGTTTAAAGTGCAGAGAGCATTATGAAAACCAAAGAACACACCAGGCAGGTCCGAGATACTGTTGTGGAGAAGTTTAAAGCCTGATTTGGATACAAAAAGATTTCCCAAGCTTTAAACATCTCAAGGAGCACTGTGCAAGCCATCATATTGAAATGGAAGGAGCATCAGACCACTGCAAATCTACCAAGACCCGGCCGTCCTTCCAAACTTTCTTCTCAAACAAGGAGAAAACTGATCAGAGATGCAGCCAAGAGGCCCATGATCACTCTGGATGAACTGCAGAGATCTACAGCTAAGGTGGGAGAGTCTGTCCATGGGACAACAATCAGTCGTACACTGCACAAATCTGGCCCTTATGGAAGAGTGGCAAGAAGAAAGCCATTTCTCTTAAGATATCCATAAAAAGTCTCGTTTAAAGTTTGCCACAAGCCACCTGGGAGACACAGCAAACATGTGGAAGAAGGTGCTCTGGTCAGATGAAACCAAAATTGAACTTTTTGGCCACAATGCAAAACGATATGTTTGGCGTAAAAGCAACACAGCTCATCACCCTGAACACACCATCCCCACTGTCAAACATGGTGGTGGCAGCATCATGGTTTGGGCCTGCTTTTCTTCAGCAGGGACAGGGAAGATGGTTAAAATTGACGGGAAGATGGATGCAGCCAAATACAGGAACATTCTGGAAGAAAACCTGTTGGTATCTGCACAAGACCTGAGACTGGGACGGAGATTTATCTTCCAACAGGACAATGATCCAAAACATAAAGCCAAATATGCAATGGAATGGTTAAAGAATAAACGTATCCAGGTGTTAGAATGGCCAAGTCAAAGTCCAGACCTGAATCCAATCGAGAATCTGTGGAAAGAGCTGAAGACTGCTGTTCACAAACACTCTCAATCCAACCTCACTGAGCTCGAACTGTTTTGCAAGGAAGAATGGGCAAGAATGTCAGTCTCTCGATGTGCAAAACTGACAGAAACATACCCCAAGTGACTTGCAGCTGTAATTGGAGCAAAAGATGGCGCTACAAAGTATTAACGCAAGGGGGCCGAATAATATTGCACGCCCCACTTTTCAGTTTTTTATTTGTTAAAAAATTTTAAATTATCCACTAAATGTTGTTCCACTTCACGATTGTGTCCCACTTGTTGTTGATTCTTGACAAAAAATAAAAATGTTATATCTTTATGTTTGAAGCCTGAAATGTAGCGAAAGGTTGCAAGGTTCAAGGGGGCCGAATACTTTTGCAAGGCACTGTATACCATTGTTTAAGGAAAACAAGCAGAATATAGGGCATAAAAGATCCATGACACCTTCTTATCACGGAAGCCCAACGTGTGCGTCATGAGCATGATTGACGCACCAACAATCGCAATCAGTTCTCCAGGACAGTCCAGAACAAATGGCAGGACGGTCTGTCCCAAAACAAGGAACACCGGAGAACGCCTGATATCCAACTGATAACATGACTGACCAGACTCTAAGAGCCCTTTTGATACTGAGGTGGCTAAATCCCTAACCCTCATTGCCCTGAAGACAGTAACTCCCGAATCATCCTGGCCAATCCACAAACAGACAATAACCTTAAACAACGCCCAAACACACCCTTCTTCCTGCCCTCGGGCCGCCCTCCGAGAGCCTTCAAAAGACTCAATGGCTAACAAAGCGTTGTCATTTTTCTCGGGAACCTTTTGTTGACGTGTGATAAGGTGACCTTGCCTCTGTCACGTTTGTGTGTTCTCTGCTGTTTTTCTTTATTCAGCTCCTGATTGAGCCAGACTGGCGGGGTAACACAGCACACCTGTCCTTGATTAGGAAAGCTCAATATTTAAGGAAGCCTGTCACCATCTGCTAGTGTCGGACTATTGCTTGCTACCTGCCTTGCTTACCGCTGTGTTCTCATCGTCGTTCTTCGTGCTTCCCGACATTCTACGGTCGTGGTCTGGTTTGATCATTTTTACGTTTGTGCTCTTTTGGACTTTGTAGTTAGGATTTTGTACTTCGTTATACTCGCGTTTTCTAGCGTGCTCTCTTAGTTGAAATTTGTTACACTCGCGTTTTCCAGCGTGCTCTCTTAGTTGTAATTTGTTACACTCGCGTTTTCCAGCGTGCTCCCTTTGTTGTACTTATTAAATACAAGCATTCACTCTACCTGATCTTCTGGTCTGTGTTTGGGATCCACATCAACGGCTTGCCGTTCATAACAGCCTCCCCGCCTGAGTCTGTTTCTGTTTTGCCTTGCCGTTTGATCGCTGTCGACCTGAGTAAATTGTCAACTTGTGCAACAAAGCCAATTTCCAGCTTACAAAATGGAGTCAGTACAAAGGAGTTTGGTCTTTTGGCCGGGATGTCAGGGGTCCGCAGGCCTGGGTCGTTGGAGCTGTGCCCTCACTTTGTTTTGTTTTGAGGATGTTAGGTTCTCATGAGGAGATGAGAGAGGGAGGATCTGCCACCACCCTGACTTGCGTGCCATCCGAGTTGTGCCAAACCGTGAGGGCGAGTTCAGTCCTGCTTGCAGCCCTAGTTCAGACTGTCACTCAGTTTGGTTGTCGGTCAGTCAATTGGTCATGCAGTTCCTCGTCGGTCTACCAATCAGTTGCATAATTAGTCATTTAGTCGGTCTGTGTCTGCATAGAAATGTGTTGAATTATGTTCTTAAATTAGGGACCATGTCTCACACTGGTGCAAATGTTTGATGCCATTGCAGACCCGGCTGCAGAAAGAAATTACAGGGGGGGCATTACATTTTTTGAGGGGGGGCACACTTCTTCAATGTAAATTTAGCCGTAACAGTGGCGTTTTTACCCGTTATATTTTCTGATGATAGTGTCAGTCAGTGAAACTGCAGGAGGTGGCAGCGCTATCCCTTCATGTTGACTTTCGGCCGCGTCATTGTCATGGCATGAGTTCGTCTTTAGTTTCTTGAAAAAAAAACACGGATGTCCATTCCAATTTGAATTAGCAACGGAGGAGCCGCTCAATCGCCATTTCTGTAACCGGAGCTATCCCTATCCAATCGCAGTACACAATAACAGGTGTTGTGCCGAAAAATAGCCGCCCCGCGTGAAATGTCCCCCCTGACAGGAACGCTTATTTATAACGCTTTATTGAGGTGGAAACATCAAATGTTTTCATGGACTCGTTACAGTAATGGATTTACGACTGTAAAATCACTTTTAAATAAATAAATTAGACGAAATACTAGTACTTTATTTTACTAACAAATCGTGGACTGGGCCACAAAACCATCTTTGAACAGAAATGTATTAGTCTACAGGTTTTCACGACCATATCTCAATGACAATCACACAGTTATGACGTTTAGTTCAAACAGAGTAAAATAATACATATATTCACGGTAAAAGAAAGTCGTTTCCATGTCCATCGATTGGTAAGAAAAAGCTGTACGAGTGACGTGTGGGCGCTCAACAATAAAATAAATAAACAAATAAATCAAATAAACGCTCAATAAAGCGTTATAAATAAGCGTTCCTGTCGGGGGGGCATTTCACACGGGGCGGCTATTTTTCGGCACAACACCGGCTACTCAGCCCGCCCCCTTTATCTGTGATTGGCTAGACATTGCTTACATTCGCTGCTCTGATTGTGACGACAGATCAAGATAGGATGACAAGAGCAGTGTTTTTCAACCTTTTCTGAGTCACGGGACGTTTTTACGTTTGGAAAAAATCTCGCGGCACACCACACCAAAATTTTCCAAAATTACTTTCTGTATAGGATATTTAATTATAAAATAATTTCTCAGTATTTATACTTACTCAGTGTGAAACGTTTAGCAATTAGGCTTGAAAAACTATCAGACAGGGGACTTGAGCAATGCATTTAAGCACATCAGGGCTGGTCGTCTCGCTGACAATGGCTTTGCAGACAGGTACTATTAACGTCTCTGCCACAGTTTGGGACTTTTGGGATATAGCAACAAAGTAACTGGCTTTCAGGGCGTTCTTATTTACCTTTGTAGTTTTCCTCAAAAAAGTTGCCCATTTCTCTGTGTTTTCACGAAGGCGTACAAAATAATCCATCGACTTGTTCTGAAGTGACGGGGGTTCATTTGGAGACGAGTTTAAGCTTGTATGGCGCTAGATAGCCGCTCGTGTCGCGTTCAAGAACTGCTCGGATTTCTAGGTATCTCCCACCTAGCTGTCCTCGATAATGTGTTGGAATAAAACAAAGAGAGTGGATTAACGGTCGTCACATATGGATAAAATGGAAAGGACACTTTTGTATATATCGACACTTGACGAGTCAAATAATGAACAGTAGAAGTGCTGGGGTCCACATTGTTACGGAGAGCAAGGTGGTTGACGGCTAGAAACGCAACACGACTCATCTGCACACAACCGAGAACTTTTTCCACAATCCTTCCTTCCTACTGCAACTTTGCCCGACGATGTTAAAAAAAAGCGACATTGGATAATTTCTCGCGGCGGCGGCACAATCGATTGAAAAACACTGGAATATAGGGTTCATTCTCCCCGTGTGTGTGTGTTTTTGTGGAAGATTAAAAAAAAAAAAAAAAATTACACAGTACAGTTGAATCGAGCTAGGGGGGCACAGCCGTCCCTCAGGGCGGGCACGGCCCCCTAATGCCCGCCCATGCCGCCGGGTCTGTGCCATTGCATCCATTTGGATGGCATTCCGCATCTTGTTTTACATCATTTCCACCCTTCCCCCTTCCCCGACAAGGCTGAAGGTGATCAAATCATCGTATGGAGAAATCCGGAGCGAGTGGTAAAGGTCACGGCGAGGAGTGCGTAAAAATGGATGAAGCCTAATGATTAGCTCAACCTTTAGCTAATCAATAATCATCTGGCCGGCCTGGTCGCCCATTAACCTCGGCCGCTATTGTCTCCTCTGGCAGCTTTATGGCCGAGCGAATATGAGCGCCAATAGATTCCTGTTATTAAGTCCTCTCGGTTTGGCTATCACGCGACAGTCACGGTGGATATAAAACAGCGAAATATAGAGACAAAAACCTATCAAGGTTTTAAACAAGTAAACTCCGCCTGAAGTCGACTTAAGAAGCCGGTCACGATCGTGACACGTGAGCACCAAAACAATCTCGAATACATGCACAAATTTGTTTGTAACTACATTGTAAATAAATACGAGTGCGATTTAAAAGACAACTCTTCACAAGAACACTTTTCGCGCGTGTTTGTGTGTGCGTGATGCCATCTTCATCATAACGTCTTCCTCTTTATTGCCTTTAATGACGCCGCCTTCTCCTTTCATTAATTCTTTATTGATTCCTCCTGACGCCGCCTGAATTATTTTCCAATTACAGCAAATAAAACAAAAGAAGAAACCGTCTTCAGAACACACACGCATATACAAACAGATGCTTTCTCTTTTTTTTTTTTTTTTTTTTTATGTGTCTTTGTTGCTTTTGTCCGACACGGCGAGATGACGGCACCGGGCGGCGAGGTAAAGGTCAGTAGAGACACTTTGGACAGGTGTCTGTGTGTGTGTTTGTATATGCGGGTGCGCGTTAAGAATTCAGCTTCGGAATGTTGAACGGGGTGTTTGCAGGGGAATGATGCTCCCGATAGCGGAAAGCATCGGCGGCGCAATGAGCCCCTCAGAGGCCCGTGGCAATGGAGCCCGTCGTTGCCCACAGGTCATTAATTACTACAATTATTCACCCTCATATTGCAGACACGTATCGACTGGCGGCTTTGTCTGACGAGGCACAGGAGGGGGAACGTGGACTTGCGCAAATTAAGCCTGATTTTCAAGGCAAAACGGGATGGAGATGGATTTTTTTTCTTCATATATTCGGTGATATCCGCTATCTTTTTTGTCCAATTACGTCACATTGTCTTGAAGGTTGTAGGCATCATTAACCTTGAATGTAGCAAAATTTATACAAAAAACATCCAAAGTCAAACAAACAAAGCTTCTTATTGGATGAGATCCTTATCTTTGTGTCTGTTATTTAGCAGCAAAAGTACTGTAGCAAAGCAGTTGTGACTGAAATGTCTGCTTCTGTGACACCTCAACGCACCAAACAATCACGAGGCCTGCAAGCGGGACTGAACGGGCGCTCGCAGTTTGGCGCAACTTGGATGGCACGCAGCTCAGTGTGGTGGCAGATTGTCCCCCTTTCATCATCTCATGAAAAACTAATATGTGCTTGAAACTTGTTTGTGTGGGCATGGCTGACGGATGTTTTTCTATATCCTGAGATGAGAAATACATTCACACACCTTGGTGAAAAAAATCACTATTGAAGAGGGTCCTACAAAAAAATTTAGCTACTGACCTGATGCAAATGACCCCTACAGTACCCCTAAGGGTGTGACTTTCAAGAAGCACGGAAAGTTTGGCACGGATATGTCGTATGTGTGCTAAGTTATGACTGTTCAAAATTTGTGGTGAGACAAAATGGCAACGGTCATTGTCACTTTCCTGCTTGGACCCCTCTGCTTTATCGAAACCTCAATATTTTTCATCAGGCACCTGAACACATGTCATAAGGCGGCCATGATGCAGGTTTGAGGTCTATTGGATTTTTTTTTCCCTTGGAGGAGGAGCCTGTCAGGTAAAAAAGCATTTCCTGTTCCCAGCAGGGCGCACCAGGCGTAATGGGTAATATTTCGATGCAGTCATGTTCAAGCTGGGATACCTCTCATAAATGCCAGATCTGAAAAAACTGAAACTTGTATAAGGGAGTTATTAGTCATTTACTGAACTTGGCATGTTGGCGCAACTCGGACAGCACGCAGCTCAGTGTGGTGGCAGATTGTCCTCCTCTCATGTGGACCTAAGATATGCTCGAAACTCACCCTTTTTTTGTGTGGAACCTCATTTGTGTTGTGGGCATGGCTGACAGAGGCATTTTTCTATACACTGAGATGAGAAATATATTCACACATCTAGGTGAATAAAACCCTATTGAAGAGGGTCCTTAAATAAAGGATTTGCTACTGAGCTTTGCAGCCATCCCCTTATTTGTAACCAAAATGATCTCCTAATTGGGACAACCTAGACCAAGTGTGCAAAATTTCATGGCTCTATAAGCTGCATAAGTCTCTGAAGAAATCTACTTCCCATTAATGGCTAACAAAGGGTCGTCACGGCAACAAACAACAAACAAAGACCTTTGGACATGGTTTTTAAAATGTAGTATTACTAAAGGACTTGTAAATACACTGACCAACCTGAAAGGAACTAGACATATATTAGTAAAATGAGTGATTTTCTGTTGACACTAGTTGGTGCTGTAGGGTTGATGCAAATGACCCCAACAAAACCATTCAGGGTATGACTTTCAACAAGCACGGGAAGTTTGGCGACAAAATGGTGACGGTTCATTTTCACTTTCTTGTTTGGACCCTTCTGCTTTATCGAAAACTCAATATTTTTCATCAGGCACCTGAGCACCTTTTAAGGCTACCCTGATGCAGGGTTGGGATCAATTGATATTTTTCCCTTGAAGGAGGAGCCTGTCTAGTAAAAAATGGACGTTTCCTGTTCCCATTAGGGGGTGCCAGGCCTAATTGGTAATATTTAAATTCAGTCGGGTCCAGGCTGAGCTACCTCTCATACATGCCAGACATTAAAAAGAGATCAGATCTTGGATCAGGGAGTTATTAGTCATATACTGAATTTGGCGTGGCTGACTTTGGCACCCCGCTCAAGTCAGGCCTGAGAATGAAAACTCACCATTTTTATAACTTTAGATCTCATATGTCTCATGAACAGTCTCACCAATTTTGAGGAGGAACCAAATAACCCCCTAGGAGCCAATGTCTCAAATGTGCACTCGGTAAATTGACTAAAATCTCATATTTTTTAAGTGCACCCGGTAAATTGACTAAAATCTCATAGTTTTTCCACATTCATTACGAAATACCCGATTTTCTGTTCCCATTAGGGGGTGCCAGGCCTAATTGGTAATATTTCAATGCAGTCGTGTTCAGGCTGAGGTACCTCTCATACATGCCAGATATTAAAAACAGATCAGACCTTGGATCAGGGAGTCATTAGTCATATACTGAATTTGGCGTGGCCGACTTTGGCATCCCGCTCAAGTCAGGCCTGTGAATGAAAACTCATCATTTTTATAACTTTAGCTCTCATATATCTCATGAACAACCCCACCAATTTTGAGGAAAATCCAACTAACCCCCTAGGAGCCAATGTCTCAAATGTGCACCCGGTAAATTGACTAAAATCTCATAGTTTTTCACATTCAATACAAAATACCCAATTTCCTGTTCCCATTAGGGGGTGCCAGGCCTAATTGGTAATATTTCAATGCAGTCGTGTTCAGGCTGAGGTACCTCTCATACATGCCAGATATTAAAAACAGATCAGACCTTGGATCAGGGAGTCATCAGTCATATACTGAATTTGGCGTGGCCGACTTTGGCACCCCGCTCAAGTCAGGCCTGTGAATGAAAACTCATCATTTTTATAATTTTAGCTTCCATATGTCTCATGAACAACCCCACCAATTTTGAGGAAAGTCCAACAATCTCCCTAGGTGCCAATGTCTCAAAAGTCTGTCTCACACTCGCCATGTTGAATAAACTTCTCCATTCTCCGCTCTACTCATATGTTTACGTCCTCACACTAGAGTTTCTTGTTGCTTTACCAACGTCACGCCTGCCCGTTGCTGATTGGTCCACTCTGTTTGCTGTGTCTTGCTCCGCCCTGGAAATTTGATCCACGGAACAGTCACCAAACTCTGTAGCTGGAACAGCAGTGAGTCTGGAGTTCCAGCCTAGCAATTTAACGCCTGATTTTATGCACACCGCTTCCCTGGAAAGTCCCGGACATTATACTAAGACGTGACCCGTGAAATGTTCGCGTAATCTTCATGTCAGTAGACCAGGAAAATTGTTTTGGCATACAACTGTTGCACGGTTAAATCCGCGGTATTCTCGGTGTTTTGGAGTGTGTGAAAGGGGCTTATGTGCTTGTGAGTGTTTTATGACGGTGGAAGGGCTCAGTGGTACCTGTTGCATGGTAGGGAAAAAAAACTGGAGTGCCAGAAGTCAAGTCAACCAAACACAAGCAGTTACAATAGTAACAACCCCATCAGAAATAAGCTCTTTTTTTTTTCGGTAGTCGTTTTTGACAAGGCAAGTGTCACTAGGATGATTAAGAAAGTGTTCGGTTCACCTCAGAACAATGGAATGAAAACTGGAAAATGCCTCTCCGACTCCCACTTCTCACCTTCCTCGAATGCAGCATGCTTATGCACGTGACTGAGAGGCGCTGAGTACAACTGCGCATGCCCAAACCATGAGGAACTATGGGGAACTGCCAATTGCCTCTAACTAGTCATTGAAAGGAGTTGGCCAACATATTGAAACAAATTTGGCACTTTGTAAAAGAGGTTATCAATACGTTAAAACGATAAGTTAATGTGTTTATTTATTTTTTATTTTTTTTATCTTATTTATTTATTTTATTGTCACTTCAGGCATGACAAATCCAAACAAACATACAGCATTTACATGTGTTTACAATTAATTCAACCAGAAAAGAAAAGGGCTGACGGGAGAAGCCGAAGCTTATGTTCAAATGAGGTTAGCTACAGTGCCCTCCATAATTACTGGATTCATAATAATTATGTGTTTTTTAGCTTCTAATATTTTTTTTTCCCTTCTAAATAAGATTGGACCATAATGGGAAAAAAGAGAAAAATCCAACCTTTAATACAAGTGCATTTATTCAGTGGGGAAAAAAATCCCACATGAAGAAATAATTATTTGACATCAAATAATGTGTGTCACAATTATTAGCACCCCTGGTGTCAATACTTTGTAAAACCCCCTCTAGCCAACAAAACAGCACCTAATCTTCTCCTATAATGTTTCACAACATGGGAAAGGACAGAAAGAGGGATCTTCAGCCATTCCTCTTTGCAGAATCTCTCTAAATCATACAGAGACCTGGGTCCTCTCCACTGTACTCTCGTCTTCAGCTCACCCCACAGGTTTTCAATAGGGTTGAGGTCTGGGGACTGAGATGGCCATGGGAGGAGTTTGATTTTGTGTCTGGTGAACCATTTCTGTGTAGATTTGGCCATATGTTGAGGGTTATTGTCTTGCTGAAAGACCCAGTGACGACCCATCTTCAGCTTTCAGGCAGAGGGATAACAGATTTTGATTTAAAATGTCCTGGTGTTTCAAAGCATTCATGATGCCATGCACCCTAACAAGGTTCCCACAGCCTTTGGAAGCGAAACAGACCCACAGCATTACTGACCCACCCCATACTTCACAGTGGGTATGAGGTGCTGTCTACACGCCAAAAAGCTGTTTGGGAGGCATGCACGGAGAAAACCTTTCCTCACTCACAATCATAAACGCAAATGCCTGGAGTTCGCCAAGCGGTATTGGGGCTTCAACTGGGACCGTGTGCTTTGATCAGATGAGACCAATGCCCCTTTCCTGAAACTAGTGGGTCAACGCGCGTTTTTCCAAGCCGATGCAACCCTCTAGCAGTTGGCATTTGGCACCTTTCCCATTGACAAAAAAAAGCCGTCTTTTTTTTTTTTTTTTCACTCGTCTGACCCCCTCCCCCCCACCGCTCCTCAGCCGTGCGTAAGGTTCGTGACGTCACCACGCTAAGATGCGCTTCGACAAGTGCGACCGAATTCATTCAGTTCAAGGAAGTAAAAAATGCAAAGCAACATAGAAGCCTCCTTTCCGTTTGTGTTCTGTTTTCATTCTTTTTACTGCCCTCAAAATGGTCGAAATGCAGCAAAGGATCAACACTCTGCTTGTGCTGAGGCAACGTAGGCGACGTGAATTTTGGCTTGAAATTGAAAGGAGTCGTGTACGTCACAGAAGGAGGAAAAGATTTGTTTCATCTGTTATGGCTATTGCTAACGCTGCTACACCGACTGTTCGCCGTATGTGGATCCGGGCTAGAGCACAAGGTTTTTGTTTTTTGTTATGACGCATCACGTACTAGCCTACGTCACCATGTAGATTAGCGTGTTGACTGTTGACCCGGGGTTTTGCTTTCACACTGCATGGCGATCAGAGCTGAGGTGATTTTAACGCGGGTCGCTTGGCGGGTTGATTGACATGGGTCGACGCGGGTCGTTGCACCTTTCCCACTGCCACCAAAAGCCGATTGTTAGTAGGTTGACATGGATTTTTTGGCCAGTGGGAAAGGGGTACAAGATTGAGGTTTTTGGCAACAAACACTCCAAGTGGGTCTGGCGTGCCACTAAAGATGCGCATGCTGAAAAGCACCTCATACCCACTGTGAAGTATGCGGGTGGGTCAGTGATGCTGTGGGGCTGTTTCGCTTCCAAAGGTCCTGGGAACCTTGTTAGGGTGCATGGCATCATGAATGCTTTGAAATACCAGGACATTTTAAATCAAAATCTGTTGCCCTCTGGCTGAAAGCTGAAGATGGGTCTTTCAGCAAGACAATGACCCTAAACATATGGCCAAATCTACACAGTAATGGTTCACCGGACACAAAATCAAGCTCCTCCCATGGCCATCTCAGTCCCCAGACCTTAACCCCATTGAAAACCTGTGGGGTGAGCTGAAGAGGAGAGTTCAGAGGAAAGGACCCAGGTCTCTGGATGATTTAGATCCCTTTTTCTGTCTTTTTCCATCTTGTGAAACATTATAGGAGAAGATTGGGTGCTGTTTTGTTGGCAAAAGGGGTTTGTACAAAGTATTAACACCAGGGGTGCTAATAATTGTGACACACATCATTTGATGTCAAATTATTTTTTCTTTATGTGGGATTATTCCCCCACTGAATAAATGCACTTGTATTGAAGGTTGGATTTTTCTCTTTTTTTCCATTAAGGTCCCATATTATTTAGAAAAAAAATATTAGAAACTAAAAAACACATAATTATTATAAATCCAATAAGTATGGAGGGCACTGTATATGTTCAAACGAGGTTAGCTAAATGTTAAAATGAGAAAGCCCTGGTAGCTACGTTTCTATACATAGGTGAGAGTTATCATCTCAACAGTTTTTTTTTTGTTTTTTTTTACATATTTTCAGGCTCAGTTATGCAGAAAAAACAACATCCTCTTCTGCAGTTGTTTCCGTTTTGTCTGCGAGGCGTACGCAACACTCATCCTGGAGTGTGTGTTTGTGTGCGCCCTCTGCCATCCGTGTGATATACACAGTTCTAATTCCTGGCCACGGCCGGCCCACCAACACAGTGTCACTTTAACAACCGCAAATTATCGCCGCCGCGGAGCCGCTGGCGGCTCCGAGAATACAGATACGCGTTTCCTCTCGTAAATCACGGGCTCTCCTACCGCTGACTGACATTTTTACCACGACATTACTGCGTCTGCTTTGAGTCGGCCGAGTCGGACCGTTCTCGGGGCCCCCGTCGCTGTTATTTGACCGCAGTTATTGATCCGGCGGGTTTCCCCATCATGGTTTGCAGACAGTGAAAAGGCAGATGACGGGGGTAGTAAGGAGAGCGTGATATACGGGTCTGGATCGTAACATCTGCTCTACAGGCTACAAGTGGCTTCATCTTTTGCTTCTGAATTTCAAAACATGTTTGCCTTCCTGTTTGGTTTGCCGTAAAGCAGAGATGTCCAAGGTTTTTTTTTCTACATCTTCCACTAAAGTAGTTTCAGTGTTAACTCAATGGCTGCCATTGACGGCGCCACATGCCTAATCCATATACACTGGGACGGGTGTTCATTCAAAACTTAAGCATTTTTTTTCCTGGGCATTTACAGGTCACTTTTTGAGGAGTCGAGTCACTGTGAATTCATTTGGGAAATTTTCAGGGTCACTACCTGTTCTGCACCACAAAATTAACATTTGTTCATTCGCTGCGATCCCGCCCACTTGATCGGATTGGACATCCATGGTGGTCAATGGCAACGGATGAGTATAGTGTTGGGGCATTTGCTATTGATTTTCCATTACTTCCTGTTGATTTTGAGGTATTTCTGGGTCTCTTCCTGTTTATTTGGGGGGCATTCATGGCTCACTTCCTGTTTTGTAACACAAAATCAACAGGAAGCAACCCGGAAATGTTGATTTTGGAGCATTTTTGGGTCACTTCCTGTTGATCTGAGGACATTATGTGTTATGGAACTAAAGTGACTTATAAAGATACACGATAATATCGGTCACCGATAGTTATCGGCCGATAATGGCAATTATGACATCACACAGATAATCCAGATAATAAAAAAATTCAACCGATAATGCAATGCGATAATTATATACTTGATTTAGCCTCCAAATGTGCGCAACCGAAGAATTCAGCACGCCGCCTCCTCAACCCCTCCCCTCTCTGACGCCCCTGAGGGAGGAGGGGTTGAGGAGGTGGAGTTACACGACAAGAAGTAGCTGAATATTATGGCGGCTGTTACTAAAAAAAAAACGACGCTCTCGCCATCTGCGAAACATGTCCTGCAGAAGTTCCACGAGGCGGAAAGAAAGCGTCCTCATTCAAAACCACTAACCCAGCATCCATTTAAAACTGCATCACAAAGATTATTGGAATGAATACGAGGCTGCTGCTAGCGGGAATGGGAATAAACACAAACTAAGTTAAATTACGGGGCTTGTGACGATACAGAGTCGGGTTGTTTGGGAATGCAGCCCAAGGCAGGTGGTAAACTCGCATCTAAGGCTAAACACCGGCACGACTGGAGATCGATAGTCGGTAAGTAGCCGTCTTCCGACGGAGCCCGTCGCTCTGGCTGGTCCGGCAGGCCGCCACGGCGAGGCGGGCAGTGCCCGGTTCCCCGGCTTCGGGACCTCCGGCGAACACCCCGGTTTCTCGAGCGTTCCCCCACGGCGTGCGAGCAGAGCCAGGACCCGAATACCAGCGGCGAATCTGCCGCATCCGAGACGAGACACGATCTTTTTTTTTACCGAAATGACCCGAGAACCAAAGCCCTGGATAAAAAAATAATGCAGTTTATACCACGGACATTTGGACAAGTGATGTCCAGTTAGCAAGCTTATCATGACGGCACAGTGGTTAGATGATAATTTAAACATGGAGAAAACGAAGTCAGCCAGTCAAAATGCATTCAGTATGTAAAATGACGAGCGGTCAGATGACTTTGTAACGCTGCCTTTATTTTCGGCTTAACAAAACTCAGGTACAAAACAACACGCACGGGGATGCGAGCTCCAACTCCGTCCAAATAGTACTGCCGTGTATCAGTTTAGCTGCTGTAAAGCAAATGTCGTGAGTGCTGCAAATGTAAACAAAGCGCTGCAGAATGGGTACATGACATCTCGTTCTTTTGAGTTAACCATTTTCACAGTGTGCAATAAAGCATATAATATTAGCAATCACTTTTCAAATTAATGTAACTTATTTGTCTGCTCAATTACAGTCACAGTAGATAGTCAAAACTTATTAACACTTATCAATTTTTATATGCGCATTCCTGTTGTAATGAAATAACAATAATATTCTGTAGCCACAAATATTATTCAAAACCTTTCCTTCTTATTTGGGGGGCATATGTGGGTCATGTTGAAATTCGCCCCCCCAGCCAAGGCGCACGGGAGCAGCAACGGCCAAACAAAGTCCCGCTCTGCCGATGCTGCCCCCGCGCGACCCACCCGGGAAGGCAGAACTTCGCACGTTCTCTTCTTATTTTTAACCCTTTGTACTGACTCCATGTTTCAAAAGTTTGAAGAACACTCACCGAAAACAGGTTGACAATTCATTCGTCGACAATGGTAAAAAACAAGGCAAAAACAGATGACGGAGGGACAATTCTGGATCCAAAACAAGGCTACATGTTTCCGAGCATCAAAAATCTGTGTTATCTCAGTGTCCAGTCTTTTTAAAGACTTTGCTGAAGCGGGCCGGGTCAAAGGTGTGTCCGAAGGTGTGTCTGGGCGTTGCTTTTGGATCTTCCCCTCTGTGGCCGGTTTTGGGCGGCTGAGGTTCGTGCGCTAATGGGACGCCCGCTATCAACTTTGTTGTCCGGGCTGGCTTGTACTTGTTTTAGGACAAAGCGCTTTGTCCTTGGACTTTGCTGGGAGAGCTGATTGCAAGAGTTGGTGTGTCAATCTTGTTCGTGACGCACGCGTTGGGCCTCTGTGATAAGACAGCATTGTGTATCTCTTCTATTTCTTCTCATTAAACTATGGTGTGCTATTTATTTTATATTGGTAGTGCAGTCCTACCGTAAATATAAAAATGATACTATTTCCGGATTAATTATATTACGTGTGTTAGAATAATGCAAACAGTTAGACGGTGCCTACGAGAAACTGTACCATTTTTTCTCAACTCCCCCCCATTAGCCCGGATTAGGTGATTCTTTTTACTGCGTCAAAGGGCATGTAGTGGAGTCTGCTTAAACAATAGTTAGAGGAATATGTTAGTATAATGCAAACAATTATATGGTGTGTGCGATGACGGTATCTTTTCCCTTCAGTCACTTCCTATGAAAATCATTTCTGTGTCACTTCCTGTTGATTTTGTGTTAGAGAACTGGAAGTGACCTGTGAATGCCCAAAAACTAACAGGGAGAGGCCCAGAAATGCATCGAAATCAACAGAAATGTAGATTTTTGGGGGGGCATTTTTGGGTCACTTCCAGTTGATTTTGTGTTAAAGAACTGGAAGTGACCCATAAATGCCCCAGTTCTCTTCAAATAAACATTTCTGGGCCACTTCCTGTTGATTGTGGCACATTTATGATTGACTTCCTATAGATTTTGTCAGATTTTTTTTTTGGTTACAGAAACGGTAGTGACCCAGAAATGTATGGAGGTAGATTTGTGTCTTTATTATCCAATCAAAAAAAAAAAAAGTTGCTTCAATCAAAAAATATATTTTCAATCGAAGGAAACGTCACTTCAATCAAAAAAAAATTGTGTGATTGCAAAAATAAATTTGAAACTCAAAAAAAATATATTTGAAAACTATTTCTCTTGATTTGATTTAGGTCAAGTTTTTTTTTTTTTTGATTGAAACACCATTTTTGATTGAAGTCATGCAATTTTGAATTTGGACCACATTTTCGCTAGGACATTTGTGTCTTTACTATTCAATCAAAAATTAAGTTGCTTAAAAAATATGTATACATACTGTATATTTTCAAAAGAAAAATCACTTCAATCAAAAATAAAAAAAAAAAAAAATTCAATCGCAGGAAAAAAGGTTTGAATGTGAAAAAAATTCGAGACTCAGAAATTCGCAATTGAACACTTTATTTTTCATTCAAACTGTTTTCTTTGATTGAAGCAATCCTTTTTGTGTTTGAGCCATATTAGGGGTAGGACATTTGTGTCAAAATCATTCAATCGCAATAAAAGTTGCTTCAATCAAAAAACTATTTTTAATCAAAGAAAAAAATCATTTGCAAAAATATATATTTTTTGAAAATATTTGAAATATATATATTTTTTATTGAAGTGTCACTTTTTTTGAAAAGCAAAAAGTTTTAAACTCTTTTTTTTTTTCCAAAGTGGGAAAAGTTTTGAAGGCACTTTTTTTCGATTGAATCATTTTGACACAAAGATTCAACTGCAACGCTAGTTCCGGTGTGTTTGAGTGGCAGCTGATTACGCCAATGGCATAAAAGTATGAAGCAAGAATAATGGCCACCAAGGCTCCATCCAGCCATCGGAGTCTCCTGGAGTCCAAGCCGAATATAGGGCACCGGTACGGGGGGGTGACATCGGCATTCCACCGGAGTAAGGTGCCCTGCTGCTTAATGTGATTCAACACGGCGAACTTCACCCGCTGCCCTGGCGTGACGGTTGGCAATTGGTTCCAACCGGAATGTCCGCGACGCACCGGTAGTGCCTTCAAAACATTTCCCACTTCAAAAATAAAAGTGTGTTCAAAACTTTTTCCACTTTGAAAAAAAAAGTTTAAAACTTTTTGCTTTTCAAAAAAAGTGACACTTCAATAAAAAAATATATATATTTCAAAAAAGAAAAAATATTTTCAAAAAAATATATTTTTTTCCAATGATTTTTTTTCTTTGATTAAAAATTGTTTTTTGATTAAAACAACTTTTATTACGATTGAATGATTTTGACACAAATGTCCTACTCCTAATATGGCTCAAACACAAAAAGGATTGCTTCAATTAAAGAAAACAGTTTGAATGAAAAATAAAGTGTTCAAATGCGAATTTCTGAGTCTCAATTTTTTGTTTCACATCCAAACCTTTTTTTCTACGATTGAATTTTTAAAATTTTTGATTGAAGTGATTTTTCTTTTGAAAATATATATATTTTTTTGTTTGAAGCAACTTAATTTTTTGAATGAATCATAAAGACACAAATGTCCGAGCATAAATGTGGTCCAAACGCAAAATTACATGACTTGAATCAAAAATGGTGTTTCAATCAAAAAAAAAAACTTGACATAAAAAAAAAAAAAAAAATAAAAAATCAAAGAAAAATAGTTTTCAAATATATTTTTTTGAGTTTCAAATTTATTTTTGCATGCAAGCATTTTTTTTGATTGAAGTGACATTTTCTTCAATTGAAAATATATATTTTGATTGAAGCAACTTTTTTTTAATTGAATAATAAAGACACAAATCTCCCTTCATAGAAATTCCCACATTAATCAACATTTCAGGATTACTTTCTGATTTGGGGGCATTTTACGGTTACGGTAAGTATTTTTAAATAACCAAAAATAGTCACTTGCCCCATTAATGGTTAAATAACATCTGAATGGAAACTGGCTGTGACACATTGTGGTCTGAATCAGCAATGAAACTCATACGCAACTATTCAAAAGTTTGCTTACAGCTAATCCGAAGTCTCACATCTTACTTGGGAAGCTGTCAAAATGGTGCCGCCATTCAAATGTTGGGCTCCCCCTTAATCGCGTAACCCGATCTCGATTTCCCGGCTCCCGCGAATGTAATCAAACGGCTAGCCGAGACTTGATTCCTCTATCGGCGCGACACATAAAGTGATCCCCGGCGCTCAATCGGATGCGGCTTAAGTAGTTCCGCATGGCCCCGCCGGTCGTCTAAGTGTTTCAGCGTGTTCCGACAGAAGTGCGCGCCAGCGCCGCCAAGGGCCCGGACCCGGGACCTGGACCGGAGCTGAGCCTAATGAGAAACAGACTGAAAGCGGGCCATGATTGATTTCCCGCATCTTGATTTGATATCCTGAATTAATCATGGGAACTTGAATAATAGATAAAGGCAAAATAAAAATACACGTACTCAAAGCACTCAATGCCGCTCCATCTTGTCGGACGTCGCCGAAAAGTGGATGTGGAACTCAGCCAGTCGTGGGAATTGTTCACAAAGTAAATCCATATTCCAACGTACTGTATACATTTACGCGATGGCCGTAAACGACGACGCCATCTACATGGAATTCATTTGTTAGTCGGCGCGACGGTAGCTCGCCTCGGAGGAAATATGCAAGCGCTTCCCGCTCATCGGGCGGCGTGAAAAGAAGGATGAAGCGGCGTGGGTGGGAGCCAATCATCTTCCTCCTGCAATTGGACCGCTCTCCCGCCACATTTCCATAAAAGAAGACTCGCACGTGCCGGGAGTTGCGAGACATCCATCTGAAAAGTTGAGATTACATGTAAAAAGCACGGAGCTTTATTACTTTTTATTTTAATCGGAGCGCAAAATTCCGGAAAGTATTCATCTCGGCCCACTTTTTTGCTTTCGACCTCCGCGGGAGGCCCGAGAGGACGGCGGTTTGACAGATGACGCCCGCCTGGGAAGATTCAGAGGAGCTGTATCGGGGTACGACAAAGCGCCTCTAATTGTTTTCCTTATTGATGCGAGTTTTGGACGAGATGATCATCAGGGGGGAAAAAATGAATTGAAACAGACATATTAGTCGTCTACGACCTTAATTTGTACGTGGAAAAAATGGTAGCCTTCAAGGAACTGAAAAACAGTTTTGGGGAGCGGCAAAAATATGCAACACCTTTTTAATCAAATTAATTTTTAACAGTACTTAATTTTATGACAAAACTGCTCAACAAACTTGTATACATTTTCTGTAAACAAAATATTTTTTCCTAGTGTTGAAATTCGCCCCCCCCCCCCCGGCCCAAACGCACCCGAGAACAGCACCAGCCAAAACAATTGCCGCTCGGCCGACGCTGCTCCGCGTGCGCCCGCCGGGAAGGCCGAATCTCGCGCGTCCTCTTATTTTAACCCTTTGTCCATGTTTCAAAAGCTTGAAGAACACTCACCGAAAAGGTTGACAATTTATTCATCGACAATGGTAAAAAGAAGGCAAAAACAGACGACGGAGGGACAATTCTGGATCCAAAACAAGGCTATATGTTTCCGAGCAGAAAAAATCTGTCTTATCTCAGTGTCCAGGCTTTTTAAAGTCTTTGCTGACGCGGGTCATGTCGAAGGTGTGTCTGGGCGTTGCTTTTTGGTCTTCCCCTTGTTGGCTGGTTTGAGGCGGCTTAGGTTCGTGCGCGGATTGGGACGCCCGCTATCAACTTTGCTGTCCGGGATGGTTGTACTTGTTTTAGGACAAAGCGCTTTGTCCTTGGAGTTTGCTGGGAGAGCAGATTGCCAGAGTTGGTGCGTCACTCTTGTGATAAAACGGCATTGTGTATCTCTTCTATTTCTTCTCATTAAACTATGGTGTTCTATTTATTTTATATTAGTAGCGTAGTCCTACCGTAAATATGAAAATGATACTATTTCCTGATTAATTATATTACGTGTGTTAGAGTAATGCAAACAGTTAGACGGTGCCAACCTGTACCATATGTATGTGTTAGACTATATATGTGTTAGACTAATTGTTGAGATAATTATCGGGGTTTGATTGATTAAAGGTTTGCTTGGTTGGTTGATTGAATATTTGCTTGTGCTCATATATACCATAAATAATACATATTGCCATATTCTTCTTATTTCTATATTTGCTTGTGCTCATATATACCATAAATAATACATATTGCCATATTTTTCTTACGTATATAACCAGTAAATGATTATTGCTTGCTATACCAGATTGTAGTATAATGCTTAAGTGTTACAAAGAGTAAAAGAGGGTCGGGGTGACAACTGCTTTGCTTCATGGCCGCGTCGTTGCATAACTAGAACTTCCAGGCATCCTCAGCACCTGGGGTTTGGACTTTCGCCTAGCCCTTCGAGGCCATCCGAGGACATCTTCCAGGGCCACAGCGGTGCATAACTGGAAGTGTTTGGATTATTTTGCTGATTGTTTAACGTTGCATAACTAAAAGTGTCTGCATTATTTTGACTGTTTATATATTATTTTGACTGTTTATATGATTGTTTTGATTGTTTACATAAGCTCTGGCTCCACACACATGTATCACTTAATTCTACCTACATGCACACACATATCCAATCGAAAACCACATGGGTGTCGCCAACTTGCTTTACCCTTCCCCTCAGGGCGGCATCAATCCTGTTCAGGGAAAACCCCTAAATAAAATACCAAGGAGGTTTTTTGTCCTTTAGATCAATCTTGGTGACTCACGAGTCACATGTTTGTTCTCCTTGGCCAAGAAAACTGAGTGTCTTCTCTCCTTATTTTTGGGTAATTTTACAATGTCTACCGAAGGATCTATTTTTGAACTTGACACTAATGCAGACAATTATATGGTGTGTGCGATGACGATATCGTTTCTCCTTCACTAGAAAACATTGTATTGTAAGTAAGTAACATAAAATCCCCAGCCAGGATCTACATGCCCAAAATCGGCACCGCGGGTGACTAATGGCAAATTAGGTTTGGCTATAATGCGCACGAAACTATGTAGCATTCACTCGGGTTGTCCCGATCACAAATGTTTGTACCTTTATTTGAGCCATATATATAAACAACATCAACCATTCAACCCTCCGGTCCCCCTTCTTAAAAAGGCGAACCACCACTCCGGTCTGCCAATCCAGAGGCACTGTCCCAGATGTCCATGTGATGTTGTAGAGGCATGTCAGCCACGACAGCCCCACAACATCCAGAGCCTTTAGGAACTCCGGGCAGATCTCATCAACCCCCAGGGCCTTGCCACCGAGGAGCTTTCCAACCACCACAGTGACTTCAACCCCAGAAATCGGAGAGCCCACCTCGGAGTCTCCAGACTCTGCTTCCTCAAAGGAAGGCGTGTCGGTGGAATTGAGGAGGGCTTCGAACTATTCTCCCCACCGACTCACAACGTCCAGAGTCGAGGTCAACAGTACCCTATCTTCTCTATACAGTGTTAATGGTGCACTACTTTCCTCTTCTCAGCGCCGGATGGTGGACCAGAATTTCACTGAAGCCGTCCGGAAGTCGTTTTCCATGGCCTCGCCGAACTCCTCCCATGTCCGAGTTTTTGCCTCGGCGACCGCCGTAGCTGCAGTCCGCTTGGCCAGCCGGTACCTGTCAGCTGCCGCCGGAGTCCCACAGGCCAAAAAGGCCCGATAGGCCTCCTTCTTCAGCTTGACGGCATCTCTTACCTCTGGTGTCCACCAGCGGGTTTGGGGATTGCCGGCACCAACCACCTTACGGCCACAGCTCCGATCGGCCGCCTCAACAATGGAGGTGCGGAACATGGCCTACTCGGACTCGATGTCCCCTACCTCCCCCGGAACAAGGGAGAAGTATTGTCGGAGGTGGGTGTTGAAACTTTCTGACAGGGTATTTTGCTAGACGTTCCCATAACACGTTTGGGCCTGCCAGGTCTGGCCAGCATCTTCCCCCGCCATTGGAGCCAACACACCACCAGGTGGTGATCAGTTGACAGCTCCGCCCCTCTCTTCACTCGAGTGTCCAAAACATGCAGCCCAAGTCCAATGACACGATTACGAAATCGATCATCGAACTGCGGCCTAGGGTGTCCTGGTGCCAAGTGCACATAAGGACACCCTTATGTTTGAACATGGTGTTCGTTATGGACAAACCGTGACGAGCACAGAAGTCCAAAAACAGAACACCACTCGGGTTCTGATCGGGGGGGCCATTCCTCCCAATCACGCCCCTCCAGGTCTCACTGTCATTGCCCACGTGAGCTGATCCCAGATACATGCGGCCGAAATGAGTTTCTTCCGCTGGTTGTCCGGGCTCTCCCTTAGAGATACAGTGCCTTGCAAAAATATTCGGCCCCCTTGAATCTTGCACCCTTTCGCCACATTTCAGGCTTCAAACATAAAGATATGAAATTTAATTTTTCTCTCAAGAATCAACAACAAGTGGGACACAATCGTGAAGTGGAACAACATTTATTGGATAATTTCAACTTTTTTAACAAATAAAAAACTGAAAAGTGGGGCGTGCAATATTATTCGGCCCCTTTACTTTCAGTGCAGCAAACTCACTCCAGAAGTTCAGTGAGGATCTCTGAATGATCCAATGTTGTCCTAAATGACCGATGATGATAAATAGAATCCACCTGTGTGTAATCAAGTCTCCGTATAAATGCACCTGCTCTGTGATAGTCTCAGGGTTCTGTTTAAAGTGCAGAGAGCATTATGAAAACCAAGGAACACACCAGGCAGGTCCGAGATACTGTTGTGGAGAAGTTTAAAGCCTGATTTGGATACAAAAAGATTTCCCAAGCTTTAAACATCTCAAGGAGCACTGTGCAAGCCATCATATTGAAATGGAAGGAGCATCAGACCACTGCAAATCTACCAAGACCCGGCCGTCCTTGCAAACTTTCTTCTCAAACAAGGAGAAAACTGATCAGAGATGCAGCCAAGAGGCCCATGATCACTCCGGATGAACTGCAGAGATCTACAACTGAGGTGGGAGAGTCTGTCCATAGGACAACAATCAGTCTTACACTGCACAAATCTGGCCTTTATGGAAGAGTGGCAAGAAGAAATCCATTTCTCAAAGATATCCATAAAAAGTCTCGTTTAAAGTTTGCCACAAGCCACCTGGGAGACACACCAAACGTGTGGAAGAAGGTGCTCTGGTCAGATGAAACCAAAATTTAACTTTTTGGCCACAATGCAAAACAATATGTTTGGCGTAAAAGCAACACAGCTCATCATCCTCAACACACCATCCCCACTGTCAAACATGGTGGTGGCAGCATCATGGTTTGGGCCTGCTTTTCTTCAGCAGTGACAGTGAAGGTGGTTAAAATTGACGGGAAGATGGATGCAGCCAAATACAGGAACATTCTGGAAGAAAACCTGTTGGTATCTACGCAAGACCTGAGACTGGGACGGAGATTTATCTTCCAACAGGACAATGATCCAAAACATAAAGCCAAATCTACAATGGAATGGTTCAAAAATAAACGTATCCAGGTGTTAGAATGGCCAAGTCAAAGTCCAGACCTGAATCCAATCGAGAATCTGTGGAAAGAGCTGAAGACTGCTGTTCACAAACACTCTCCATCCAACCTCACTGAGCTCGAGCTGTTTTGCAAGGAAGAATGGGCAAGAATGTCAGTCTCTCGATGTGCAAAACTGACAGAAACATACCCCAAGCGACTTGCAGCTGTAATTGGAGCAAAAGGTGGCGCTACAAAGTATTAACGCAAGGGGGCCGAATAATATTGCACGCCCCACTTTTCAGTTTTTTATTTGTTAAAGAAGTTTAAATTATCCAATAAATTTTGTTCCACTTCACGATTGTGTCCCACTTGTTGTTGATTCTTGACAAAAAATTAAAATTTTATATCTGTATGTTTGAAGCCTGAAATGTGGCGAAAGGTTGCAAGGTTCAAGGGGGCCGAATACTTTTGCAAGGCACTGTACATGCGGCCGAAATGAGTTTCTTCCGCTGGGTGTCCGGGCTCTCCCTTAGAGATTGGGTGAGAAGCTCGGTCATCTGGGAGGGACTCAGGGTCAAGCCGCTCCTCCTCCGTGTTTAGAGGAGCCAGTTAAGGTGGCTCGGACATCTGGTTCGGATGCCTCATGGACGTCTCCCTGGAGAGGTGTTCTGGTCATGCCCCACTGGTGGCCGGCCCTGGAGACGACCCAGGACACGCTGGAGAGACTCCGTCTCTCGGCTGGCTTGGGAACGCCTCGGGATCCCGCCGGAGGAGCTGGTTGAAGTGGCTGGGGAGAGGGAAGTCTGGGCTTCCCTGTTAAAGCTGTTGCCCCCGCACTCGGTCTCAGATTAAGGGATGGATGGATGGATGTATCCAGGAGCACAAATTGGGCTGCTTCCTGCTTGTTTTGTGGCTGCTGTTGACGGTGCTAGACATCCAATCCATTTTGACTGGGAGGGGGCGAATGAACAAATGTAACTGCGGCCACAAAAGTTTAGTTGCGCACAAATTTGATCCAGTGGTGCCTCCAAAAGTTTTTCATAGGGGTGGCCAGATGGGGCCACTTAAAATTTTGGGGTGGCCAAAACGAAAAGCCATAATTTCAGGTTTTCATTGTATTATTGCAGTAAAAAGGTCAAGGGGAAAACTATCAGAAAGACTTAAGGACACAGATACTGTACTGATATATTTTGGTGTATTGTGTAATATTTGATGTTACCAATGATTTAACGTGCATAGTCCGTAACTGTCCACTCAACATTTTGAGTTCCACAACAATTCTGTTTTATTGTGTTATGTATATATTAGGCATAAGGTGTACATTTTTCTAGGGCTGTCAAATGATTAAAAATTTTAATCGAGTTAATCACAGCTTAAAAATGAATTAATCGTAATTAATCGCAATTCAAACCATCTCTAAAATATGCCATATTTTTCTGTAAATTATTGTTGGAATGGAAAGATAAGACATGCATTCAACATACTGTACATAAGTACTGTATTTGTTTATTATAACAATAAATCCACAAGATGGCATTAACATTATTAACATTCTTCTTTGAAAGGGATCCACGGATAGAAAGACTTGTAATTCTTAAAGGATAAATGTGAGTTTGTATATTGTGACTAAATATTGCCATCTAGTGTATTTGTTGAGCTTTCAGTAAATGATACTGTAGCGACCTAACTGTTCTGCCCAAATGTACGATGGGAAGTGGTGCAACCATGACTGTGTGTGGTGGCTGCAAATGCTATATCTGCATTGGGTACACTACAGGGTGTTAAGAAAAAGATCGACTCCTGTCATTCTTCCCCACGTCGCTTCCCACAATATTTATAGTTTCTGTGGGAGAGATGACGAAGCTTTTGCCGATTAAAAGCACGGCCCTAATGAACGCTTTTATCTACTCCACTGACTTGACACTGCCTCTTAACTCTGTATAGAAGTAAAACGACGCCATTGTAGGCTGTTTGCGGCAATGCGTGAATGAGTCGTACTGCGAATGCGTTAATTGCGATAAATATTTTCATGTGATTAATTTTAAAAAATTAATTACTGCCCATTAATGCGATAAATTTGACAGCCCTACATTTAACAAAACAAAATAAATGCATTCTTTTGGGATGAAATGCATAACTGATGCTACAACAATCTAACGATATACTGGCAAGTGGGGTGGCCAACCAAGTTAGAGGGGTGGCCGTGGCACCGATATGAAAATAACAACTTGATTTTGAAAGTACTACCTCGACCGGATTCGAGCCCCTGTTGGGCCGCCTCCGGCCCGTGAACACCACATTTGACACCCCTGTCTGAGAGTCTATGAGACACACACACACGTAAGTCAAGGTAGCACTGCACATTTTTTTAATTCAAGGTTTGATGTAGTCATAAAAAAGTTGTCATCTCAACTGTTAATCATGCAGACAAACACGCCATTAGCGTTCAAATCTGCATGCGGCTCATTACTAACTCAGATGCTTTAAAAGCCACGTCGGATGGGGCTAAAGTTCACTCGGGGGGGAGGCGGCGTCGTGCCACTTTAGCTCATTTTCATTCTCCCGCCACCGACTAAAACATCTTGCGCATTATGCATTAACTGTTTAAAAGCTCCTCTTGAGCGGCAGTGCCGTTTTAGTCGCGTCAAGTCCATCACAGTGAGTGCGTTAGCAGCGACAGCTACGAGGGGGGCGATAAGGGGTGGGGCTTTGATTAGTGGGGAATGACGCTCAGTGAGTGGACAAGCTCGGGGTGCTGAGGGTAATCCATTATTTTTTTCACATCCAGCTAACCTAACGTACACATTCACATCAACAGCAGTTGTTTTGATTTTGAACTGAAAGTATGCTAGTGATAGAAGATATTTTTTCATTTCCTTTTTAATAATAAATTGGACGTCTATTGTTGTCAGTGGCAGCCAATGACATAACTTTTGTAAATTTCCAAGACATTTCAAAGCTTGTAAGACATTTGTGTGAATTTGAGCAACTAAGAGTTTTATATTTAAAAAACAAATGAGTGGATGATGAGTATGGGTAATGGCTGCCAATCAGGGAACTGGCAGCCACATTAATAGGGCGGTAGGTGGGTCCCACACTTTTTTTTTTACAGCGGGGCTCTTGGGTTGGGGCCTCCTTTCCGCCAGGGCTGCCGGTTGTAGGGGGGATCGAGGCTATGGTCCCGCACCGGCCTGTGACGTGCTTCCTTTTTCATATCTACCCGGGTAGCCTCCACGGGCCCTGATGCGGGTCGCTGGCTGAGTGCCGGTAGCTCTGTGGGGTGTTGCCCCCTCCGGGTTGGGGATCCTGTTCTGACCCGGGCTTAGCAGGTGGTGGCCTCATCCCTTTCCTAAGGCTGGTTAACAGGGGCACGAATGGTCCAGGGGACCACCCTGGGTCCAGGGGGGATGGTGGTGCCCCCTTTGCCAGAGCCGCAGGAGGTGGGATTGGCCGTGCAGCATTTCCACTTGTCTGCAGGACTATAACACGTCTGATTGGACTCAGTAATGCTTGAATCCTATTAGATACACTCAAGTATTGGGATTGTCGGTGCCAGGATTAGCGATCAGGCAGCATAGAATAGGATGAAAATACATCCACACATACATGTGAATTTGCGATTCATCTAATTCTGTGGTTAATAGATTGATAAATCAATCGGTAAACTAATTTATGACTGAACTACACTCACCAGCCACTTTATTAGGTACCCCATGTTAGTAACGGGTTGGACCCCCTTTTGCCTTCAGAACTGCCTCAGTTCTTCGGGGCATAGATTCAACAAGGTGCTGGAAGCATTCCTCAGAGAGTTTGGTCCATATAATGGCATCACACAGTTGGAGCAGATTTGTCGGCTGCACGTCCATGATGCGAATCTCCCGTTCCGCCACATTCCAGAGATGCTCTATTGGATTGAGATCTGGTGACTGTGGAGGCCTTTTGAGTAAAGTGAATTCATTCTCATGTTCAAGAAACCAGTGTGAGATGATTCCAGCTTTATGACATGGCGCAATATCCTGCTGAAAGTAGCCATCAGAAGTTGGGTACATTGTGGTCATAAAGGGATGGACATGATCAGCAACAATACTCAGGTAGGCTGTGGCATTCCAACGATGCTCAATTGGTACCAAGGGGCCCAAAGACTGCCAATAAAATATTCCCCACACCATTACACCACCACCACCAGCCTGAACCGTTGATACAAGGCAGGATGGATCCATGCTTTCATGTTGTTAACGCCAAATTCTGACCCTACCATCCGAATGTCGCAGCAGAAATGGAGACTCATCAGACCGGGCAACGTTTTTCCAATCTTCAACTGTCCAATTTCGATGAGCTTGTGCAAATTTTAGCCTCAGTTTCCTGTTCTTAGCTGAAAGGAGTGGCACCCGGCGTGGTTTTCTGCTGCTTCTGCCTCAAAGTTCGACGTACTGTGCGTTCAGAGATGCTCTTCTGCCTACCAGTCATTGTTGCCTTTCTATCAGCTCGAACCAGTCTGGCCATTCTCCTCTGACCTCTGGAATCAACAAGGCATTTCCGCCCACAGAACTGCCGCTCACTGGATATTTTTTCTTTTGCGGACCATTCTCTGTAAACCCTAGAGATGGTTGTGCGGGATTCTGAAATACTCAGACCAGCCCTTCTGGCACCAAAAACCATGCCACGTTGAAAGTCACTCAAATCACCTTTCTTCACCATACTGATGCTCGATTTGAACTGCAGGAGATCGTCTTAAACCATGTTTACATGCCTAAATGCACTGAGTTGCTGCCATGTGATTGGCTGATTAGAAATGAAGTGTTAACGAGCAGTTGGACAGGTGTACCTAATAAAGTGAAAGGTGAGTGTAATTTCACTATGACTCCAGCAGCCCCTCCCTGTCAAAACACCTGTGACGTCTATCACCGTCAATGGCACTCCAAGATCACCGCTGTCAGTGAACGATTAAAAGATAAATCGGTGAGTTCAATAAATGATTTTGTCGACAAAATTTTGCGATGAATCCAACTTTTTGCTTAATTGATTAATTAATTGGTGGAACAAAACAGCTTTTATTGTCATTGCACAAGTATCAATCTATCAATTAACCATAATTTTTCAGACTATAAGGCGCACCTGACTATAAGCCGCCACCCACCAAATTTGACACAAAAACGGCATTTGTTCATAGATAAGCTGCACTGGACTATAAAGCGCAGCTGTCCGTACTGTATTATGGGAGATTTACACCAAAATATATGAACCAGTAACACTTTATTTGACAGCGGCAAAGACCAAATGATTGGTTCATTGCTTCAAGAAGCTTTATTTGGCCATCACCGCTTTCTTGGAAGAGACCGTCAACCACTGCTGCCACCTGCTGTCAATGCTGTTGTCATCCAACATTCCTCCTAGCATGCAATGCAGCGCGACAGATGTAAATAACAATCCATATTCATGTTCTGTGCTAATTATTTGTTCCCTTACTGATCCAGTTGTTTTATGAATTGCTAGTTATGGTATTTGGTAACACGTTATTTCACAGTGGTGCCATAAGACTGTCAAAAGACCATCTATCTATTTTGGTTTTTCCTTTTTTGCCAAACCCGTACCAAACCGTGACCCTGTACCAAGGTAGGTACAGAACCATGTACCGTTACACGCCTAATAACCTGGCACGAAAGATTGATTTTTCTATATATCCGCAACAAATATATTAGACATACAGTATCTATCTGGGAAATATCCAATCGAGACCTGTTTCATTGGAGGAACCTTCAAAACTAGAAAAATACCAACCATCACCGAGTACAAAGTAGTGATGGGCGATACCAGTGATTTTGGATTCGATTGGATAGCAAGTAATACCAAGGCCAAATATTGCGATCCCGATCTGATATCGGTACCGGAAGGTCATATTTTATATATATATTAAGGGTGTCAAACAATTAAAATTTTTAATTGAGTTAATTGCAGCTTTAAACTTAATTAATCGCAATTCAAACCATCTATAAAATATGCCATATTTTTCTGTAAATGATTGTTAGAATGGAAAGATAAGACACAAGATGGATATATACATTCAACATACGGTACATAAGTACTGTATTTGTTTATTATAACAATAAATCAACAAGATGGCATTACCATTATTAACATTCTGTTAAAGCGATCCATGGATAGAAAGACTAGTTCTTAAAAGATAAATGTTGATACAAGTTATAGAAATTTTATATTAAAACCCCTCTTAATGTTTTCTTTTTAATTAGGGCTGTCAAACGATTAAAATTTTTAATCGCGTTAATTACAGCTTAAAAATTAATTAATCGTAATTAATCGCAATTAATCGCAATTCAAACCGTCTATAAAATATGCCATATT
Source organism: Corythoichthys intestinalis (assembly GCF_030265065.1). Classification (NCBI taxonomy): domain Eukaryota; kingdom Metazoa; phylum Chordata; class Actinopteri; order Syngnathiformes; family Syngnathidae; genus Corythoichthys; species Corythoichthys intestinalis. Next base: position 2,028,773 of record NC_080395.1, read on the forward strand.
TTTCTGTAAATTATATATATATATTCTGTAAAATAAATTGTTGGAATGTAAAGATAAGACACAAGATGGATATATACATTCAACATACGGTACATAAGGACTGTAGTGGGCATTTCACTCTACTGTCATTTAAATCTGTCTATGCTGTCCTCACTCCGAAGCGTCTACTTTTTCCAAAGCTAGACAGCTAGTGAACGACGCCTTAATAATCAGACTTCTTCCTTTTTCATCTGATTTATTAATAAAATGGCCTCAAACCATTGTCCTCTTTAGACTGTCGTAAAACTACAAAATAAAAGTACACAAGCATTGCATTAGCAACAACGTTAGCTTAGCACGCTATACAGGTTCACTAAACATAAACAAAAAGCGTCTCATACAAAAAATAGAACATTTCGCTTACTAACATAATATGTACATTCTTTACAACAACCATACTTACGGACAAATCTTGTCCAAGGATCATATAAGCACAACATTATCAGCCCGAGATGTCGTGCAGCCAAAATGAACTGGTAAGACAACAATAAACCATGTCGCAAAGCAACCACAAGAGTTCGCTGTTAGACAGCATAAAAATCCTTGCTGTAAAACTTACCAAAAGGCAGAATACTTTCTGAGCGGGACATGTGCGTTAATTGCGTCAAATGTTTTAACGTGATTAATTAAAAAAATTAATTACTGCGCGTTAATGCGATAATTTTGACAGCCCTAGTTTTAATAACATTTTTGAAATTTTCAATCAAAAAATAAACTAGTAGCCCGCCATTGTTGAGGTCAATAATTACTTACACAATGCTCATGGGTGCTGAAGCCTATAAAATCAGTCGCACCCAAGCGCCAGCAGAGGGCGATAAAACTCCAAAAAACACAACAAGTACACATTTCACTTTTCTGTCATTTTAATCTGTTGGAGCGGGGCATTTGTGCGTTAATTGCGTCAAATATTTTAACGTGATTAATTTCAAAAATTAATTACCGCCCGTTAACGATAATTTACGATAATTTTGACAGCCCTAATATATATATATATATATATATATATATATATATATATTTTTTTTTTTTTTTTTTAAATTTGTATTAAACAATTCAGTCTATTATGCGTTCAAGTAAACATCACTGACATTTTAGTATCAATTTTGCAAAAGTTGTGGTGAAAATTGAGGACCGTTTAGTGTTGAAAGAACCTTAACGTATTGGCACTTACTGCTCGGAGGCCATTGCTAACACATTTTTCTGCAAACAAGAAGGATGGCCGATTCCCGGCCTTTACGGATGGGCGGGAGGTCTCGCAAACGGAGGGGCGGGGAGGGGGGGGCACGTAGCGATGCCCGGCACTCTCAGTATGGATGGCCTGCGGAGGTTTCCATCACTCATAACGGCGCGGCGGCGGCCGCCGAATTGATCTTGCAAAAGAAGCCGGGCGGCGGTGCGACCACTTCATTAGTCTCCACGGCAACAAATCACCTGCTATCGCTGCCGTTACGTACGCCGCATTGCTACACGAGGACCGCTCGGCCAAAAGCTATTTGTACGACTTGGAATATTTCGTCTTCGGACGGTGAATGAGTTAACACTTTCAGGGACAGTGGTCACTATAGTGGACATATGTTCAAAAGTTATCATCAGCTTAACTCATTCACTGCCAGTTCAGGTACAGAGTAGGTTTTGTGCTACTTAGTGAAAGAAGGAAATTTATATTGAAAACACCGATCGTTCGATTGCTGTCAGTCCCTGTCAGGTGTTTTATTGTTAAAAAAAAAACGAGTGAAATCACAGACAAATAACTTTTTTCGCTGGAAATTCTTGTGGATAAATGCTTAAATCCCCAAATTCTCTATAGATATGGACATAAAACAGTCTTGATTCTTGGTTAAAAGCAAAAAAAAAAAAAAAAAAAAAACGTGCAGTTAGCGTTTATTTTACATAAATATGTTGAAGTACAATGCTAGTCTGTTAGGAATGTAGCTAACGGCAGTCTGATGTAAACAGAATTTTTCCACTGAAAAATAAATGCTTAAATCTTGGAATTCTCTATAGATATGGATGTAAAACAGTCTTGATTCTTGGTTAAAAGAAAAAAAAAAAAAACGTGCAGTTAACGTTTATTTTACGTAAATATTGAGAACTATGATGCCAATGCAGTAGCGGCTAATTTCTCCCATTGATTTTTTGTTCATGGTACGAAAAATATAATAATGACCTTTAATCCAAAAACAAATAAATCCTAAGACATTCCTTCCTGTTTGTATGCGGTACAGCTTTCGTACTTTTTCAATAGAAATCCGGAGTTCGATCGCTGTGTGCACGTGTTTGTGAATCGGGCATCTTGATGTGGGCGGCCCCCTACTTGAATGCGAGGCGCAGTGCATAACCGATCTGAGCCGTCAATACATTATGAAGTCGATGCGCCATGAAAATAGCATGTGATGCAAGGATTCGTCAATAAAATGAGAATGTAGACATGAAAACAACAAAAAAAATGGAACTGTGAAATAAAATGAGTTAACTTTCATTTACCGACGCGAAAACCAATAGCAAAAGGCAAAATTATTTGTAGTAAATTAGAAATCTGGAAGAAATTTGAACAGGAATTTACTTAGATGTTAGCTTGCTAGGTTTTGTATTCATTTAAAAAAAAAAAAAAGCTTTATTTTGAAATTCCGACGTGTTTGGTGTATGCACCTGTGAATCTCACGGGATTCGGTAAAAGTTAAAAACCACTGCGTTAGAGTATAACGGCGTTTCTAACGGCGTTATTTTTCTCAGTAGTGGGTGGTCTAATTAATTATTTTTTCCATCTTTGCAACGCCAATATCGTTACTGAAGATGTGAAGGGGCACGTTACTACAATTTGGTTGAATGAAGCGCAGTTTGTCTCTGCCTGGCGTCCCTGGAGAGTGTAGAGCGGGAGGGGGGGCGGAGAGAAAGGGGTGGTGACGCCGTTGCAAACGCGATGATAATGGGCTGGGTGGCTCAGAGTTTTAGCATAGAATTTGCGTTCTTGTTAGCATTAGCATTTAGTGTGGAGTATATATTTTTTTTACTTCACAGAATACGGACAGGCAACATTGATTGGATGTCAAATGAATCCAAATATTGTCCAAGAGCCGCAATTGGTCTCTTGGCCATAGGTTTGCGACCCCTGCCCTAAATGAATTGAATTTTTCAAAAAAATCATAATTCGTGCATGAAAGAGTTTGAGCTAACTCAAGTTTTTGCAAACCAAGATTTTGCTGGCGTCGTTCGTTACCCACACTGCATTTCTGCAGTCCGCGGTTCACTCCCGCTTAAAAAAGCCGCGGTGACAAACAGTAAGGGACGTATTTACGGCGTGGCGTCAGGCTAACCTTTGATTTTATTGTGTTTTACGCCATTTTTGCGCCGCACCTCACTATAAAAGTGAGTTAAAGCTGCTTTTTATTGCTTGTTTGATCACCATGTTATCCCAGTGCCATCTGTCTGCTTCACTGCAGACAAATGCACATTATGACTCACTGCTCACTTTAGCACAATGCAACCTTAACATTGGATTAATGGCTAATCCGCACAAAACTCAGCGCCGCGCGGGTACTTGCGCTCAACTTTAAACGGCTTCCGCTGTATGAACGCGTTACAAGGAAGATTTTAGTCAGTGGCGGGGGGAGTTATCAATGTGGACTGACCGGAATTAATACACATTAACCTGCAATTGATGGTAAATATGTCGGAATAGGGCTTGAGGATTTGGGAATTTGACTGCGGGGTCCGACAGTCAAATGGTTTGTGCGTCTGAGTTCATCTTTAAAATGTTGGCGTCAAGGTAGCATTGCAAGCAAGACGGTACTTCCTGGTTCATTGATTTATCATACAGGATCTTCGGGCTCCAGCTAGCGATTATTTAGATCATCGTATGAAGAGTGTTTCTTGACCAGGGAAGATAAAGTGAAAACGTGTCCCCTGTCCTCTGTGCAAATGGAGGACTGTAAAATTGTGGTTTAATCCATCCAACCATTCGGGAAACTACGGCAAACTACGACGGACAGCGCCTTTCTCTCATCCCGAAGCCAGCTAGACTTTGACGTGAGACGTCGCCGCTCATCCTGCAGCGGCTAAAGCAGCTAAAGGCTAAAGCGTGCAACATGGCGACAGGCTGCAAACGACAGCGGTCGGTGCTTTTTCTTATCCCGCGGCCACACGGATAGCAAAATATATATGGAGCGGACATAGGCCAGATGTAATGCAAATTTTGCCCCAATTTCATAGACCGGACCCGTCCCAGTGTCTTTTTGAACAATGGCCCAAACTCAGTAGGGAGTCACTTGCCGGATTAGCAATCAGTTTTGGGGACAAAAATGAGCTCAGTATCAGGATTACAAGATTCTTTGTTAACTGAAAGTCACATAAGTGAGTTGTTGATCTGGCGATGATAAGAGGCCCAGGACCGGTTTAACCCTTAATTGCTGAATGTATCACATTTGATACACCTAAAATTTCATGATTTTGAGACGGAGTTATTCCCAACACTGATAATCAGTGTATGTTATTTGTGCCGTCTTTTTGAAAATCAATGCTCAATGGCTCAATGGACAAAGGCAGTCTGAATGGGCACGCCCAAAAAATTGATATGACAAAAAATCGGATTTGTGCATTAGGACTTGCGGTATGAACCTAGCCAAAGTGACTTAACGCAATTATGACTGAATTAAGCACTTGTCATAAAAAAATTCTTATTTCTTAATTTATTATCTTTTGGTGTAAATATCCCATAATACAGTGAGGACAGCTGCGGTTTATAGTCCAGTGCGGCTTATCTGTGAACAAATGCCGTTTTCCTGTCACATTTGGTGGGTGGCGGCTTATAATCAGGTGCGCCTTATAGTGCGAAAATTACGATATTCAACTAAACTAAATTATGAAACAGTAGTGAAAATCCAGATTCGACAACGGGAAAAAAATATCTGATCATTAATTTGGGAGTGTGGGGCATGACTGTTAGCAATCAGGCATCCGCGCCACATAACGAAGCCGATATGTTCCGCGAGTCGCTCCTTGTTGTGGTGGCGACGACCAGTCAGGAGGAAGATGGAGCACCCGGTGACCGAGTCGGCTCTAGAGGAACAAAGTGCCCAGGCTCGTCGGCGCGCACAAATCTTGTCAATGGTAATTGATCGGCGCCGGTCAGCCGCACAGGACCCGGGACAAAATCAAGTGGCTTCTCCATAAAACAACGTCCAATATTGATGATGTTTCTGGAGAACGAATGGCCTCCTCCGCATTGGACTTTTGATGAATGTTTGTTATCGCCGCCTTCACCGTCTCTTCCTCGGGTTGTCGTGTCGCTCGCGCCGCAGCGAGGACCTCTCTGCATTTTTATTTCCCGGCAGCCCCGAGACTCGCTGATGTGATAATACAAAGAAAAATATCAGGCCGCAGATTATTTCACGCACTGTTTTTCACAGAACAAATTGGCAACAGGACAAAAACTGTTCCGGTGACGAATATAGACGTCAACGGCACTTAAATTTTAGCATTCACAGCCAGTCCTCCCAGTTCAAATGAATTGGATGTTTGTCATTCTCAATAAAACATTGCCGTCATTTTGGCCCACAACATATTGTAAAGTGATGAATATTCATACATTAGAAAAAATTCATGCAGACCTTTGAAACGAACTGTTGAATAAAACTATCGAAACGGCAATACACGTTGAACTGTGAACTAAGATTGAGTGGGGTCTAACCACTGAGTGTTTTATTGATTAACACGGACCAGTAATTTTTTTTTCTGCATGAATGAAGAGAGGCCCGATTGACTAGAAACATCAACCGTAGTTTCGAGTCTTTACAAATCCGAGTATGTAAATCCATCAACTGTTCAATCCTCAACTAAACTAAACCATTGAACGTCAACTAGTGTTGTTTGTGTTGATGATGATAATACCATCGATGAGCAATTTTGTTCATGGTGACGAAGAGATGATAACGAGTTAGAAACATCCCTGATAGCAGGTGACTTTGCGCCGCCGGATCCGGCGTCAGCTCGCCAGATTCACATAGCAATCATGCTGTTAGGTTTTGTGTTGGTTTTCTCCTAGTGTGACTTGTCCTTGTGATTTCCCATTGATTTCAGCTGTCGTACCTGCTCCTAGTGTATCCTCATATCTGCATCCTCCTGTGCTCACCTGTTCCTCGTGGTGTCGTTACCCCTTGTCTTTGTGTGTATATCAGCTCCCAGTTTCTTTTCACTCTTTGTTGCGTCATTGTCAATGCCCATGTCCACGTCAGCGTTTGTTCCCAACAGTTTTCGCTGACCAAGCCCTTGTGTTTCTCAGAAAGTTTTTGATACCCAGTCTTTTGTTAGTAACAGTTTTGTCTCTGTACTTTCTTCGCATCCTCACAGCCTTTTTTTGCACTTTGTTTTTTGGTTGGCTATCATTAAATTATTTTGCACTGCCGGTCTGCATCACCTCTTTTCCCACAAATGGGTCCACACAAGACCTGCCCGTCCGCGTTACCTGACACATGCCCGCTGAACATCAGTGCACCTGATGCCACAGGGGTGATTCATTTTACATTCGAAATGATAGGTTTCACGTCAGTGTTGATTTTGGCAGCCCTTTTAATTTTTGTCTTAGTCCTTTGAAAGATATACTTCTTAAGCCTGAGTTATGCTTCTGCGTTGCGGTGATGGCGAAGTGACTACGGCGTCAATGAGCATCCGATAGTTCTGCGGTGAGGGAACGCGTTGCTCTGTAATTTACCGCCAAGCCACTAGTGGAGTGTGTTATGTTTGTACGGTTTAGGGGCATGCTTGTTGACTTCCTTTTGTCTAGTTTAAAGCAGAAAAAATAAACAAGGCAAGAATGTGGATCTTCAGCAACATTGAATAAATGTTGATCATCCAAATGTTGAGGCACAGGCGATGCAGAAGACGGTTTCGAGGCGGTCTGTCCGACTTTTGTTGCCGCATAGAGAGTTCTAGCCTCGGGTGGAAACCAGTTGGCTGTGGCGGCTACCTTCAAACTGGCGGTGAGCACTGCGTCCTGCGTTTTGCCCTCCGGCCCTATTTGTTTGCCGTGTCCTACAGCCAGCCAGTGGGAAGCCATAGCAGATTTCTAACATCTATGGAACTTCCCGAACTGCGTTGGAAGCTTTGATGTCAACGTTATCATAAAAGCACCGAGGCACTCTCAATCAGTGATGATGTATCGTGTGTGAAATGTCTTTTGTTGAAAATTAAACACCAAAAAAACTCTTTTGACACCAAACCATTGCTTTATTCTTCATATACTTGAAATGTGACACATAAATAAGTCACAGACTCACAGCAAACATATGTACACAATAAATGAAGTGCACCAACCAAAAATACATAAAGTGATATAAAGCTGTCAGTTTTTGGCCGACTGGGTCACCGCTTCATGCGGCCACTCGTTTCCGAACACACACATACTCGTCCTGGTGGTGCTTCCATTTTTTCATTCAATCGTTGGCTGACCTCCAGCCCCATATTTTCAGCAATCTCCTCCCACGAATTGCTCGCCATTTGGCAGTCTTCATCATGTCTTTACGAGACATTGTAGAAGTTGTCGTAGTTGCTCTTAGTTGGTACTCTCGTCAGCCTGATCCATTTTTACGTGTGTAGAAAAATCATGTTTGACAATGGTGGTGATTTCGCACCGAACCGGAAACAACACTCTGAGTAGACTAATCGCAGTCGATTTCCACTACGTCACACGCGTTGACGCAACGTAAAGTCATAAAATTTCGAAGAAGCAAGAGAGGCTACGGCGCAGGGTTGTAAATCGGGTCTTCCTTGACGGCGCAGGTCTGACGCGGAAGCATACAGTGCCTTGCAAAAGTTTTCGGCCCCCTTGAATCTAGCAACCTTTCGCCACATTTCAGGCTTCAAACATAAAGATATGAAATGTATTTTTTTTGTCAAGAATCAACAACAAGTGGGACATAATCGTGAAGTGGAACAACATTTATTGGATAATTTAAACTTTTTTAACAAATAAAAAACTGAAAAGTGGGGCGTGCAATATTATTCGGCCCCTTTACTTTCAGTGCAGCAAACTCACTCCAGAAGTTCAGTGAGGATCTCTGAATGATCCAATGTTGTCCTAAATGACTGATGATGATAAATAGAATCCACCTGTGTGTAATCAAGTCTCCATATAAATGCACCTGCTCTGTGATAGTCTCAGGGTTCTGTTTAAAGTGCAGAGAGCATTATGAAACACACCAGGCAGGTCCGAGATACTGTTGTGGAGAAGTTTAAAGCCTGATTTGGATACAAAAAGATTTCCCAAGCTTTAAACATCTCAAGGAGCACTGTGCAAGCCATCATATTGAAATGGAAGGAGCATCAGACCACTGCAAATCTACCAAGACCCGGCCGTCCTTCCAAACTTTCTTCTCAAACAAGGAGAAAACTGATCAGCGATGCAGCCAAGAGGCCCATGATCACTCTGGATGAACTGCAGAGATCTACAGCTGAGGTGGGAGAGTCCGTCCATAGGACAACAATCAGTCGTACACTGCACAAATCTGGCCTTTATGGAAGAGTGGCAAGAAGAAAGCCATTTCTCAAAGATATCCATAAAAAGTCTTGTTTAAAGTTTGCCACAAGCCACCTGGGAGACACACCAAACATGTGGAAGAAGGTGCTCTGGTCAGATGAAACCAAAATGGAACTTTTTGGCCACAATGCAAAACGATCTGTTGGGCGTAAAAGCAACACAGCTCATCACCCTAAACACACCATCCCCACTGTCAAACATGGTGGTGGCAGCATCATGGTTTGGGCCTGCTTTTCTTCAGCAGGGACAGGGAAGATGGTTAAAATTGACGGGAAGATGGATGCAGCCAAATACAGGAACATTCTGGAAGAAAACCTGTTGGTATCTGCACAAGACCTGAGACTGGGACGGAGATTTATCTTCCAACAGGACAATGATCCAAAACATAAAGCCAAATCTACAATGGAATGGTTCAAAAATAAACGTATCCAGGTGTTAGAACGGCCAAGTCAAAGTCCAGACCTGAATCCAATCGAGAATCTGTGGAAAGAGCTGAAGACTGCTGTTCACAAACACTCTCCATCCAACCTCACTGAGCTCCAGCTGTTTTGCAAGGAAAAATGGGCAAGAATGTCAGTCTCTCGATGTGCAAAACTGATAGAAACATACCCCAAGCGACTTGCAGCTGTAATTGGAGCAAAAGGTGGCGCTACAAAGTATTAACGCAAGGGGGCCGAATAATATTGCACGCCCCACTTTTCAGTTTTTTATTTGTTAAAAAAGTTTAAATTATCCAATAAATGTTGTTCAACTTGTTGTTGATTCTTGACAAAAAATTAAAATTTTATATCTTTATGTTTGAAGCCTGAAATGTGGCGAAAGGTTGCAAGGTTCAAGGGGGCCGAATACTTTTCCAAGGCACTGTAACTCAGCCTTTAGGCCAGGTTCAGACCACAGGTCTTAATGCACGAATCAATTTTTTTTTTCGTGTTTTTTGGACTCGGGTGAGGCATTAAAGTGCCTTTGACAGCAAAAACCATGTTTATTTCATATTTCACGTGGTATTTTATGCCCCTGAATGAAATGGATGTGGGTGGAAGCGATTGATTTATTTATTCAATTTGAAAAAGGGTGACTTCCTGGATTGAGGAAGAATGCAAATGTGACGTCAGCGGACTAACCATCTTCACAGGACAGCTGTTAGTATCATATGCAGAAGGACTGCGTATTCAGCTCATTTTGCGGAATAATTTATTTTTCAATTCATGCCAGCCCTATGTGCTGCAGGCCTTTTGCTGCACCAGAGAGAGACGTGTGAGGCTTTTTGGGTTTCAAAAAGCCCTCGTTCACCGCAGAGAAATGCCAAAACAAGACAATTGTGGGACCATTTGTTACGCCCCGGTCTAGGGGTTTCAGGACGCAACATGGGGTGTGCTCCTCCCGTCACACCCTCACCCAGAAAAGTCGAAACTTAAAATCAAGAGTAGTTTCTTTATTTGGCTCAGAGGGAGACAGTCGCCAAAATAACAAACAAAAGCAATCTCAGAAACCCTGTCTTCCCTAACAAAAAGGAAAAGGTCAAATTAAAGACATGTCCTTCACCTAACTCCTATCAACCAAAAAACAGGAGAAAACTGTAAAACAAAAATGCATCTCCCTCCTACAGTTTTGCTCAACTATTTACACTATATACAAATTTTACATGAAACAGGAATCACTGCTGGAAAACCGAACAAGCGAACTGGCGTTTCTGAATGCTGGTTTGGCTGGAGAGGAGGCAGAGTGCTTGTGGCAAGCTTCTTAAATAGGCCAGTCATGGCCAATCATGGGGCACCAATCAGGAGCGGCTGAGTCACCAACACCTGCACCTAATTAATCAATCAGCCACCAAACTCACGCACACACACACACATCGTGGAAAAAGCAGTAAAAAAGAACAATTGACCCACAGGGTCATAACACATTGGACCGTCGAGGAAATGAGTAAACTACGTGTTTTGTATTATGTCAAATACTGGGATCATGGCACAAGTTTCAATAAGGATGTGGCATGCATTTTGTGGGTGACAATGCTCCCTGTCCACCGAGAAGGCCACTCGGCCGACAACCGGCGCTGCAGCAGAATGAGGAGCTGTAACTTTCTTGCCGCTGGGGGCTGGCCGATCGGTGAAGACAATCAACCCCACTGCCGTGTTTGACATGAGTCGGGGTAGTTTTGTGTGATTTTTCATTTTTGAAAGGCAAGAAAAAGACTTGGAAAAGCTGCTCGGTTCGGGTTAGCATATCGGCTACCTGTCAAGCCTCCTGTTTTTTTTACATATTCGGCATTTCCCCTTCTCTCAACGGAGACGAGCACTGCCTGCCCACTGCTAGGGGCTGGACGATCGGTGAAGAAATTCTACCCCGCCGCCTTGTGTGACATGAGTTGGGGTAGTTTTGGCTAATTTTTCGTCTTCGAAAGGTGAGAAAAAGCCTTGGAAAAGCCGCTCAGTTCGGGTTACCACGTCGGATAGCTGTCACGCCTCCTGTTTTGTTTACACTCTTTCCTCTTTCTCCAAAGCCGGGGCAGGGAAATGACAAAAGCTGGACTAACTCCGGTGGCATAAAATACCGTTTGGGAGGTTAAGAAGTCCGCAGTTTTAACCTTTATGCAGTAATTGTGCCCTGTCATAGTGAATAAATGCATTTTTAATATTTCATATTCCATTAAGCACAAGACTGTTATTTGTCATGACCATAACATTTATTTAGCAATTGGGGAAAAATACTTCTGTGAAAATATTGGAGAGATTGAAACAATCATGGCATTTTGCTGATCTCGTCGTCGTCGCATTTTCCTCATTCTGAATCTTCCCCCTCAATAGGCTGCATTCTAAATTAGCTGAAATCGTTACCCTGCCGACGTCTCCTCCAGCTGGGGACACGGAGCGCTATAATGACAGGCGGGGCTAAACGGCAGATTAAAAGAATAATTTCTTGTCATCCGCGCTTTGCCAAGTTGTTGTACAGTATATAGCCAAATCGTCTCAAAATCTAATTTTAATTCACATAATAATGCTATTTAAGATTTTCTTTATGCTGTCACAGGCATTTTTAGTCGCAAAGAACTTGACCATTTGAAATCCAATCTGGGTCACTTTCGTATGTGGTTTAAATCCAATAAGGGCCACATTTCAGTCTGAAATGGCCCAACCTCAGGTTCAGCGGTAGATAATGGCTGTTGTAAATGTTGAATGTTGGAATAGTGTCAGGGCCCCGGAGCCCTCCCCTTCCTTGTGTTTGTGTATGTGTGTCACTGCCTTGATTGCAAGATTGGACAGATGATGAGCCTAGGACCAGGTTCCAATGATCATCGTTAGCAGCTTACTTATACCGGTCCTTGGCTCAACAACTCAACCACATGAGTTTGTGACTCCAGCTTTCAGCTAACAAAGAATTTAGTAATCCTGATACAACGACGCAGATTCGACGCTAGGGATGGCAATTGATCAGATTTTTACGATTACTATTCCATTATCGATATTGCTTAACAATTTGATTCTTTATCGATTCTCTTATTGATTTTAATTTGGACTAATGGACAGTATGAGGTTCTGGGTTCAATATGTTTTATGGTAACGTAAATCGTTCTGGTTGGAATCTATAAGAGAATCATTAGATAAACTGCCGAACGATTCAATGGAATTGAAACTGGTTCTCTATAGGAACCGGTTCTCGATGCCCTTCCCTATTTGACGCCAACGCCCTGACACAGAAACATAAACCATGCATGAAAGTGTAACTGCAGCCTGTCTTAAGCTCGTGCATGGTGGGCATGCGTGTTCAACCACAACCATGAAGCAACAAGTGTTGCGTTTGGCCCATCAAATCAGCACCAGTAACGTAAATACAGCAAACCTGATTGTTTACTGTTAGTAGCAGCAAGTCCTAAATGGATTAGAAAAGTGTTTTTGCCAAAAGGAGGCAAAGTGAGACAGTTGAGAAACTGCTGTCGGGACACATGTGTAGTGCAAAGGCGCATGTTCGACCCAGACACTTTCATGTCAGATGTGCTTTTAAATCCCACCATGTATGTGTGTGTTTCGTGTCAGATGGATGAGCCTAGGACAGGGGTGGGCAAACTATTCCACAACGGGCCGCAGTGGGTGCGGGTTTTTGTTACAACAAATTAAGAGGACACCTTTTCACCAATCTGCTGTTTTACAAGTGCAATCAGCCGATTGCAGTCAGGTGCTTCTCATTTCTGCTGAAACCGCATTGGTTAAACTATCTGTGCTGGGTCAGTTGGAACAAAGACCAGGACCCACTGCGGCCTTCGAGGACCGGTTTGCCCACCCCCCTGGCCTAGGACCAGGTGCTGATGATCATCATCAGCAGCTTACTTAAACCGGTTCCTGGCCTCACATCATTTCCAGTTTAACAACTCAACTACACGACTTTGTGGCTCCAGCTTTCAGCTAAAAATGAATCAAGTAATCCTGATACAACGACGCAGAGTCTACGCCATAACTATACCATTGCCCTGACACAGAAGCATAAACCATGCATGAAAGCGTAACTGCAGCTAGTGTTAAGCTTGAGCATGGTTGGCATGCTTGTTCAAGCATGGCCCATCAAATCAGCACCCGTAACGTAAATACAGCAAATCTGATTGTTTACTGTTGTTAGCAGCAAGTCCTAAATGGATTGGAAAAGTGTTTTTGCCAAGAGGAGGCAAGGTGAAACAGTTGAGAAACTGCTGTCGGGACACATGTGTAGTGCAAAGGCACATGTTTGACCCAGTCACTCTCTATTGAAGAGATTAAAAAGAGTTTTTTGTATGCTTTTTGTGTGTGTTTCGTGTCAGATGTATGAGTGTGTGTTCATTTTGAGACTGGTTTAGCTCCATATTTTTGGGTCAGTCTCACTTCGAATGTCAGTGCTCTGTGTACTCATTAAGGCATTGGTAGATGCATGCATGAGTAGAAAAGTATTTTAAATTAACACAAAAATGTAAGTATAGTACCTTTTAAATAAGGAAATGTGGGGTCTTTAACTAAACTCGTGTTCTTTTCAAAACCCTCGACACATTCTAGTTCTTTTCTCTTTCAGAAAAGTCTTGTCTTCAGTCAACCAAACGTAAATGTCCAACTTGAACGTGCAGCAAAACACGAGTGCGCCTATGCTTACGACGCTAGCTAGAAACGCATGACAAACAAGTGGACTTGTTTGTGCGTCAGATCTCAAAGTGACTGTTTGATGTGTCAACATCGCTCCGTCTTTGTGAAAAAGCAACTCTTCTGCTCTTTTTCATTGTCTCTTTAAACTTGCATAGCCCCCTAAAGCCCCCGCCCACCCAGCAGCACCACCACTCGACTCCCTCAAGTGTCTAAAAGCCGACGTGGTCACGACGGCTTTGTGCGTTTGTCAGTCGCCGCTCTGCACGGGACCGCCAAACAAACTTGTGACGAATGTTGGAGGGGACAGGACATGTTTTCTCTGATGGGGGACGCACCCTGATTACGACAAACACACACACACACACACACACACACACAGTGACAGTTGTCGTCTGCCTCGTGCAGCGAAACAAACGCATCAGAAGGATCCGCATCAATTATTCAATACGTCGGCTGCACTAAAGTGTGTTTGTGTTTTGGTGTGTGTGTGTGGCGCGTAGGCTAGGGCGGGGCAAAAAGGGGGGCTGGGCGGCGGTCAAACAAGTCCCTCAAGGTTAGGCCCATTTGGCGAGCGAAGCGGGGCTAAACATCACGACAGGCGATACAAGCCGAGTGCTGGTCCCGGGAGAATTTGGACTCCTGGAATGTTGGAGGGGAGGAGACTGGGCTTGGAAAAACAAAAAGATTCAGATAAATGAAAACATAGTTCAGATAGCTTATGAGATAAGCCGATGAGTGATCAATGTTCTGCTGATTGTAACTTAAAAATGAAAAATGTTTCTGGCAAAAGAAGAGAGTATTTTTTCACTTTGGAGATTTGCTGTACATAAAAACTAGGACTGCGACGATTAATAAGGTCTGGGCCTATTACTGTATGTCCAATTTTGCATGCCTTTGATGTTGCCTTTATGTTTCAAAGAAAAAATTGTTCATAGTGGCCGTGTAACGGTCACTTCTGTGATCCTCTTTGTTCCTTAGGACATCCACCACACGGTGGCGCCTCTTTATGTTGTATGTTCACTTTCTTCTTCAGTTGCTACCTACTTTTTGGGGAGTCAAGTGTGACCATGTGTGCGTGGTCCGTTGTACTCCCAAGTGACGAGTGGTTGAGCTGGATTTATTTATTTTTGTCTATTAAAAGTGCATAAGTGGACGTCTACTCCCTTTTTTACCTTTTATGCACTCATCCTGCCCTGTCACGCATTACAGCCGGTAGTGGTGTCAACAATAATCGATGCGGCGACGGATCCCAATGCGGGGCATGGATGATTCAATTCGATGCGGGCAACAAGCCGAATCGATTCAGCGTATTTTAAAATATATAAGTACGTTAACACTAGAAAACCCAGCAGAGTCTTGGCCTTTCCCAAGACAAACACTCCTAATAGTCCCTAGCAATGGCCGATTTGGCCTCTCCTCCGTGACTCATGTGATAGTTTGTGTCAGTTCGAGTCAAGCTACATTTATTTAATTACATTTATTTATGAAGTTTGATACATTTTACACATTTTTCAATTCATTTCTCCTATACTCCACACATAACAACAGAAAGAATGTAAAGCAGGAATTATGTCTATAGTTTAGAATGACTGAATCATGGGCATGGAGTATGGATTGTGGTCACTGTGTCTGAAGTTAATGTATGTCTAGTGGTTGCATTTCCATATGTACAGCTGTTGTCTGTCTGACAATGACTTGCCAATTCAAAAGCACTTGGGTCATTTTTGCCACCTCTGGGTTTTCCGGGGGAGAGGCCATATCGGCCATTGTTTGGGACTAGTAGGAGTACCAGAATTCTCTGGGACTTCTAGTGTTAAAAAATCTTCCCTGCGCAATTCCGTTGATGCAACAAATTTGGTTTCCCCATTTCTATTATTATTCTCATGTTTCATTTTTTACACACCGCATAACTCTGGTCAAGTTTCCCTCCAACCTCGTAGAAGCCAAAATGTCTCCAGATGTCTGCTTTCAATGTCTTAGGTGCATCAATAATCTTTCTCGCTCCTTCTTTCTCCGCTTCAGCCATTGTTAGGTTATGTCCTATCTCTTAGAAGTTAGATCTTGTGCCCGAACCCGAACGAGTCGAGCCCAAAATGTTAAGCATTCACGTTCGGGTCGGGCCGACGCGCCAGACTAATAAATTATTTTTAAAAATCTGGGATAAAACCGAGAGCAGGCTCTCTGTATTGTGCATTTGCTTGTGCACGCACATGAACGCAGTGGCGCTGCCCGCTTTTTCTTCTTCTCCGCTGTGGCGCTTGCAATTCGTTACGAAAGACATTTTTATCAAATCGCATGTTTTTTTGTTTTTTTATATTAAACTTTCCCAGCGTTATTTCGTTGTGTAAATTTTTTTATAATGATCATAAAAATATGTAGACTATTTAAACATTAAGAAAACTTGCGTTTTTTTTCTGCCAACTGAGAATTCGTTACGAAAGACATTTTTATGCACACAAAGGCAACACAAATGAGATCCTTTTGAATCTTCTCCTCTGTGTGTCTGCAAAATCGCATTTTTTTTTCTATATTAAACTTTCCCAGTGTTATTTCGTTGTGTAAATGCTTTTATAATGATCATAAAAATATGGAGGCTATTTAAACATTAAGAAAACGTTTTTTTTCTGCCAACTCGACGAAATGAAAATAAATTGCTGCTGCTGCGGGTTTTTTTCTGCGTCACTCCAACAAATGTTTTTTTTTTTTTTTTTAATTCGGGTTTTTCGGGCTGGGCCTGCAAATCTAGTTAATTGATCGGGCTCGGGCCGGGTCGGGCTTCAATACCAGCGGGCCGTGTCGGGTCGGGCTGGATTTTTTAGGCCCGATCTAACCTCTACTATCTCTCTGCTTTCTCGATTGCAAAAAACTTATATTTGCTCATGTTGAAACAGATTGTTATGGCTGCTAAAATGCTGCTGCACTTCATTTTAATTATTGTTATGTGGTAGTTACTGATTGCATTTCTAAGTTGAGTGCACATATATAGTGGGCTAGGCCTACATTTGACTTTTGTTCAACATTGCAATTTAGTTGATGTTTTGTTTGCAACTGAACTGATCCCTGGATTTATATTGCGATAAAGATGCTGCTGCACTACAATATTTTCTTTGTCGTTTTCTTGAATATTTACTTGAATATTTTTATTGATGGGTCGTTGTGTTTAAAATACAGTGACTGTTATTCCTGATTTTGCACAGGAGTTCAGATGTTGCACTGTGTGAAAGGCTGCTACTGTGTGCAAAAAAAAAATGTGATGTTTTTTTTTTTTTAATATATATATATCTGAAAATATTTTCATTTGACTTCAACCAGGAGTGACACAAGAGCCAATAAAAAGTTGTTTAATGTCTGACCGCTTGTGTTGCCTCGTGATTCACGAAAAATATGCTTTGTTTTAGAATTTTAATGCATCACAGGCTTTAAGGCATCGCGATGCATTGCCGAATCGAACCAAATCGAATCGTGACCCTCCAAATCGTAATCGAATCGAATCGTGAGGGCACTGCCGATGCACACCTCTAGTGGCCGGTTGAGTCCCTTTTTCGGAACACCATAACCTTCATGTCCAAACTGCTGTTTTTTTCACTGACCAATTATAATCGACCTCCCTAAGATGTGGACGGAAAAGAAAAATTGACGAGAAATTTCAACGAAAGATTGTGTGGATGGTGGATAAAAAACCTCGACTAAATGCTGCGGTCCCACTGCCCCAAGCTAAGATCTCCTATTTTAATGAATATGTAGCACTACCCTCCCTTCACAATCCCATCACGGTGCTGACAGCCACAGTAATAGGATGGTAGGTGGGTCCCACACGTTTTTCTATGGCATGGCTCCCGAGGCGTGGCCTCCTCTCTGCCTGGGCTGCCGGCCGCGGGAATGGGGGGAGGTCGGGGCTCCGGTCTCGCGTCGCCCGATGGCGGTTCCTCGGCGTTCTTCTGCCTCCGCCTTCCCCTCTCTTCTCTAACTGGGTATCCGCCACGGATCGCTGGCTGGGCAGCGGAGTATCGGCTGGATGATGCCTGCTACGGTGTGGGACCCTGCCCTGCCCTGGGCTTGGTGGGCCGCTGGTGTGTGTGTGTGGTGTGTGGCGTGCCGTGTCAGCTGGGGGGCTGCGGCGGTGGCGTGTGGCCCGGGTGGGCGGACGGGCTTGGGGATGGGCGTGGGGTTGGTGGTGCGTCCCCTCTTGCCATCCCTGAGGGCCGGTAGATGGGCGCGCGGGTGGCCCAGGGGACCACCCTGGATTCCGGGGGCGAGGGGATCCTTTGCTGGGCTGCGGGAGGAGGGATGGGCTGGCTGGGTGGGAGCCGTGGCCCTGTGTCAGCGCCTGCATTGCGTCTGCGTGGTTGCCGCGTGCCCGGCGGGGCTCGCGTGCGGCTGGATGTTATTGGGCGCGCTCGAGCGGGGGGTCCCGGTGCCGGAATTGGCGGTGGGGCGGCGTAGGGTCGATCGCCAACGGGCTTACACTCATAAGGGATTCACACGATTACTGGGTTCTAGATCACAGAGATGATTTGTGAACACTTTACTTCTTTCTATCACTTAGCTTATAGACTCCCCCACTTTCTTCCCCCTCTTTCCCTGGTCAACAGGCCCCCCACATGGTGTCAACCGGAAATACATTCAGCACATATATTCAGACAATAGCACCAACATATTGGTAGTTAGTGTAGTTAGGCGTTCAATGTATTTCTTGTTGTTGTTTGTGTTTCTTCTCTTTCTTCTTTTGGGTTTCTTTTCTTCTGTTCCCCCATAACCCCTTCCTGTTCGCTGTTTTGTCATAATAAATGAGGTAAAAAAAAAAAATTTTTTTTACTTTAACATCCCAACAAATTCAAGCTGTCATGCCGACGCAGGGTACAACAGTGTAAACCCGTTTTATCCGTCGGCGTCTGAATGAAAAAAGACTCTATTGTAGGATACCCATGAAGAGCCCACTTCTGATCCAGAGACATAAAAAAGCCAAGCTGGAGTTTGCCGAAATATACCTGAGAAAGCCAAAAATGTTTTGGAAGAATGTTCTCTGGTCAGATGAGACAAAAGTAGAGCTTTTTGGGAGAAGACATCAATATAGAGTTTACAGGAAGAAAAAAAAATGAGGCCTTCGAAGAAAAGAACACGGTCCCCACAGTCAAACGTGGCGGAGGTTCCCTGATGTTTTGGGGTTGCTTTGCTGCCTCTGGCACTGGACTGCTTGACTGTGTGCATGGAATTATGAAGTCTGGAGACTACCAACATATTTTGCAGCAAAATATAGGGCCCAGTGTGAGGAAGCTGGGTGTCCCTCAGGGGTCTTCCCGTAGGATAATGACCCAAAACCAGACCTGAATCCCATAGAACACCTGTGGAGAGATCTAAAAATGGCAGTTTGGAGAAGGCACCCTTCAAATCTCATAGACCTGGGACAGTTGGGCGAAGAAGAATGGTCTAAAATTCCAGCAGAGCATTGCAAGAAACTCATTGATGGATACCAGAAGCGGTTGTTTTGCAATTATTTTGTCTAAAGGTTGTGCTACCAAGTGTAAGGCTGAGGGTGCCAATACTTTTGTCTGGCCCATTTTTGAAGTTTTGTGTAGAAAGATAATGATTTAAAGGGTATTATAATTTTAAGGGGCTGTGAGATACCAATGGAACCGTTATGTGGCATGATAACAAATATTAATAAAGTTAACAAAAAATATATCACATTCATGAGCAATTATCGAAAATAGATCGAAAATTAGGAACATTTCTGAAAGTATTCCAGAAACAGCCGAATGGGGCGGAGACGTCAAAACAAGGAAACAAAAGGTCGAGGCAGGTGCCATCGTTGTTTATCGATGAGAGAGTTGCGTTCGTGTTTTGTCAAAAAGTCGCTAAAATGGTTCAAACCTGTCATGCTATGTGGTGTACTCCAGTGGGGCAAATAAATATTTAGTCACCCCCTAATTGTGCTAGTTCGCCCACTTGAAAATATTAGTGAGGCCTGTAATTGTCAACATGGGTAAACCTCAACCACGAGAGAAAGAATGTGGGAAAAAAAAACAGAAAATCACATTGTTTGGTTTGTAAATCATTTATTTGCAAATCGTGGTGGAAAATAAGTATTTGGTCAATACCAACAGTTCATTTCAATACTTTGTTATGTGCCCTTTGTTGGCAATAACGGAGGCCAAACATTTTCTGTAACTCTTCACAAGCTTTTCGCACACTGTTGCTGGTATTTAGGCCAGTTCCTCCATGCAGATCTCCTCTAGAGCAGTGATGTTTTGGGGCTGTCGTTGGGCAAAACGGACTTTCAACTTTCTCCACAGATTTTCTATGGGGTTGGGATCTGGAGACTGGCTAGGCCACTCCAGGACCTTGAAATACTTCTTACCAAGCCACTCCTTTGTTGCCCTGGCTGTGTGTTTGGGATTATTCTCATGCTGAAAGACCCAGCAACGTCTCATCAATGCTCTTGCTAATGGAAGGAGATTTTCACTCAAAATCTCTCGATACATGGCCCCATTCATTCTTTCCTTTACACTGATCAGTCGTCCTGGTCCCTTTGCAGAAAAAAAGCCCCAAAGCATGATGTTTCCACCCCCACGCTTCACAGTGGGTATGGTGTTCTTCGGATGGAATTCAGTATTCTTTCTCCTTCAAACACAAGAACCTATGCTTCTACCAAAAAATTCTATTTTGGTTTCATCTGACCATAACACATTCTCCCAGTCCTCTTCTGGATTGTCCACATGGTTAATGCTCTCTAGCAAACCGCAGACGGGCCTGGACGTGTACTGGCTTCAGCAGGGGGACATGTCTGGCTGTGATGGATTTGAGTCCCTGGTGGCGCATTGTGTTACTGATAGTAGCCTTTGTTACTTTGGTCCCAGCTCTCTGTAGGTCATTCACCAGGTCCCCCTGTGTGGTTCTGGGATTTTTGCTAACTGTTCTTGCTATCATTTTGACGCCACGGGGTGGGATCTTGCATGGAGCCCCAGATCGAGGGAGATTATCAGTGGTCTTGTATGTGTTCAATTTTCTAATAATTGCTCCCACAGTTGATTTCTTTACCACCAAGTGTTTTACCCATTGTAGATTCAGTCTTCCCAGCCTGGTGCAGGTCTACAATTTTGTCTCTGGTGTCCTTCGACAGCTCTTTGGTCTTGGCTATAGTGGAGTTTGGAGTGTGACTGACTGAGGTTTTGGACAGGTGTCTTTTATACCGATAATGAGTTAAAACAGGTGCCATTAATAGAGGTAACGAGTGGAGCCTCGTTATGCCTCGTTAGAAGTTAGACCTCTTTGACATACAGAAATCTTGCTTGTTTGTTGGTGACCAAATACTTATTTTCCACTCTAATTTGGAAATAAATTCTTTAAAAATCAAACAAAGTGATTTTCTGTTTTTTTTCCCACATTCTGTCTCATGGTTGAGGTTTACCCATGTTGACAATTACAGGCCCGTCTAATCTTTTCAAGTAGGAGAAATTGCACAATTGGTGGTTGACTAAATACTTATTTGCCCAACTGTATGTACATAGACCTGACATGGCAAGAACTAGGTACTGTTTACATGCGGGGAAAAAAAAGAACGACTGACGAGAGTCTGGCGTCATAAAATCGAAAATCATGAAAGTCGGGTCAGTCGTAACCTGGGGACTACCTGTGTATATATATCCGTTACTATATCACACCAATTTGAAGGTTTTCTGAGTAACTCTAAAAGTGACGCTACCAAATGGGTTGGGCGACTGTGCAGCCAATGAGTTCATTAATTAAAAAAAGAACTGATCCTGAAATAGAACCACTTGTAAGCATTGTGACCTTTTCAACTTTTCCCACCAGACACAAAGAAAGGCAACAAACACGTATGCCTATTTACACTAAGTGTGCGTTCACCTGCACATGTGTAATGTGGCCTCGTCCTTTTTGTGTGTGTTTGGGCGATAAGCTGCCAAAGTGAGTGAGAAGAGGTAGCTAATGGACTCCAAAAGGCCGAGTGCTTGTCACACAAACATTTCTGCTGTCACAGCATTTTATCGCAGGTAATACAACGGCGCGCACACACACACGCATGTCCCACAGCAGCCATTTGTCGTCTTTTTGCCGAGGGTGTCTGGGACGGACGGGAGAGTGGAACAAAGAGGAAGAGACAGCCAGAGAGGACACTTGTGTTTTCACTCTTGTTGCGGCAAACCTCATGTGACACACTGAGAAAACACACAAGCGCGCACACGGTAAGGGAGGGGAGGTTGCGGCGGTAACGCCGACGTGAACGGAAGCTTCCGGAAGCTTGCTCGGGAAGAGAAATTGTCACGTGTATAGCGGTGCGCGTTTAGCTTAATGTTGGAAAATTAGAGAATGTTTAGATGACACAGAATTACCATCTCTCTCAAAAAGAGTCGAGATTGCCCTCCTGGCCACAAACATTCACTCATACACAATTTACGCACCACAAAAATTAAACAGGTTAACTAGTTAGGGAGGAAGATAAAATAGTTAAGCGTAAAATATACAGTATACATACGTATATGAATAAAATATATTTTGAAAAAAGATGTTACGTTGCTCAATGGTTTACGGCTTCCTTCATCCATCCATCCATTATCTACCACTTAATCCGGGTTCGGGACGCGGGGGCAGCAGCTTCAGTCGGGAAGCCCAGACATCCCTCTCCCCAGCCTCTTCATCCAGCTCTTCTTGGGGGTTTCCAAGGTGTTTCCAGGCCAGCCGAGAGACAGTTTCCCCACAGTGTCCTGGGTCATTCCCGGGGCCTCCCGGGGAAACATGCCCGGAACATCTCTTCAGGGAGGCGTCCAGGTTCATGTCCCAAGAAATAGCTTCCATAGCTGGGGGTCGGATGGCCAAGGCCTTTGGCTCCCGACTAACTCCCTACACACCTGACTCCTTTGGCCCCTCCCACAGGTGGTGAGCCAATGGGAAGGGGGAGCCACATTGCCAGTTTGGGCTGTGCCCCGCTGGGTCCAATGGATACGGGCCCGGCTGCCAGACCGAACCTTCGAGACCCACCTCCAGTCCTGGCTGGAGGCGGGCCCGGTAACCCACCTCCGTGCAAGGGAAACCTAAGTCCATTCAGATTTTTCATCATAAGAGGTCTCGATTTTTTTTTAACCTGTCCTGTTCATCTGCTTTGATGCGAAGTATGTGAATGTTAGTGTGGCTATGGTCTGAGTAGTTTCTGTATCACATGGGACCATGATATATTCCCGTTTTGATTATTCAATGTGTTTAGGAGTGTTTAGGAGAAATCATCAAGCAGGGGGCTACGGGTGGAAAAAAAGAAATATAGAACTACCAATGACTATAGTAGTGCTATCGTTAGCTTATTGTATTCCCGTGGACGCCATGTGGGGGAGAGGGGGGTGGCAAAAAGAGATGTGATTAGGCAGGGTGGAGCGTACACAAACCAGCAATGTAAAGTGTAGAACCCAGTAATATGTAAATTACATGTACATGTGGATGTATGTTGACATCCTATTCTATGCTGCCTGATCGCAAATCCTGGCACCAACATTCTCTCTACTTGATTGTGTCTTATTGCTCCCAGTCATGTGTGAATCCCATCAGACATGTGAAAGTCCTGCAGACAAGTGGAAATGCGGCGCGGGGGCTGCCACAGCCCCTCGCTAGCTAATCGGGGGGACAAGCCAGAGTAGCCCATCCCTTCTACCGCAGCTCCAGCAAGTGGGCCTCCGCCATTCCTTCCGGACTAATCACGCCCCCATTAATGGGCCTTCAGGGAAGATATGAGGAGACGCGCCACCGCCCCCCACATCTTCCCTCACGAGCATCCACCCACCAGCCTTCGCCGCAACTCTCCAACCAACACGGCACACCGCAAAACCCCCGCGGCCCACTCGGTCCGGGGCAGGACAGGATCCTCACGTGGAGAGGATGGTCTTTTGAGCCATGCTTTGTCTGGTCCCTGACCTAGGACCAGTTTTCCATGGGTGATATTGCCCCAGACAACATACTGTAGCTCCTAGTATCATTCTGACACACAAACCCCTCCACCACGATAAGATGATGACTCATGGACTTAAACCTTCAATAGATAGGTAGATTTATTAGCAGACTCAATGGCTAACTCCTATCAAAGGCTTGAAGGGAACCTTTTTGGAAGAATTGAACTTTTTTCAAGCTCTTCAAAATTTATTGGATCCATTTATTGTATGTGGGTGGAGATGAGTAGGTCCACTTAAGAAGAATAAGCCTCCTTGCAAGTAGGGTGGTGATAGCAATGACTTTCCTTGATGATTTATACCAGTCCTTCTCAAGACATCTCCAAGCCCAATGTCTGGACCACCAAATCCCACCATCAGCTCTTCTGCTAGCCAACAATGGACAGTCCAGAATAATGAAAGGACATCCTCTCCTCCCACTAGGAACATCTAATAACAGAGGAACCCACGACAAAGAAGTTGACACTCATCACTCACGTGGTGCTGAGGCTGGCAAAACCCTCAACTCTCGTTGCCTTGACAACAGTAACGCCCTGATGCCCAATCCACAACAGACTAAACAACGTTCAAACACACCCTTCTTCTGGCCCATAGCCCGCCCCAAAAATGCCTTCAAAAGACTGATTTCTTTAGCTAGCAATGTTTTTTTCTGGGGAATCTTTTGTCGACCTGCGATATGGTAACCCTGGATCCAGCCTTCCTCTTCTTCTGCGTCTGTTGCTGTTTTTGCCTTGCTGTCTGATTGCTGTCGACTTGCGTTTCGAAGTCTTTTTCCATCTTATAAAATAGTTTTAACTAAAGATGTCCCGATCGATCGGGATGCCGATCGATTGGGTCCGATCACGTCATTTTCAAAGTATCGGAATCAGCAAAAAAATATCGGACATGCCTTTTTTTAATATAGATACTGCATATATTTTAATTAAATTGTTTTGTAATTGTATTTAAAGTTACAGACAAAAGGTCTTACATTCAATCCAGTGTCTTTAGTTTTGGCTCAAAGTGGGGCTATCAAATTTATCGCGTAAACGGCGGTAATTAATTTTTTTAAATTAATCACGTTAAAATATTAAATGCAATTAACGCATGCGCTGCACAACCCACTCACGCATTGTCGCGTTCAATCTATAATGGCGCCGTTTTACCTAAATATAGAGCTAACAGGCAGCGTAAAATGAGTAGAGAGAATTTTGGCAGCCTTTGGAACCTCTTTTTAATTGGCTAAAGCCTTAAAATCCATCTCTCACCAGTTAGAAATATCGTGGAGAGCAATGAGGGGAAGAACGGTAGCGGTTGATATTTTCCTTAACACCCTATGTACTACCCAACGCAGAGAAGGTATATCAATTGGTGCCACTACGCACAGTCATGGTTGCACTTCCCATCATGCATTTGGGCAGAACAGTTAAATGGCTGCAGTATCATTTACTGAAAGCTCAACAAATACACTAGATGGTAATATTTAGTCACAATATACAAAGTCACTAGTCTTTCTATCTGTGGATCCCTCTCACAGAAAGAATGTTAATAATGTAAATGCCATCTTGAGGATTTATTGTCATAATTAACAAATACAGTACTTATGTACTGTATGTTGAATGTATATATTCGTCCGAGTTTTATTCATTTTTTGCTTAATGCATTGCCAAAATGTATATGATCGGGAAAACTTATCGGGAATGATTGGAATTGAATCGGGAGCAAAAATAAAAGCAATTGGATCGGGAAATATCGGGATTGGCAGATACGCAAACTAAAACGATCGGATCGGGAGCAAAAAAACATGATCGGAACAACCCTAGTTTTGACCCCTTGTACTGACTCCAAGGTGAGCACGTGGAGTTTGGCCTTTTGGCCGGGTTGTTGGTGTTGCGCTGGCCCGGGTTGTTAGAATTGTGCTAGCGCGGTTCCAGTGGTTCGACTTGCGTGGCCAAAAGGTCAAATTCCGACAAGCATAAAACATGGTCTCAGTCATGCTGGACGATAAAACTGCTGTCAAAATGAAAATTGTCCCTCTGTCTAATGACACTGTTGTTTTTGCTTTATTTATTTTTTCCGTAAAGTTGTTTGGCATAAAACAATTTGGCGCAAAATCTTTACTTCTTCCTGGGGAGGCGTAACAGAAAATAATTAAGATGCCCTGATTTAGACCAAGCGGGTGAGGGAGATATTCCAAAAATTACAATTAGGGGTTCAGTGTTCACCTTGTTACGGAGCACTTTTGCTAACATTTCAAAAACAATTTGTCAAAACAAAAGACATAAAATTTGAGACATGACCAAAAACCATATGAATCTGATTGGCTGCCACAAAAATTTGATCTTCCAGGGAAAATTTTGGCCAACCTCGCATTTGTAATGCGACTCATGTGTAGAATCTTACATTGTAAGACTCGGTGTCTAGCGCATATTGATGAAGAATGTACAAGAATGAGCATGTTGTTCCATCGTTCATCAAATATGTTATTGTTAAGTTCTTGCTCAACCACTTAATCTTAAATTGTATTTATTTTTTGCTGGGCTCCAAACGCACGAACCTTTATCTCTCAAAGCCACTCAGACTCGTGTGTTGCTAGCTAATTGAGCATCTAAATAAAGTCATTCATCACTGCTCCGGTGTGAAGACGGACACGTCCAGAGAGGTGATGTTCATCAAATGAGCCCCTCCCCCTTTTTGTTCCCTTAATGGCAAGCCACTTGCACTTTATTTCGCTGAGCTTGCACGTCGCCACGCAAACAGAGGCAAGGTTACCCCCCGGTTTACGCTCATTGGGATTTTTGCATGGAGGACTTCCAGCGTGCATTCATCAAAAATAATGAATCAAATGATGAGTGTGAGCACGATAAACACGCGGCCGCTGTATTCATCATCAAGGCGGTGCTGATGAATTGGTTAGCGCCGACTTGGTCAACGCTAACAACGTCCCCCGTGACCGCCCGTTTATTGAGACCCCCCCCACTCTCTCTTTTCCCCAGTAGTGTGTTTAGTCGTCAGTGTTTTCTTGTTTGTACAGACTTCCTGAAAGGGGTCATATTTGAGTTTTATTATTATGGGGATGGGTCGAAAACCTCCCTCCACATATAATTAGGGCCCAAGTGGTGCGAGAGTCCTATTGTAATACAAAGAATTATGTTTTTTTTTTTTTTCAGGGTAAATTTAAATGGCCTTAACATACTCGAAAACTCACCAAAATTTGGACACACATGCAGTTTAGCGTAAATTTGGATAATTTTGCAACTTCATGAAAAACAAGAGCTCAACATCACCCTGTTTGAATTTTTCAAAAAGGCTTCCCTTGATAGATTTTTTCAACGTAAAGCAATGAAATTTGGGGAGTCGATACCTTGTGCAAAACTGCTCCAAAACGTCTCTTGCACCCGTATTCCAAACCCAACAGGAATGGCAGGTATTTTGGATTAAATGTAATTTTTTCATTGATTTATAGGGTGCACATTTGAGACCTTGGCATCTAGGGAGTAAGTTAGATTCTCTTCAAAATTGGTGAGACTGTTCATGAGACATATGAGATCTTAAATTATCAAAATTGTTTTGCAACAGATTTTAATCACATTTAAGATTAGATTAAAAACGTTCCTATTCGACAAAGCTTATGGTTAGGCTAGTTGAAGTCAGAGTAGACTCACAGTTTAGTCTTAAGCTGCACTAGAAGCTATAATGCTGGGGGAAGTACAGCCTTTTCTTACTCTACCTACCACTTGTCTTACTTTATTTCTATTTTCCAATGTTAATATCTAGTTGTCTAGTCTCTTCATCACTAGTCATCCGGTGTCCCCTTTCCCCCCTCCCCTCTGGGGAGGGGCTATTTTTCAGCTGCAGCCTCCTGACTGTCCGGACCCCTGGCTGGATAGACGTCCTCGCTGCTACCCCCGTCTCATCTGACTAGATGGACCTCTTCTTGCTCCTTTACTCCACTGTATTTTCACGGACTGTAACTTCACTTGCTAATTCCCATTAGCAGTTCTGGGGTTCCTGTCTATCCGTCCTGGGAGTGGATCTCTCCTGACTGTGGTACTCCCCGAGGTTTCTCATTTTTCTCCCAATTGACTCTGGAGTTTTTGGAGTTTTTCCTTGCCGGCATGGAGGGTCTTAAGGATAGGGGATACCCAGGACTTGAACTGTATCTATTCATCTTTGTTGCTTCATTTCTAATTATGTATCATATTGCGTCTGTAAAGCCCTTTGAGACCTCTGTTGTGATTGAGGGCTATACAAATAAATTGAATTGAATTTAAAATGTCCTGGTATTTCAAAGCATTCATGATGCTATGCACCCCAACAAGGTTCCCAGGGCCTTTGGAAGCGAAACAGCCCCCACAGCATCACTGACCCACCCCCATACTTCACAGTGGGTATGAGGTGCTTTTCAGAATGTGCATCTTTCTCAATCTTGGTCTCATCTGACCAAAGCACACGGTCCCAGTTGAAGCCTGGGACCGTGTGTATTTTTGCATGAAACCAAGATTGAGTTTTTTGGCAACAAACACTCTAAGTGGGTCTGGCGTGCCACGAAAGATGCGCATGCTGAAAAGCACCTCATACCCACTGTGAAGTATGGGGGTGGGTCAGTGATGCCATGGGGCTGCTTCGCTTGCAAAGGCCCTGGGAACCTTGTTAGGGTGCATGGCATCATGAATGCTTTGAAATACCAGGACATTTTAAATCAAAATCTGTTGCCCTCTGCCCGAAAACTGAAGATGGGTCGTCACTGGGTCTTTCAGCAAGACAATGACCCTAAACATATGGCCAAATCTACACAGAAATGGTTCACCAGACACAAAATCAAGCTCCTCTCATGGCCATCTCAGTCCCCAGACCTTGTTTTGTTGGCAAAAGGGGGTTGCACAAAATATTAACACCAGGGGTGCTAATAATTGTGACACAAATTATTTGATGTCAAAAAATTTTTTCTATATGTGGGATTTTTTCCCCACTAATGAATGCACTTGTATTGAAGGTTGGATTTTTCTCTTTTTTTCCATTAAGGTCCCATATTATTTGAATAAAAAAAAAATATTAGACGCTAAAAAACACATCTTTTTCAGGGGTGCCAATAATTATGGAGGGCACTGTATCTGGCATGTATGAGAGGTATCCCATCCTGAACACGACTGCATTGAAATATTACCCATTAGGCCTGCCCCCCCCCGCTAGGAACAGGAACACTCTTTTATTTATTTATTTTTTACTGGACAGGCATTTCTACGCCAAATATCCCGTTGTTGGTGAGAGCCGTATCCTGAAGGATCCTGTAAAGGTCATTTGCATCAAACCTACAGCGCCAACTAGTGGCAGCAGAAAGTCAGTCATTTTACTTATACATGTTCATTTCCTTTCAGGCTGGTCAGTGTAGTTACAAGACCTTTTGTAATACCTATGAATACCTTAATATTTTAAGGACCATCTCCACATGTCTCTGTGTCAATGACGACCCTATGTTCGCCATTAAAAGGAAGTAGATTTCTTCAGAGACACTGAATTTGGCATACTTGGTTGAATTGTCCCAATTAGAAGATTCATTTTGGTTTTTAATTAGGGTGTGGCTGCACAGCTTAGTAGTGCCTCCTTCTTAATAAGTGAAGTGACCCGATGTCAAGAACACGTGTCACCAAAATATCCACAAATCAACAGGAAGTGACCCGATATTAACCAGACGTGTCCTTTAAATGTCCCAAATCAACTGGGCTGGTCTGAAATCTCTATCTTATATAGCAAAGCTTCATCGTCCTTTCTCTAGAAATTGTAGTTTCTATTTTCTATTTAAATTTGTGTCTAATGGGGGCCAATTTAACGGAAGTAATTTGACAGTCGGGCTGAGAACCAAAAGTGGTATTTGCCATGTGGCAAAATGGATTTTTGCCACGTGGTATTTTTTTTTATTATTGCAATGTGGCATTTTTTTTTTTTTTTTTTTTACAAATGTGGCAAAATGGATTTTGCCATGTGGCATTTTATTGCCCAAATTTTATTTCGCAAATTGGCAAATACTACTTTGGTTCTTGGACCTACTGCATTTTTTTTTTTGCCAATGTGGCAAAATGGATTTTGCCCTGTAGCATTTTTTTGGGCACTTGGCAAAATGGATTTTGCCACGTGGCATTTTATTGCCATGTGGCAAAATGGATTTTGCCATGTGGCATTTTTTTGTTCGCCATGTAACATTTTTTTGCCTTGTGTCAAGATGGATTTTGCCATGTTGCATTTTTTTTTGCAATGTGTCAAAATTGATTTTCCCATGTAGCATTTTTTTTTCCATGTGGCATTTTTTTTCCATGTGTCAAAATGGATTTTGCAATGTAGCATTTTTTTGCCATGTGCAAATTTTTTTTTGACATTTGGCCTTTTTTTTGGTATGTGGTAAAATGGATATGCTTATGGGCATTTTTTTGATAGAAAATCAGAGCCACACATGTTTTTCTTACATTTCATGTGAATGATAAATTTGGCCATGCATAGCTGTGAATGGCATAGCATGATTTGGTTGCCATTTGAATGTCAATGTGCTGTAATGCTAAGTGTAAGGTAAAAAATCACAGCCACACGTTTTTCCGCTATTTGATATGAATGGAAAATTTGGACGTCCATAGCCGCCAATGGCATGGACGTGCATGGCCTGCAAAACTGCCATACACCGCAAAAAATGCCACATACAAAAAAAAAATGCCACAACCAAAATCAATATTGTCACATTAAAAACAAACAAAACAAAATGCCACTTGACAAAATTCATTTTGCCATTTGGCAAAAAAATTGCTACATGGCAAAGAAAAAATAACACGGCAAAAATCCATTATGCCACATGGCAAAAAAATGTCACATGGCAAAATCAATATTGCCACATAGCAAAAAAAAAACAAATGCCACATGGCAAAATCATTTTTGCCACTTGGCAAAAAAAAAATGCCACATGGCAAAATCCATTTTGTCACTTCGCAAAAAAAAATGCCGCATGGCCAAATCTATTTTGCCACATGTCAAAATCTATTTTGCCATATGGCAAAAAAATGCCGGATGGCAAAATCAATATTGCCACATGGCAAAAAAAAAAAAAAATGCTGCATGGCAAAATCCATTTTGCCACTTGACAAAAAAATGCCGCATGGCAAAATCCATTTTGCCGCATGGCAAAAAAATGCCACATGGCAAAATCAATATTGCCACATGGCAAAAAAAATGCCACATGTCAAAAAAAAGCCACATATTGTGAGAGTATTTATTGGTAAAACAGTGAAACTTTGAGGAAAACATTGTATGCCGATTTACATTGTGCACCCCTGAATCTTCTGCTTGTGCCCCTAAAATTTTACGTTAGGGGCCCCTGTGCTCCCAGTAAAAAATGCCAGACAGGATTCCTGAATTATTCATAAATATCGCTTTTTTGCCGTACAAAAAAAAAAAAAAATTTTCAAAAGTAATGGTCATCGGCCAGCCGGGTCTACCAAGGAGGTGTCCCTTACTTATTCATTTTTCAGGGAGTTGGCAAGCCTCTTGCAACAAATGCTACCGCACTTCTGATGTCTTTATTTTTGACCATCAGCCACCGTTGCGTGTAACCGTATAAAATGAAAATCTCAAATTGCTTGTTCAGGATGATTGACTGACCAAAAGCGTGGTAAACGCGCACCCTCACGTGAGTCCGAGTGTTTAGTATCAATCAGACACAACGTGGTTGAAGTGAGATTGTGACCCCAGGCTGCGAGACTTGTCCTTATAATGAGCGCGCGCGGACCTGCGCCGTGTACGACAATGTCTAAAATGGCCGCCGGCAGTCGGAATAGATGAATAGCAAGCAGCTAACGTCTCATCCCGTTTCCCTGCGGGCGGATCCCCGCCAGCGACCGCACACGCACACTCAGCTTATGGAGTTTAGTACTAGTTGCTTGCTCGCTCTGCACAACTGAAGTACTTGTTGCAAAACACGGGAAAATGTTTCAAGTATTCGCTGAGAGTGCAAAATCGTGTGAGGCGTCGTCGTCCAGAGACGTGTGAAATTATTCCGCGGCCTCAGGTGGAAGTCTGACTTTTCCGGGCGACCTTGTCATCGCCACCACCGCGCTCTACCTTTATCGTTGCGCGTTATTTCCGCTTATCGTCGTGCGCGGACCCAAGGCCTCAACACACTGAAACAATAACTCCTTATTTGTCATTTTTCGGGAATTCATCCACTTTGGGGAAGTAAGAGAAACTTTTAGGCTTTGTTTTGCTTTTATCAATGCTTTTTGTGGCTTCTTTTTAGCTGGAGAAGGGCTGCAGTTATCGATTATTTGGGTCATTGATTAATCTATCAATTAGTTTGATAGATTGACCAACATTTAATGAATTGCAGATTAAATTTTAGGAGATTTAAAACAAATAGTTGCTTATGCTTGCAATAATATTTATTTTGGCTTGCTAAGATTACACTTTCAAAAGAGCATTATAGTGCCTATGCCAGCAAAAAGCATGTTTATTTCAAATTTCCCCAGTATTTTATGCTCCTGAATGAAATGGACCACTTTGATATGGTTAGAAGACCGATATATTTATTTTAGGGCTGTCAAAATTATCGCGCTAACGGGCGGTAATCAATTTTTTAAATAAATCACGTTAAAATATTTGACGCATTTAACGCACATGCCCCGCTCAAACAGATTAAAATGACAGCACAGTGGAATGTCCACTTCTTACTTGTGTTTTTTTGGTGTTTTGCTGCCCTCTGCTGGCGCATGGGTGCGACTGATTTTATTGGTTTCAGCACCATGAGCATAGTGTAATTATTGACATCAACAATGGCGAGCTACTACTTTATTTTTTGATTGAAAATTATACAAATTTTATTAAAACAAAAACATTAAGAGGGGTTTTGATATAAAATTTCTATAACTTGTACTAACATTTATCTTTTAAGAACTACAAGTCTATCTATCCATGGATCGCTTTAACAGAATGTTAATGCCATCTTGTTCATTTATTGTTATAATAAACAAATACAGTACTTATGTATCGTATGTTGAATGTATATATCCGTCTTGTGTCTTATCTTTCCATTCCAACAATAATTTACAGAAGAATATGGCATATTTTATAGATGGTTTGAATTGCGATTAATTACGATTAATTATTTTTTTACTCGATTAAAATTTTTAGTCGTTTGACAGCCCTAATTGCGATTAATTACGAATAAATAATTTTTAAGCTGTAATTAACTCGATTCAAAATTTTATTGGTTTGACAGCCCTAATTTACTTAGTTTCTTTTTAATCCCGTGCCATGTTAACGAGCGACTTCCTGTTTTGACGAGGATTGCGAATATGCCTTAGCCTTTCAAAGTCCCATCTAATAAAAAATTTTCACATACAAAATAATAATTCAATGGTGACGGTACCAATGAGGTGTCCCTTACTTTTTCAGGGAGTTGGCAATCCTACTTTTAAATCTCGCGAGAAATCACCAGACTATTGCAATTAGTTGGAAAGACACATTATGTTGCATCAACAATATCTAATCAAGCTCCTCATTCACTGTTCATGTTTGTGTAAAGACTGCATGATTCAATCATGCTCACCTTGGAAACATGATGGTTTCTTGCTGAAAATGCACACTGTCTTTTAATAATTTTTACATACTGCCTAATTCATTTTTTTGAGTGCACTGTCAAATCAAGTGTTACCAAATACCATAATTAGCAATTAATGAAACAACTGGAAGAATAACTGAATAAGTAATTAGCACAGAACCTGAATTTTGATTGTTATTTACATCTGTACCACTGCAATGCATGTTAGGAGGCATGTTGGACAACAAAAGTGTTGACAGCAGGTGGCAGCAGAGGTTGACTGTCTCCTCCAAGGGAGCAAAGATGGTCAAATGAAGCTTCTTCAAGCAATAAAGCTTTGCAGCCAAGTGGTTCAAAGCTTCATGGTGGTTCATTTGGTCTTAGGCAGTCGTATGGTGTTGCTGTCAAATAAAACATTACCGATTATTATCCTTTGGTGTAAATATCCCATAATATAGTGAGGACGGCTGCGGCTTGTAGTCCACTTTGGCTTATCCAAGAACAAATGTAATTTTTGTGTCAAATTTGGTGGGTGGCGGCTTATAGTCAGGTGCGCCTTGTTGTGCAAAAATTACGGTAGTCGTGAAGAAAAAATGCGCCCACGCCGCTTAAAAAAAAGAATAAATAAAAAAGATAAACAGTAAGAGGTAAACAGTATCTACAGTGTATTTGATACACCTCCGATTTTGCTGGTTTTCCCACTTGCAAGCCATGTAGAGGTCTGGAATTTGTATCATAAGTTCTCTTCAACTCTGAGGGACGGAATCTAATACAAAAATCCAGAAAATCATATTGTATAATTTTTAAATATTACATTTGTATTTAACTGCATGAAATAAGTTTTTGGTACATTACCAACTAGTAAATATTTCGGCTCTTAGTTCATTTTTTAAGAGCCCCTCATTACTGGAAGTAACTGCACCTGTTTGAACTTATTACCTGTATAAAAGACACCTGTTCACATGCTCAAACAAACAAACTCCAACCTCTCCACAATGGCCAAGACCAAAGAGCTGTGTAAGGACATCAGGGATAAAATAATAGACCTGCACAAGGCTGGGATGGGCTACAGGGAAATAAGCAAGCAGCTTGGTGAGAAGGTACCAACCGTTGGAGGGATTATTAGAAAATGGAAGAAGTTCAAGTTGACGGTCAATCTGCCTCGTTCTGGGGCTCCATGCAAGATCTCACCTCGTGGGCATCACTGATCATGAGGAAGGTGAGGGATCAGCCCAGAACTACACGGCAGGACCTGGTCAATGACTTGAAAAGAGCTGGAACCACAGTCTCGAAAAAAACCATCAGAAAGACATTACGGCGTCATGGATTAAAATCTTACAGCGCACGAAAGGTCCCGCTGCTGAAGCCAGTGCATGTCCAGACACGTCTGAAGTTTGCCACTGACCATCTGAATGATCCAGAGGAGCAATGGGAGAAGGTCATGCGGTCGGATGAGACCTAATGGAACTTTTTGGTCTAAACTCGGCTCGTCGTGTTTGGAGGAAAAAGAAGGATGAGTACAACCTCAAGAACACCATCCCAACTGTGAAACATGGAGGAGGAAACATCATTTTTTTGGGGCTTCTTCTCTGCCAAGGGTACAGGACAACTGCACTGTATTGAGGGGAGGATGGATGGGGCTATGTATCGCCAGATCTTGGCTGACAACCTTCAGTGAGAGCCCTGAAGATGGGTCATGGCTGGGTCTTCCAGCATGACAACGACCCAAAGCACACAGCCCAGACAACTGAAGAGTGGCTCCGTAAGAAGCATCTTAAGGTCCTGGAGTGGCCTAGCCAGTCACCAGATCTGAACCCGATAGAAAATCTATGGAGGGAGCTGAAAGTCCGTGTTGCCCGGCAGCAGCCCCGAAACCTGAAGGCTCTTGAGAAGATCTGCATGGAGGAGTGTGCCAAAATCCCTGCTGCAGTTTGTGCAAACCTTGTGAAGGACTACAGGAAACGTTTGGTATCTGTAATATCAAACAAAGGTTGCTGTACCAAATATTAAGTTGGATTTTTGTGATGTATCAAATACTTATTTCATGCAAATTTATTATTTAAAAACATACACCGTGATTTTCTGTTTTTTTTAATTAGATTCCGTCCCTCACAGTTGAAGAGAACTTATGATACAAATTACAGACCTCTACATGCTTTGCAAGTGGGAAAACCAGCAAAATCGGCAGTGTATCAAATACTTGTTCTCCCCACTGTATTTACATGTACCCTGTCCACCTCACAGGACCACGGCGGCTGCCACTGCCCTCCTGTCGGTGGGGTGGTCGGCGAGGCCTTGGGTGGGGCTTGTTGTCCTCTGAGTGCGGTGGATATCCCCTGGTGTCCAGCGCTTAGCTTAGCGCCTGTTCGGTGTGTGGGGTGGGTGCTCAGGCGGCGACTTACTGCTGACAAAACTCTGGTCGTACAGGTCGTACCGAACAGCCCTGACCAAGGGGCTTGGTACCAGGTACTCCCTAAAGACCCTCCTAAGGTCTCCCTAAAGGACACAGTCGAACTGACTAAATGCAGGTTATGCTGTTCTATTGTCCCTACCAATGTTGAGACCAAACCTACAAACTTGCATTTGAGCACTTATTTTTTGACATTTTGTCATTCGCTGCCACCTTCCGAGCTCCAACGGATTGGATGTCAGCTCGTGTTAGACTCGTTTCACTTCACAGCAAGAACTTGTTTTTTCTGTTTATGAGTTGTTTTGTAGAATATCCTAGAATGCTTTCCTGATCATCACTATCGTGAGCTACCCATAGGTACACCAAAAATATTACACAAAGTCATTAGCATAATTAAAAATAAAGCCATGACAAAAAGGACTCTAAGTACATTTCGGATTTTTTTCCCCTTCTTCGGCCCACCACCTTCCTCCTCCTCCTCCTCCTCCTCGTAGCGGTGGTGGCAGCGCTAGTTTTTTAAGTTCAGCCGGCGAGAGCATGTCTTCATTAGCCGCATTAACATTCACAGGCTGTAGTAAATTCTGACAGTGAAAAGGTCCCCGTAACCTTTAGTTGTGCGCAAATTTACTTCCCCAGAAAATTACAGCTGGCACCGTCTTAATTAATGCGGCTCTCTTCCCGCGGACGCCGCCAGCCTGTCAGCGGCTCGAGTAGAAGAGGAAGTGAAATGGAGAAGAAGAAATCGGCGCTCGCAAAAGAATAAAGGGGGGATGTTTGAGTCCGCTAAAAGCCGGCCGGGGGGGTTGTGTTTGCTAAGTACGTTGAAATCTATACCATCGGCCGCGCTTTGTCATTTGGGGGGGCGTTAGAGGGACCTAATACATATTTTATCCCGGGCTATCTCCCGGGTGCAGATGTTGCTCTGTCGCAGGGCTAAAGAAGGAAGCGCAAATCCATCTTGCCCCGCAAACAACCAAAAGTGCCTTCACGACACAATAATCTCGGTCAAAAGGGAACAATAACGTGTAAATTGTTAGGGAAGCCGCACCACTAGTTGGCAGTGTCGCGCTATGCAAGCACATTAACTACTTGAGAGGAAAATATTATTAGTTATAATTAACACTTTATGTCGCGCTCATTTAGCTATGGCTGCCAGTGACTGTGCTGGATGTCCAATCCATTTTTGGCATATGTTCATTCGACCCTCCCAGTCGAAAATGACAAGAACAACAACAATGTATATGTACATTTATACATACAGTATGTATGTAATGAATCAGAAAAATAACCAATAAAGAACTATATTTAAATAATGGCCTTTATGGGTCCAGGACACACATTTACGTCATTGCTCCTTTTCATCTCTTCTTATAACAGCTACATACAGTAGGTGTTGTGTGGGTGCCCCCTCTCCGGGGGCACAGTGCCCTCCCGGGTCCGTCCGGCTTGGCCTGCGTCTCCTTGCACTGGATGCCGTCGTGGTGCTCCCCGGTAACATACTGCGCACCCCTCTCAGCCCAGGGTGGGGGTTGCACCTCCGTCGCTTGGGCCCGTCTCGGGTCCTCCTGGGGCTTCTGAGGTTAGGGTTTGTGTGGCTTGTTGTCCCCTGCTGGTGGGGGGTTGTTTTCCGAAATTTCCAGGTTTGCGGTGAATGAGTAACAGGCACACTTTTGCTCAATAGACGATGTTTATTGATTAGATAATGCAGAATAAACTAGATTTATTGATTAAAATCCCACAAGAGCAAGCAAACATATCAAAAACAAGCAAACAAATGGTAACGTAATGCTAGATTTGAGTTTGTCAATCTCAGAATCGCCGCGTTACGTTACAGCACAACTAGTTGTCCCTTAGAAATGAAAATCGCTTACCGTGACAAATGAGTGGGAAGCCAACAACACTGCAGTAAAGCGGCAAAGGCATGGCGATCCGTACATGACCCACTGGTGGACCTCACGGGTCGCCCGGAAATGTCCGGTTTTGTAAGGACGCACCCCTTGGAGGCGGAGAGGCCAACTTCCGCCCCCAAGCGGTGCGGCCTCATCCAATCACAAACATTTAAGCTACTTTTGGTTCAGCCCCCTTGAAAAAGGGCTTTTCACAAGGGACAACTAGTTGTGCTGTAACGTAACGCAGGGATTCTGAGAACTTGTTTTGCCCCATAGTACACGCCTGGGTCCCATAGTTACATGCCTGGGTCCCATTGAGATAACTTTTTTTTTTTTTTGCACAATCATATTTACCATTTGTTGGCATCTTTTGCAGCACAGCTCATATGTCCCATGTGAAAAGCCCTTTTTCAAGGCGGCTGAACCAAAAGTAGCTTAAATGTTTGTGATTGGATGGGGCCGCACCGCCCGGGGGCGGAAGTTAGCCTCTACGCCTCCGAGGGGTGCGTCCTTACAAAACCGGACATTTCCGGGCGACCCGTGAGGTCCACCAGCGGGTCACGTATGGATCGCCTGGCCTTTGTCCCTTTGCCGCTTTGCTGGAGTGTTGTTGGCTTCCCACTCGTTTGTCACAGTAAGCGATTTTCATTTCTAAGGGACAACTAGTTGTGTTGTAACGTAACACGGGGATTCTGAGATTGACAAACTCAAATCTAGCATCACGTTACCATTTGTTTGCTTGTTTTTGATATCTGTTTGCTTGCTCTTGTGGGATTGTAATCAATAAATCTCATTTATTCTGCATTTTCTAATCAATAAACATCGTCTATTGAGCAAAAGTGTGCCTGTTACTGATTCACCGCGAACCTGGAAATTTCGGAAAACAGGGGTGGTTGTCCCAGGGTCTCCGGCGCCCGTTCGGGGATGCGGTGTGAGTGCCCAGGGGTGCTGGGCGTAGTATGTGGCAGGTAGTAGTTGGGGCCTTGGTGCTTTGCTCACCCTGCGGCTGGTGGTTCTGGCAGGTGGGGCCCCGCCTGCTCTTAACTCAAGCACTATTCACTTTGCACTGTAAATATCTTTCACCTCTGGCACCTAAGCACTCATTCATGTCTTTAGGGAGAGTCAGAACGGGGCTGTACAGACCCAGGCCGGCTCCCCCTTATTTTAAAGCATCATACACCGAGGATGTGGGACGGCTGGGACCGGTTTGGGAGTAGAGGTAGGGGGGCGTGACAGTTGCATCTCCACTGCAGGCCCCGCACCTCTTTTAACGTACCAAATACATCATAATCCATAAAGGTTGCTTCAGCCAGGGGCCGTGGGAAGAATTTCTATGCGGCGGTCCCACTGCCCTCAGTTAGGATCTCCTGTTTTAATCCATACACTGCACCTCCCTACATAATCCAATCAAGGTGCTGGGTAACGGCTGTCAGTCAGGGACCTGTTGCCCACAGTAATATGGTTGTAGGTTGGTTCGCACTTTATCTCTATGCCGTTGCTCCAGGGGTGTGGCCTCTTTTTCATTTGGCTGCCGGTTGTGGGGGTGGGCGGGGATTGCGGCTTCTTGATTCTATCCTTCTTCGGCCTTCCCCTCATTTTTCTGCCAGGTGCTGGTGGGTCAGCAGGGTGTCGCCCACTCCAAGTGGAGACCCTGTCCTTCCCTGGGCCTAGTGGGCCGTGGGGGGTCCCGCAGTGTGCCATGTTGGTTGGAGGGTTGCGACAGTGGCTGGTGGGCCGGCTAGTAGGTGCAGACGTCTGTTGTAGTGGATGGGCAAAGGCCGGTTAATGAGGGCATGGATGGTCCCGGGGACCACCCTGGGTCCCAGGAAAATCAAAACAAGACATGACCCAAACACTTCTACGATTCAGGCTGATGTACTACACGTAATATAAGAAATTGCACGCATTGTTAACATGTGACAGAACTTATATCACATTTTCGTCTCGTCAAGTCATCAGACTAAAACTGGCATTCGTCTCATTATGTTTTAGTCTCCCAAGATACGTTTTTAGCTCGTCATCATTATTAAAAACTAGTTTGTGGACAAAATATTTTCATTATCGTCACCGTTGAAGGGAATAGGTACTGTTCTCGCACACACCATATAATTTTTTGTGTTCTACACATAGTGGGTTAGAGTAATGCAAACAGTTAGACAGTGCCTGTTTGCATTAGTCTAACCCACTATGTGTAACACACATAATATAACCAATCAGGGAATAGTATCATTTCTCATATTTACTGTAGGACTTTTTGTACTACTCTAACACACCTTATATACAATAAATAGCACTTACGCCATAGTATAATGAAAAGAAGCAGAATAGAGGGCATAAAAGATACA
The DNA here is from genome assembly GCF_030265065.1 of Corythoichthys intestinalis. Classification (NCBI taxonomy): domain Eukaryota; kingdom Metazoa; phylum Chordata; class Actinopteri; order Syngnathiformes; family Syngnathidae; genus Corythoichthys; species Corythoichthys intestinalis. The sequence goes on from NC_080395.1 coordinate 2,068,588, forward strand.
CAACGCCATCTTATCACAGAAGCCCAATGCATCATGAGCAATATTGACGCACCAACTCTTGCAATCAGTTCTCCCGGCCATTCCAGGACAAAGAGCAGGGCGCTCTGTCCCAAAACCAGTAGCATCGGAGAACAACCCTCGCCCAACCAGGATAAAAAGATGATAGCGCGGGCGACTTGGACGTCAAGACCTGCGTCGGTGGCCGTGGCAACCACGTCCCAGCCACGAAGGATGACGCACGAACTTGACCTGCCACAGAGGGATGATCCCAAGACAACACCCAACGACGCCTTCGGCCCGGCCCACTCCACCGCAGCTTTCGAAAAGAACTGAACATTTAGATAACACGGTCGTTGCTCGGGAACATTTCTAAACAGCCTTGTTTAGCCGACTCTGGATCCAGCAGGGTCTCTCCGTCGTCTGTTTTAGCCTTGTTTTGACCATTGTCGACGAATAAATTGTCAACCTGTTTTCAGTGACCCTTCTTCAAACTTTTCGAACATGGAGTGAGTATAAAGGGTTAACACTGGAGTGAACGCACGGAATTTTGGCCATTCCGGCCAATTTGCGGGAGAGGTGCCAGTGGAACACCCATTTCGTTGTTGGCCGGGGGGTGCCGAATTCCTTCACCGTGGACGAAAACAGCAATGGTATACACATCAGTTGTTTGAGCCTCATTTTTATCGTTGTCTCAGGGCTGATTAATCACTAAATATTGGCTCGAATGAGCTCCGTGTGGGCGTTTGTCGTTCGATCAAACTTTTTTTTGTTAAGATAATTTATAAATAAAATATAGAAATGTTTATTTTATTGTTGATTATAAACCTACAATTCACTTGCAAGCATTTCCGGGTTTACATAACTTCTCGCACACCTGAAACCCTAGCGACGACAAGCCATAGGTACTCTTCAACCACACTGTTTTGGGTCTACACCCCTCCGAACCTTCACGCACCCCCTTCATTTTCCTAATGGTGGCGCCCATCTCCTCTCAGGGTTTGATGATCTTTCCGCCGATGCATCTCACTCCATCTCGGCTAATTAGCGCAGCCGGCGGCGCACGCGTTGATGGCCAAATGTCAGCCGCCGTCTCCGCTCGCTCGCTAATTGCCCGAATCAGAGGACCACGACGCGCTCTGAGGGCGCCCCTCCCCGCCCCGCATATCTACAAGTCAAATTGTCCGAGAGAGCGCAGCATCCTCCGCCGGTGGCGGCTGCAGACTTTTGACTTCCAACTTGTTTCATTATTTTCAAAACGGCTCATTGCAGATTTGCTTGTCTGAAGCCTCCGGGAAGTCAAAACTCTCCAAATCACGAAGTGACTTTTTGATTGTTAATGGGCAGTTTTGCCATTATGCCACATCAAGTACATTCTTTTTAGTGAGGTCTCAAGAACAATAACAAAAACTCTCAACTTTCCAAATTTAGCATTTTTCATCCATCTACTCTATGAGATTGAAATTTGTTTTTTGGGGGGAGTCTACTCGTGATACATATATCAAACATATGTTGCTAAGCCAATTTGGCTCCAGGGACTGAATTTTCTACCATTCAAGGTCACTTCCTGTTGATTTGGGGGCATTTCGTGGTCACTTCCTGTTGATTTTGGCATTCCACTGTCACTTCTAGTTCACATTGGGTCACTTCAAGTTGATTCGTGGGATTTCAAGGTCAGTTCCGGTTCATATTTGGTCACTCAGAGTTGATTTGGGGCATTTCCGGGTCACTTTGTGTTCATATTGGGTGACTTCCTGCTGATTTGGGGTTATTTTGGGGGCACTTCCTGTTGATTTTGATGCATTCCAGGGTCACTCCATGTAGATATTGGGTCACTTCTTGTTCATATTATGTCACTTCGAGTTGATTTGAGGCATTTCAGGGTCACTTCTTTTGCATATTGGGTGAGTTCGAGTTGACTTGGAGCATTTCCGTGTCACCTATTTTTCATATTGGGTCCCTTTAAGTTGATTTGGGGTCACTTCCAGTTGATTTTGATGCATTCCAGGGTCACTCCCTGTAGATATTGGGCCACTTTGACTTTATTTGGGGCATTTCAGGGCCACTTTTTTGTTTATATTGGGTCACTTTAAGTTGAAGTGTGACATTTCAGGGTCACTTCTATTTCATACTATGCCACTTCAAGTTGATTTGGGGCATTTCAGGGTCACTTCAAGTTGATTTTCTGCATTTCAGGGTTACTCCCTGTAGATATTGGGCCACTTTGACTTTATTTGGGGCATTTCAGGGCAACTTTTTGTTTATATTGGGTCACTTTAAGTTGAAGTGGGACATTTCAGGGTCACTTCTATTTCATATTATGCCACTTCAAGTTGATTTGGGGTATTTCCGGGTCACTTCAAGTTGATTTGGGGTTATTACATGCTCACTTCCCGTAGATATTGGGTCACTTCCTGTTTATTTGGAAGCATTTCAGGGTCACTTCCCGTAGATATTGGGTCACTTCCTGTTTATTTGGAAGCATTTCAGGGTCACTTCCAGGTCATAATGGGTCACTTTAAGTTGATTTGGGGGGTTTCAGGGTCGTTTCTAGTTCATACTGGGTCACTTCAAGTTGATTTGGGGCATTTCAGGGTCACTTCTTTTTCATATTGGGTCACTTCGAGTTGATTTGGGGCATTTCAGGGTCACTTCTAGTTCATACTGGGTCACTTCGAGTTCATTTGGGGCATTTCAGGCTCATTTCTAGTTCATATTGGGTCACTTCAAGTTGATTTGAGGCATTTCAGGGTCACGTCTTTTGCATATTGGGCCACTTCAAGTTTATTTGGAGCATTTCAGGGTCACTTCTTTTTCATATTGGGTCACTTCAAGTTGATTTGGGGGATTTCAGGGTCACGTCTAGTTGATTTGGGGCATTTCAGGGTCACTTCTTGTTTATATAGGGTCACTCCCTGCTAATTTGGGGGTATTACATGCTCACTTCCTGTTGATTTGGAAGCATTTCAGGGTCACTTCCAGGTCATATGGGTCACTTCAAGTCTATTTGGGGCATTTCAGAGTCACTTCTATTTCATATTGGATCACTTTAAGTGGATTTGGGGCATTTCAGGGTCACTTCTAGTTCATACTGGGTCACGTCAAGTTGATTTGGGGCATTTCAGGGTCACTTCTTTTTCATACTGGGTCTCTTCAAGTTAATTTGGGGCATTTCAGGGTCACTTCTAGTACATATTGGGTCACTTTAAGTTGATTTGGGGCATTTCAGGGTCACTTCTAGTACATACTGGGTCACTTCAAGTTGATTTGGGACATTTCAGGGTCACTTCTAGTTCATATTGGATCACTTTAAGTTGATTTGGGGGATTTCAGGGTCACTTCTAGTTCATATTGGGTCACTTCAAGTTGTTTTGGGGCATTTCAGGGTCACTTTTTGTTCATATTGGGTTAGGGTTTAGGTTTTTTTTTTTTTCTCCCTGCTAATTTGGGGCTATTTCAGGCTCACTTCCTGGAAATATTGGGCCACTTCCTGTTTATCTGGGGCATTTCAGGGTCACTTTTTGTTCATATTGGGTCACTCCCTGCTAATTTGGAGGCATTTCAGTGTTACATCCTGTTATAATCGTGTCACTTGGTTTGGTAATCAATAGAAGTGAATAGAAGTTTTTTAGCTTTCAAAATTGTGGATTTACAGTACCATAAAAATGAGAACTGTCACTAGATCAAAAAATGCACATGTAGAAGATTTAATTCATTTATCTAAATAGTGGAACAGTAAAAATGCATAGTTTTGAGTAGGGGAGTAGTCAGAGAGGTCTACTTTTAATAGTAACTAACCTTAGCCAGACTTTTTTAAGATACGTGGATTTACATTGCCATAAAAATGAGAACTGTAACCTAACATTGACTAAAACGACCAGTTGCTTACAGGACTCACATAAAATTGTACTGACATAACACCGCACGTGGTAGATGAATGATTGCTTTCTCAGGTAGGACCTCTTTTTGCGCGTCTACTCACAATAGACACGTCTACCAAATTTCACATCGTTAAGCGAAACCCTCTTCGGGAGCTGAATTTTCCAAAATATGTTCCTGATTAAAGGGACAAATTGCCCTTCAGCATCTCCCCGCCACCTTGTTGATCGTCTGGAGCGAGGACCCTCGCGATAACGAGACGTCACGGCCTTCCTTCTCAGGTTGCGCGCCAGCGTTTGTCATTTAAGCGTCTGTCAGCGCGAGAGCGGCTAGATGCCGCCAATTAGCGGCGGCGGACATCGCTAACAAGGTGGCGAGGAAGAAAAAGGCGGCGGCCCGGACAAACAACGCTCGGGCCCTCGTAATGAGGGACCCTCGCTTGAGTCGCGCAAATGTGTTGACTTTTAGTCCACGCGCAAAAGTTTTCCAAAGAAAACGTTGGCAACTTTTAATATTCTTCAACTTTTTCAGTGCCATTGACCACAGGCGGAGTTTGACTTATGGGGTAGAGGGGGCACAACATGTTGATGGCCCCGAAACACAGTGTCAGCTATAAAATTATCTTGCAAGAATATTTATAATAATCAGTTGACAATGAGGGTTTTTTGTTTCCCAATATTCTTGAGGGGAATTCTAAATCAGGCTGCTTAGGCAATACCTTTCGCCAACATTGTCATCCATTGAATATGGTACGACCGCCGGTGTCGTGCCAATGTAGTTACCCCAGTCAAAAATTGTATCCCCTGGGCGGAGCCATATGGAAGTAGATATGAGTTTTTATTATTCAATAAAAAAAGTATCTTCAATCAAATATATATTTTCAACCCCAAAAAAAGTCGCTTCAATAAAATAAAAAATAAAAAAGTGAATGCAAAAATAAATTTGAAACTCAAACAAACAAAAAAAACATAGGGTTAGGGTTTAGGTTTAGGTTAGGGCTAGGGTTTGGATTAGGTAGTTAGGGTTAGGGCGCTTCATAAAAAATATATTTTCAAAAAGAAAAATCACTTCGATCAAAAAAAAGAAAAAATTCAATTATAGAAAATTGTTGAATGCGAAAAAAGATTTGAGGTTGAATAATTTGCATTTGAACAATTTTTCATTGAAAAAGTTTTCGTTGATTGAAGCAATCCTTTTTGTGTTTGGGCCATATTATGTGTAGGACATTTGTGTATAAATAATTCAATCCCAAAAAAAGTTGCTATAATCAAAAAAATATTTTCAATCAAAGAAAAAATTCATTTGAAAAATAAAATTGCCTTCCCCTTATATTTAAATTATATACAAAGCAAATGACCATCTAAGGTGCTAGTCACTTAATCTGTTCGAAAAACAATTTTGACCCTTTATAAAAATATTTTTGTTGTTCATTTCATTCATTTTTGTACCAGTTTTATTGCTTTACAACTTTTATATATATATATAGGAAAGTCAATTACATGCGATGAAACTTATCGAACACCAGGGGGGCCTGGCCCCCCCTTAAAATCCGCTTATGCCATTGACAATGATAAACATCCAACCTTAAAAGCTATAAAAGGCTGCTCCAAACAAACATGGTAGACCGTAGACTTTATGGATATGCTTTCCATAAATTTTGTTGTGAAGTTATCGTGTGACAATATATCAAAATAGTGATTTATCGCGATACTTTGTGTCCCGAAAGGTTATCGATATGCTCCCGCCAAGAATCGATAAATCAATTCATTTATTTATTTATTATTATTATTATCTTTTTTAAACCTGTCCTGTTCAGCTGTTTGACACGGAGAATGGAAGTCTAAGTGTCCCGATGGTCTGAACAGTTTTAATGTTTTAGAGAGTATGACATACTGCCATTGTGATGATTCAAAATATCTTGTTTATTATGACAAAGCAGCAAACAGGAAGGGGTTATGGGGGAACACAAGAAAAGAAAGAAAAGAAACACAAAAAACAACAAGAAATACATTGAACGCCTACACTAACTATGAATATGTTGGTGCTATCGTCAGCTAGATATATATCCGGTTGACACCATGTGGGGGCCTGTTGACCAGGGAATGAAAGGGAAGGGTTGGGGGAGTCTATAAGCTAAGTGATTGGGAGTGGTGGAGTGTACACAAATCAGCTCTGTGATCTAGAAACCAGGAATCGTGTGAATCCCTTGTGAGTGTAAACCTGTCGGCAACCGACCCTATGCTGCCGCATCACCAACTCCGGCACCGGGACCCCCTCCACCCGAGAGCGCCCAATCACATCCAGCCACGCGCGAGCCCCACCAAACACGCGACAGCCATGCAAACAAGCAGACCCAACCCGGGGCCACGGCCCCCACCCAGCCAGCCCATCCCATCCCTCCTCCTGCAGCCTAGCAAAGGAGCCATTGTATCCCCCCCAGGATACAGGGTGGTCCCCCAGGCCACCCGCGCCCCCATCAACCGGCCCTCATGGATGGGAAGAGAGGACGCAACAACAACCCCCGTCCGCCCACCCGGCCCACGACCCACAGCCCCCCAACCGGCACAGCACGCCGCGGGACCCCCAACGGCCCACCAAGCCCAGGGCAGGGTCCCCCGCCGGACCAGGCAACACCCAGCCGATACAGCGGTGTTCAGCCAGCGACCCGCTACGGAGTGCAGTGCGGACATCCAGGCAGAGAAGAGAGGGGAAGGCGGAAGCAGGGGAACGGCGAGGAGCCGCCGCGGGACGATGCGAGATCGGAGCCCCGATCTTCCCCCACTCCCGCGGCCGACCGCTCAGGCAGAGGGGAGGCCATGCCCCGGGAGCTATGCCATAGAGAAAAAGTGTGGGATCCACCTACCACCCTATTACTGTGGCTGCCAGGTCCCCGGCTGGCAGACACTACCCAGAAGCGTGATGGGATTGTGTGGGGATGAAAATAGGAGAGCTCAGCTACGGGCAGTGGGACCGCAGCATGGAACCTCTACCCAGCCGCCCATCCCACCGCCTTTTGGCGGCGCTACCCCTTGGAGAAAGATGTGTGTGGTGCATTAAAAAAGGAGCAAGAATGGCTGGGCCTCCCATGAGGAGGTAACCGTGAGCACCCTCCCGCCCAACAGGTCCCATCCATCCCACAACCTTCGTGTGTGAAGCATTAAAATCAGGGGGCAGCAGGTCCGGGACCGTATGGCCCCGTCCCAACTCTTCCCGGGGAAATGAATGAGAATGTAGGTGCCAGGGTGAAAGATATTTACAGTGCAAAGTGAGGAGTGCGTGAATTAAGAGGCTGGCGTGGCCCCGTCCACCAGAGCTACCGGTCGCAGGGCGGGAGAAGCGCCAGGGCCCCGATCAACCCCGGGCGCAACCGCCCACCCCTCCCCCTGCCGTCCGAGCACCCACACCGCACCCCGAACAGGCTCTACGCCAGGCACTGGAGACCATGGGATAGCGAACCCCTCCAGCAAGGGACAGGAAGCCCCACTCCAAGAGTCCCCGCTGATAAATCAATTTAAGCTGGATTGAACAACAGGCTGTTACCTATAGTAAATCTTCCACTAGAATAGTGTCTATGGTAGCTTATTGGTGGCAATCGACAGCGCTAGACCTCATGTTCATTTTAACAATCAGATGGATTGGACGTCTAGCGGTGTCAATGGCATTCAAAAATGACCACTCCTAGTTTTGTGGTCTTTTATAGACAAGCTTCCAATGTACTTCCGCATTTCTGCTCGCGTTTTACACTTTCTCCTTCCAAAACAACAGTGGAGCTGGAGTAACATTACCCATCAAAATCCCTCAAAAAAGACAATTTGGAAATAACGCATCCATCTGTCATCATCAGGACATGGGAGGACAACATGTTCATGAAGGCAGATGTGGAACCAAGCTCGTACCACCACAAAAACCGGGTGTTTATGTAACCATGTTGCTGGTGTGTTATGGAAGGTACGTTCTTCCTATCCCTGCATTTTCATGTGTCCGGTGCTCAAAAAAATACTAAAGCTAAAATCTTGCACATGAAACAAATTGTTGCCTTTGATATTGTTATTACGATGATGATTGTAATTATGATGTTTAATATTATTTACTACAACTACTGTACTGCTCGGGCTGCAACACATGCTATCTGCTGCTAACCTGTTGTTAATCAGTACATGTAGGATGGTACAATTTTGTTCATTTTTTTACTGGTGGAAAACGCCGTTTCAATGCTGGCCAAAAGTATTGGCACCCCTGCAATTCTGTCAAATAATGCTCAATTTCTTCCAGAAAATGATTGCAATTACAAATGCGTTGGTAGTAAGATCTTAAATTATTTTGCTTGCAATGAGAAAACACAAAAGAAAATGAATAAAAAATATAATTTTACACAACTCCAAAAATGAGCCGCAGAAAAGGATTGGCACCCTCAGCCTAATACTAGGTAGCAAAACCTTTAGAACAAATAACTGCGAACAACCGCTTCCGGTATCCATCAATGAGTTTCGTACAATGCTCTTCTAAAATTTTAGACTATTCGTCTTTGGCCAAATGCTCCAGGTCTCTGAGATTTGAAAGGTGCCATTTTCAGATCTCTCCACATGTGTTCTATGGGTTTCAGGTCTGACCACTTTAGAAATCTCCAGTGCTCTCTCTCAAACCATTTTCTAGTGCTTTTTGAAGTGTGTTTTGGGTCATTGCCCTGCTAGAAGACCCATAACCTCTGAGGGACACCCAGCTTTCTCACACTGGGCCCTACATTATGCTGCAAAATTTGTTGGTAGTCTTCAGACTTCATAATGTCATGCACACGGTCAAGCAGTCCAGTACCAGAGGAAGCAAAGCAACCCCAAAACATCAGGGAACCTCCGCCATGTTTGACTGTGGGGACAGTGTTCTTTTCTTTGAAGGCCTCGTTTTTTTTCCCTGTAAAGTCTATGTTGTGGCCTTTTCCCAAAAAGCTCTTTCTCTGGTAAGTTTTGGCAAACTCCAAACTGGCTTTTTTATGTCTCTGGGTCACAAGTGGGTTCTTCCTAGGTAGAGTATCTTCATTCAGACGTTGAAGGATAGTACTTGTTGACACAGTTGTACCTTAGGACTGCAGGACAGCTTAAAATTTTTTAAATGTTCGTCAAGGTTATTTATCCACCATCCGCTCAATCTTTCGTTGAAATCTCTCGTCAATTTTTCTTTTCTGTCCACATCTAGGGAGGTTAGCCTCAGTGCCATGGGCTCTACACCTATTGATCTCAAGTCCTCAGACAGTTCTTTGGCCTTCTTTCTTTTCTCCATGCTCAATGTGATACACACAAGGACACAGGACAGAGGTTGAGTCAACGTTAATCCATTTTATCTGGCTAATTTGAATGGACATCTACTAGTGATAAACTTCCAATTCACAGCAGAAGAATAAAAATAGCTCGTTTTTCTGTTTGTTACTTGTTTTGTAGAATAATTTCCTTTCCTATTGATAAATGTTGCCACACCATAGTAAGTTGCACTAAAAGAGTTAACAATTTTCTCATCCAAACTCCTCTTTTTCCCTCTACAAAACCAGCTAAAACACATGTTCAACACCAGCGTTAATGATAAACGGCTCCAGATTTGAAGATTCCCATTTGTAATTTTCTGAGTGAAGAGGCAGGACGCCGGCGATTGATCAAATTGGGCGGCGAGTTAACACCTAAGACCCCCTCGCTAGCCTGCTTTCTTTTTTATCTCCCAGCGGTTCCTCATTTCTTGTCCAAAGTCGCCCTTAAATTATTCAAGTAGATTTATGAATGGTCACCTCCGTCTGGATGTCTATTAATAACTTTTTACACCAGTGAATTGTATGAATTTCAACGCTAAAGATTTATCACGGAGGCCTAAAAAAAGCCATTAAAAACAAAGCGAATACGAATAAATAGAAACGCGCATAATTTCCAAGACAATAAATTGTGTCATAAGTTCTCTTAGCTCTTATTTTGAAACCCCTGAAGGCAGTTTGACTTTGCAATAGGGGTGGGAACCTCTGAATAGTTCGCAATACGATATGCGATACAAGGCTCACGATCTCGATTACCTCACGATATAGCTATACAACAATTATTGTTACGTGGGTCCGGAAATCATTCTACAATACATTTCAATACAACTAATAAACAGGGAATTGAAATGTGATTATCACTTGTATAGTGGGCTGTAAATTTTGCTGATATATCACCTTTTTGAGATATTGCCACACCGCTAGTTCATACAGGACCGGGGTCTCAAACATTACAGACAATATTTAGCGGCCTCCGTTTGACATCTAATTGTAGTATTCATGTATTGGAATTAGTGGATTAATTTAAATAAAATGAATATTTTAAATGAAGGCTCCATTTAGAAAAAATATTAATGATTTAAATAGTTATAATAATAAATAAAAACGTAAAAAAATTTAATAAAATGATATTAATAAAAAACAATTGACAAATAAATGAATAAAATAAACATTAATGAAATATTTAAACAATAAATAAATGAATTTTAAAAAATAATATAATATAATACAATGATATATAAATAATAATAATTTATAAATATATAATAAGTGTAAAAAAATTAATTGAATGATTTTCTAAATAAATAAATATTTATTATATTTTTTTAAACAAATAAAGGAATAAAATAATTAAATAAATATTTAAACAATAAATAAATAAATGATTTAAAAAATAAAATATTAAATAAATATTAAGTATAATAAAATGATTTTCAAAATAATTGAAATTATTTGAAAAATTATCAAATAAATCAGTATTAAAATCTAAAAAAAAATGATTATAAAAATATATAAATAAAAAATTTAAAAATAAATAAATAATAAAGAAAATAAACTAATATACATTTTTGATTAATTAATCAAAATTAATTAATTTAATTAAATACAGTTAACTTTAAAAAGCCATGGGTAATAAAAAATAAATAATTCTAAATATTAATATAATATAAAGTAAAAAAAAAAAGGAAAAGTCAATAAATACATTTTAAATAAATAATTTAACAAATAAGTCAAACAAATAATTAATAAATGAATACTAAATAAACAAAATAATAATAAAATGATTTAAAAATTAATAAATAATAAAGTAAAAAGTACAAAAAATATATAATCTTTTTTTTTTTTTTTTAATTAAAAACAAGTCACTTTCAAAAGCCATAGGTACTACAGAATACAAATCATTTTAAATTGTAACACAAAAACATAAAATAAAGAAAAAAAAAAAAATATATATATATATATATATATATATATATATATATATAAATAATAAAAGTTTTTCCTTCAAAAAAATATTTTTTAATCCAATTAAAAAACCCACATGAATTAAAAATATAAATAAGTCTAAATATAATTAGTGAAAAAAACTTATAAAAACTTATAAACAATAAATAAAAACGAATTGTAATAAAAAAAATTTAAATTTAAAAAAGAAGAACCAAAAACCAATTCATATAAGTGTAAATTTGCCTAGGGAATTGATGTTTTTTTGTTGTTGTTGTTTTTTTAATGAAGTTTTATTCTTAGGATGCAATTGATGGCAATAGAAGTCCAATTCACTTGAACTAAACATCCTAGTTGGATGTGTGTTTTTGATATAAATTTCAGTCTTTTACTAAGTACCACAAAAGACTTTGACCCGAGTTAAGCTAATGCTAACTTCTGATTAGTTGTCCACTGTATAGCGATCACTGTCCCTGAAAGGCTTCCATTTCCCCAGAAATGTTCACTTTTCTTCAACCAAAAGCAAAGCAGGAGACCGTTGCAACACGTATCCGTGTGTTCTGACAAAGCGCAAAGACAAGTGCTGCTTTAATGTCGAGTGAAGCTATTATCTGCTTTGTTGAGCAAAGCATCATTTCCATGAAGCAGAGGAGCTTGTGGTAAGCGGGGGGGATTGTTGGCCCCTGGGGTTAACGGGGAACTTGTATACCCCCCACGCCTCGCTTGTTGCGACGCAGCCAGTCGATGATGATGCGTTGCAAAGTCCGGCATTAAAGTGTGATAGATGAAGAGCGGAGGGCATTCATACAAATCAATGAGTGGAGCGTCGGTGTCATTAGCCGCCGCCTCTAGCCGCCATAAATCACGCCGCGATAGGCTGTCGTACCGGGACCGACCCACCTGAGGAGGAGGGGGCGATTGCGTGAAATGATATGACTCAGCAGATTGGGTTCTCGTTAATTGCGGCTAATATCTAGTTGGAGTTTGACGTACGATTTTTTTTGGGGGGGGAGAACATCTCGCCGCTGAGAATGCCAACGAAAATAGACTAGTACCCAATAGAGGAGTCTGGAGTTTATGAAATTAACGACAACCAATGATAGTATAACTTTCTCGCATTGTTGTTATCACGACGATAACGAAAATATGTCTTAATAATATGTAAGTAAACACATAATAATCACTGCCTGTACATTTTGAAGCATTCTGGGATTACTAAATTTTCATTGGTTAATTCCTGTAAATATTTTGGTCACTTCCTGTACATTGTGCATCACTTCCTTATTATGTTGGGACACTTGCAGGTCACTTTCTGATGATTTTGGGGTCTTCCAGGTCACTTTCTGTATATTTTACATTAGGTCCTGTTAGTTTTGGAGTAGTTCAAAGAAAGTTGGTTATTTATGGTAAAAAAATAATGGCCACCAACGGAATTTTCTGCAGGTCCGCGTTGAAATCAATAGGAATGACTATTTTTTTTTTGTGCACGCAAAACACAATCAGAGGGATATGATGGCAGAGCATTCAGAGGAAAATTTGTCCTTTTCCAAGTGGAGATATAAACACTATTTCCACTCAAAATACTTGAAGCACAGTAGGCTATGTCTACTTGACCAGTTGTCTCAGATTGTGACAGTTAAATTTATTAAACTCACTTTATATTGTTTACGTTTTTTTTTTTTTGTTGCACTTCAAGTGTAGGATAAATCTGTTGCTGGTGAGGTGCCGTAAATATTACAAGGTTCAATAACACAACTACCTGTCTATTCTTCTTTATTCAACAGACTCAAATACTGCTCAGAAAATTTTAAATTCTTTGACATACAACAAGTTTTTAAAGTAATGGAAATAATTACTTTCCCTGGTGACTAGTTACTTTTTGGAAGAAGTAGTGAGTAACTATAACTAATTACTTTTTTAAAGTAACGTGCCTAACACTGGTCATCTTTAATATGAAGTTGCTTCTTAGTTAAAATATTTTGTGAAAAAACAATGTTTTATTGTTGTGGTGCATTAATAAATGGCTTTTGTCATTATTTCTGTTAATAGACAAATTTAATTTACAATATAAACACATTACTGTATGATACCTTGAAGAAAATGGACCCCAAATTTAATACCGAAAACTGTTTTGATATAAATCTGGCACAGATTGGGTAGCATGTGTGCCATATCCGGGCCATCTGTTAATGTACAGTGCCTTGCAAAAGTATTCGGCCCCCTTGAACCTTGCAACCTTTCGCCACATTTCAGGCTTCAAACATAAAGATATAAAATTTTAATTTTTTGTCAAGAATCAACAACACGTGGGACACAATCGTGAAGTGGAACAAAATTTATTGGATAATTTCAACTTTTTTAACAAATAAAAAACTGAAAAGTGGGGCGTGCAATATTATTCGGCCCCCTCGGTTAATACTTTGTAGCACCACCTTTTGCTCCAATTACAGCTGCAAGTCTCTTGGGATATGTTTCTATCAGTTTTGCACATTGAGAGACTGACATTCTTGCCCATTCTTCCTTGCAAAACAGCTCGAGCTCAGTGAGGTTGGATGGAGAGTGTTTGTGAACAGCAGTCTTCAGCTCTTTCCACAGATTCTCCATTGGATTCAGGTCTGGACTTTGACTTGGCCATTCTAACACCTGGATACCTTTATTTTTGAACCATTCCATTGACGATTTGGCTTTATGTTTTGGATCATTGTCCTGTTGGAAGATAAATCTCCGTCCCAGTCTCAGGTCTTGTGCAGATACCAACAGGTTTTCTTCCAGAATGTTCCTGTATTTGGCTGCATCCATCTTCCTGTCAATTTGAACCATCTTCCCTGTCCCTGCTGAAGAAAAGCAGGCCCAAACCATGATGCTGCCACCACCATGTTTGACAGTGGGGATGGTGTGTTCAGGGTGATGAGCTGTGTTGCTTTTACGCCAAACATATCGTTTTGCATTGTGGCCAAAAAGTTCAATTTTGGTTTCATCTGACCAGAGCACCTTCTTCCACATGTTTGGTGTGTCTCCCAGGTGGCTTGTGGCAAACTTTAAACCAGACTTTTTATGGATATCTTTGAGAAATGGCTTTCTTCTTGCCACTCTTCCATAAAGGCCAGATTTGTGCAGTGTACGACTGATTGTTGTCCTATGGACAGACTCTCCCACCTCAGCTGTAGATCTCTGCAGTTCATCCAGAATGATCATGGGCCTCTTGGCTGCATCTCTGATCAGTTTTCTCCTTGTTTGAGAAGAAAGTTTGGAAGGACGGCCGGGTCTTGGTAGATTTGCAGTGGTCTGATGCTCCTTCCATTTCAATATGATGGCTTGCACAGTGCTCCTTCAGATGTTTAAAGCTTGGGAAATCTTTTTGTATCCAAATCCGGCTTTAAACTTCTCCACAACAGTATCTTGGACCTGCCTGGTGTGTTCCTTGGTTTTCATAATGCTCTCTGCACTTTAAACAGAACCCTGAGACTATCACAGAGCAGGTGCATTTATACGGAGACTTGATTACACACAGGTGGATTCTATTTATCATCATCGGTCATTTAGGACAACATTGGATCATTCAGAGATCCTCACTGAACTTCTGGAGTGAGTTTGCTGCACTGAAAGTAAAGGGGCCAAATAATATTGCACGCCCCACTTTTCAGTTTTTTATTTGTTAAAAAAGTTTAAATTATCCAATAAATGTTGTTCCACTTCACGATTGTGTCCCACTTGTTGATGATTCTTGACAAAAAAATTAAATTTCATATCTTTATGTTTGAAGCCTGAAATGTGGCGAAAGGTTGCAAGATTCAAGGGGGCGAATACTTTTGCAAGGCACTGTAGTGTCTGCTACTTTGGACTAGTTCTGGCCCAAGACTGGTTGCTGATCAGGCAAGTGACTCCCTACTGAGTTTGGGCGATTGTTCGAAATGACACTTGGTCAGTACAGTTCAGTAAATGTATGGATGTGTTTTGAACTGCACAAGATTAGAATAGAATATCGCCGTTAGAAAAATGTTATGCTACTTAACACGGAAAGCTAACATTAAGATGGCAATGCGCAAGAGTGATAATGTCTGCATGGAAATGTTTTATATTTGAGTGTTTTTTTTTTCTCATTAATACATTGCCGAGGTATCGGCTCGGTACTCAGTATCTTCAAAATCAGGTAAATCAGACAAAATGTGAGATTGGGACAACCCTAATTTCAAATGTTATTGCCCTTTGAAAGGAATGGGTCTTTTTTGTGTTGAAAACCTGAGTTTTGGCCAAAATTTTAAATCGTTAAGGGCGAAATCGAAAGAGAGCCCCATATATTTTTTTTTATAATGTTTGCAAATTATCCCCACAAAATAAGTGTGCAGGTGACTACAAGAGTGGATTTGCGTGAAGGCGAGGCATTAATCAAACGGGGGTCTCAATTAATCAAAAGAGGAGCGTCTCCCGTCCTGCGACCCCGCCATCCAAAGCGGGACCCGGGTGCCAATAGCGGACTCAAAGAGGCGGCCAGCCGGAACCAATGAAGGCGACCGGCCAATAGTCGGCGGCGTGACCGTCACAGCGTCCTCCCACGCCGACTGAGTCCACATACGCAGCATCCATTGATAAATACTTTTCACAGGAATACAATAATGCAAAAAACAAAAGGGAACTAAAGAAATTCACATGAAAAACATTGAACAATAACTTTAAAAAGAGTTCAGTTGGTATCTTGGCCTGACTGTACCTGTTTTGTGTTGCTAGTAAGCCACTTCCAATATCTGAAAATCTACAATTCAGAAATGTCATACAGTTTTGTTTTCATGTCATTTTAGTAGGTTTTAGTCCTGTCCAGTAGGGTCAAGTCAAGTCCCAAGGGGTCAAATGTAGCAGCGGACTGGTAGCTCAGGAGTCATAGACTGAGTTGGAAGCCATCCAGCCGGGAATACAAGGACGTGTAACTCTGATGGGGAAAAAAAAAAAATCACATAGTAAGCAATAACCCGAGCCCTTAATTAGGGCCCGAGCATTAAGCGTGCGAAGGCCCTATTGTTTTGCAAAGGATTTTTTTTTTTTTTTCAGGGCAAATGAAAACGGCCAATTTGGAGGCCTGAACATGCACGAAAAGTCACCAAAATTTGCACCTACGTGCGGAAAATTGTAAATTTCGATAATTTTACAACGTTGCCAAAAAATGTAACAAAATGGCTCAGTGGCGCCCCCTTGAAATTTTAAAATTCGCCTATAACATTAGGGTCCGTCAGCGTAGAGCAATTAAATTTGGGGATTCTATACCTTGTCCAAAACCGCTCCAAAAAATTATTGGCACCCATATTCCAAACCCAACAGGAAATCGGTTATTTTGGACCGAATATGAAATTTTTATCAATTTACAGGGTGCACATTTGAGACCTTATCGCCGAGGGAGTTGGATCATCTTCAAAATTGGTCAGACTGTTCATGAGACATATGAGATCTTAAGTTTTGAAAATGGTGCGTTTAAATTCACGGGTCTGACCTGGGCGTGGTGCCAAAGTCGGCCATTTTTTCGGCAAAATGACAAATTCAGTAAATGACTAATAGTTCCTTGACACAACGTTCAATCTTTTTCATATCTGGCATGTATGTGCGGTATCCCACCCTTAACACGAGTGCATTGAAACATTACTCATTAGGCCTAGCGCCCCCTAGTAAGAACAGGAAATGCCTTTTTTTACGAGACAGGCTCCTCCTCCAAGGGAAAAAAATCTGGTGACCTCAAACCTGTTTTAGGGGAGCCTCAAGACATCTGTTCAGGTGCCTGATGAAAAATATTGAGTTTTCGTTGAAGCGGAGAGGTCCAAACTGGAAGTGAAAATGACCGTCAACAATTTGTCTCGCCAAAAACTTTGAACAGTCATAACTCGGCAGATATACAACATATCTGCGCCAAACTTCCCGTGTTTGTTGAGAGTCATACCCTGAAGGTTCTTGTAGGGGTCATTTGCATCAACTCTACAGTGTCAACTAGTGGCGACAGAAAGAAGTTTTAAAAAAGGCCTGTCCTATTGGGTTTTTTCAACATAGAGCGAGGAAATTTGGGTAGTAGATACCTTATACAAAACTGCTCCAAAAAGTCTCTTGCACCCGTATTCCAAATCCAAAGGGAAATCGGGTATTTTGGATCGAATGTGAAATTTTCATGTGTTCACAGTAACAGTTTACATTTGGAGGCTTGAATATGCACAAAAACTCACCAAAATTTGCACATACATGCAACTTTGGATAACGTTCGATAATCTTGCAATGTTACGAAAAAATGTAACAAAATGGCTCAGTGGCGCCTCCTTGAATTTTTCAAAAAGGCCTCTCCATTTAGGTTTTTTTAACATAGAGTGATGAAATTCGGAGAGTCGAAACCTTGTGCAAAACTGCTACAAAAAGTCTCTTGCACACACATTCCAAATCCTACAGGAAATCGGGTATTTTGGATTGAATGTGAAATTTTTATCGATTTACAGTGTGCACTTTCGAGACCTTGGCACCGATGGACTTAGTTTGATCATCCTCAAAATTGGCGAGACTGTTCATGAGACATATGAAATCTTAATTCATCAAAATGGTGTGTTTTCATTCACGGGCCTGACCTAGGCGGGGTGCCAAAGTCGTCCATTTTGTCAGCTAAACGCCAAATTCAGATAATGACTGATAACTCCCTCATAAAACGTTCAATCTCTTTTAAATCTGGCATGTGTGTGAGGTATCCCAGCCTGAACAGGACTGGATTAAAATATTACCAATTGTGCCTGGCGCCTCCTAGTGGGAACAGGAAATTCACTTTTTTACGGGACACAGTCCTCCTCTAAGGGAAAAAAAAATCAATCAACCTCAAACCTGCATAAGGGAAGCCTTAAGACGTGTTGAGATGGCTGATGAAAATTATTGAGGTTTGGGTAAAGCAGAAGGGTCCAAAAGGAAAGTGATTATGGCTGTCATCATTTTCTCTCTCCACATATTTTGAACAGACATAACTAGGGAGATCTTAGTACGGTAAAAAAGTTTTTCCCCCAAGGTCACATGCGCCACCCCCAGCATTGCTCTGCGCCCCCCTGGGGGGGCCCGCCCCACTATTTGAGAAGTACTGGTTTAGGCTAAGGTGAACACTCGGAGTTTGTTCTTCTGGCTGGATTGTCGGAGTCTTGCCGGCGCGGGTCCGGCGGTTCGGCTAGCGTGATTCCAGCGGTCTGGCTACAAGGTCAGATTCCTTCAGAATCCAGATTCAGCAGTGCATGCACAGGATCTCACAAGTTTTTGGTTTTAAGGTGTCGGTGTCAAAATAAAATCATGCGATTCCGTATGTATTGACTAATCGTTCGCCATTGCTGACATGTGCCGTCCGTAGCACACAGCCAACAGCAGCTAACGTCACTGTTTATATTGATTGATTCTGGGCTTCTATTTATTTTCCTTTCGGCTTTGAGGTGTGTAAACACCCCAGTAATGGCGGCCACCACTAGATGTACGCAAATCTCTACTTGTATTAGTCCAGAGTTTGGCAAACCGGTCCTCAGGGGATGTTGTGGGTCCTGGTCTTTGTTCCAACTGATCCAGCACAGACGAATTTCTGGTTTTAAGGTGTCGGTGTTAAAATAAAATCATGTAATCCGTATGTATTGACTAATCGTTGGTCATTACTGACATGTGCCGCTCGTAGCACACAGACAGCGGCAGCTAACGTCACTGTTTACATTGACTGACTCTGGGCTTCTACTTATTTTCCATTCAGGTGTGTAAACACCCCAGTAATGGTGGCCAACACTAGATGGTGATACATACAAATCTCGACTTGGATTAGTCCAGGGTTGGGCAAACCGGTCCTCAGGGGATGTCGTGGGTCCTGGTCTTTGTGCCAACTGATCCAGCACAGACGAATTTCTGGTTTTAAGGTGTCGGTGTTAAAATAAAATCATGTAATCCGTATGTATTGACTAATCGTTGGTCATTACTGACATGTGCCGCCCGTAGCACACAGACAGCAGCAGCTAACGTCACTGTTTACATTGACTGACTCTGGGCTTCTACTTATTTTCCTTTCAGGTGTGTAAACACCCCAGTAATTGTGGCCAACACTAGATGGCGATACACACAAATCTCGACTTGGATTAGTCCAGGGTTGGGCAAACCGGTCCTCAGGGGCAGTCGTGGGTCCTGGCAGGGGCAGTCGTGGGTCCTGGTCTTTGTTCCAACTGATCCAGCACAGACGAATTTCTGGTTTTAAGGTGTCGGTGTCAAAATAAAATCATGTTATTTCATATGTATTGACTAATCATTCGTCATTGCTGGCATGTGCCGCCCGCAGCAGCTAACGTCACTGCTTATATTGACTGATTCTGGGCTTCTACTTATTTTCCTTTCAGGTGTGTAAACACCCCAGTAATTGTGGCCAACACTAGATGGCGATACACACAAATCTCGACTTGGATTAGTCCAGGGTTGGGCAAACCGGTCCTCAGGGGCAGTCGTGGGTCCTGGCAGGGGCAGTCGTGGGTCCTGGTCTTTGTTCCAACTGATCCAGCACAGACGAATTTCTGGTTTTAAGGTGTCGGTGTCAAAATAAAATCATGTTATTTCATATGTATTGACTAATCATTCGTCATTGCTGGCATGTGCCGCCCGCAGCAGCTAACGTCACTGCTTATATTGACTGATTCTGGGCTTCTACTTATTTTCCTTTTGGTTTTGAGGTGTGTAAACACCCCAGTAATGGCGGCCACCACTAGATGGCGATGTACACAAATCTCGACTTGGATTAGTCCAGAGTTTGGCAAACCGGTCCTCAGGGGATGTTGTGGGTCCTGGTCTTTGTTCCAACTGATCCAGCACAAACGAATTTCTGGTTTTAAGGTGTCGGTGTCAAAATAAAATCATGTGATTTCGTACGTATTGACTAATCGTTGGTCATTACTGACAGGTGCCGCCCGTAGCACACAGCCAGCAGCAGCTAATGTCACTGTTTATATTGACTGATTCTGGGTTTCTACTTATTTTCCTTTCGGCTTTGAGGTGTGTAAACACCCCAGTAATGGCGGCCACCACTAGATGGCGATGTACACAAATCTCGACTTGGATTAGTCCAGGGTTGGGCGAACCAGTTGTCAGGGGATGTCTTGGGTCCTGGTCTTTGTTCCAACTGATCCAGTACAGACATTTTCACCTATGAGGTTTCTGCCAAAACAAGAAGCACCTGACTGCGATCAACTGTTTGCTTTTGCAGGACACCAGATTGGTTAAAAGTTTTCCTTTTGTAGACTAGTTTGTCCACCACTGGATTGCCCATAGTAGGAATGAGATACAAGGTGTCTGTCAGGCAGAAGAACCGCCCGCGGGCATGATGATTGACACCCCTGATCTAAGGTCTATTCTGGTGGATTACCTTCCATTCCGGGTTCTATGACTACTAATATTACCCTTTGAAAAAGGAGTACAACGGGAATAAATCCAAGTTTTTTCATGTTGCAGTATGTCATATAAGCGGAAAGGTGAAAGAGGTTTCATGAAAAGTCGCCAGCTTCATGGCTTCAACCTAAAAGGCCGACTTTCTTTTTTTGTCTCGAGTGCAAATTAAAAAGACATTTGTTTACACGCCGTCACATGAATAAAAAGGCGAAAGCGTCCCGCGGGAGCCACTCTGCATTTCATCTGAAGAAATTAAAAATAATCATCTATTTGTGAACAAAGGGGGGCGTGTAGAGTTTGTTCTACAATTCCGTGTTTTGTACGCCAGTCAAGGAATCAATTATTTCCTCTCATCTTCTTTTCTTCGGGAAATTAAGCTCACGCCTCTCGCTCATTCGGTATCCGACTTCTGGTTGGTTTTATTTGATCTGGCGACACTTTCTGATGATGATGACATCAAGGAATACAGACCTCGTTAGAGTTGTTGTTTGTAAACAAGGATGTAACTCGCTACAATAGACGAGAACCTATTGGAATGGTCTGCTAATAAAAACAACAACAACAGTGATGAAGAGCGAAGACAACTTTGTTACTATAACGGATAAACTTGACAGGCGACGGCCTAGGGTCCAAGCAGGGTCCACCGTTGCCCCGACGCTGAAGCATAACAGCCCCTGAAGTCTTTACCGATGTTCAGCTGTGTTTCTCCTTTTCTTGATGTTAAGCTTCGTTGCCATGGTGATTGCTATTCTTTTGGACCCTGTTAGAAGACCCAGCTTTCTTCTTTAGGGCTATCATGTGACAAAAGGCAAAGATACTCCAAGCTAGCGCTTGAACACAGACAAGCATGAGCTAAGCAGAAAAAATGGCGCTTGGGACTAAATGGCATAAGAGACACGGACGACGTAAAGTAAAAACATAGGTAGGTTGGGACTTCAGATAACTCCTTGTACCATAAAAAATATACAGTGCCTTGCAAAAGTATTCGGCCCCCTTGAATCTTGCAACCTTTCGCCACATTTCAGGCTTCAAACATAAAGATATGAAATTTAATTTTTTTGTCAAGAATCAACAACAAGTGGGACACAGTGGTGAAGTGGAACAACATTTATTGGATAATTTATTAAACTTTTTTAACAAATAAAACACTGAAAAGTGGGGCGTGGAATATTATTCGGCCCCTTTAGTTTCAGTGCAGCAAACTCACTCCAGAAGTTCAGTGAGGATCTCTGAATGATCCAATGTTGTCCTAAATGACCGATGATGATAAATAGAATCCACCTGTGTGTAATCAAGTCTCCGTATAAATGCACCTGCTCTGTGATAGTCTCAGGGTTCTGTTTAAAGTGCAGAGAGCATTATGAAAACCAAGGAACACACCAGGCAGGTCCGAGATACTGTTGTGGAGAAGTTTAAAGCCGGATTTGGATACAAAAAGATTTCCCAAGCTTTAAACATCTCAAGGAGCACTGTGCAAGCCATCATATTGAAATTGAAGGAGCATCAGACCACTGCAAATCTACCAAGACCCGGCCGTCCTTCAAAACTTTCTTCTCAAACAAGGAGAAAACTGATCAGAGATGCAGCCAAGAGGCCCATGATCACTCTGGATGAACTGCAGAGATCTACAGATGAGGTGGGAGAGTCTGTCCATTGGACAACAATCAGTCGTACACTGCACAAATCTGGCCTTTATGGAAGAGTGGCAAGAAGAAAGCCATTTCTCAAAGATATCCATAAAAAGTCTCGTTTAAAGTTTGCCACAAGCCACCTGGGAGACACACCAAACATGTGGAAGAAGGTGCTCTGGTCAGATGAAACCAAAATTGAACTTTTTGGCCACAATGCAAAACGATATGTTTGGCGTAAAAGCAACACAGCTCATCACCCTGAACACACCATCCCCACTGTCAAACATGGTGGTGGCAGCATCATGGTTTGGGCCTGCTTTTCTTCAGCAGGGACAGGGAAGATGGTTAAAATTGACGGGAAGATGGATGCAGCCAAATACAGGAACATTCTGGAAGAAAACCTGTTGGTATCTGCACAAGACCTGAGACTGGGACGGAGATTTATCTTCCAACAGGACAATGATCCAAAACACAAAGCCAAATCTACAATGGAATGGTTCAAAAATAAACGTATCCAGGTGTTAGAATGGCCAAGTCAAAGTCAAGACCTGAATCCAATCGAGAATCTGTGGAAAGAGCTGAAGACTGCTGTTCACAAACACTCTCCATCCAACCTCACTGAGCTCGAGCTGTTTTGCAAGGAAGAATGGACAAGAATGTCAGTCTCTCCATGTGCAAAACTGATAGAAACATACCCCAAGCGACTTGCAGCTTTAATTGGAGCAAAAGGTGGCGCTACAAAGTATTAACGCAAGGGGGCCGAATAATATTGCACGCCCCACTTTTCAGTTTTTTATTTGTTAAAAAAGTTTAAATTATCCAATAAATTTTGTTCCACTTCACGATTGTGTCCCACGTGTTGTTGATTCTTGACAAAAAATTAAAAGTTTGTATCTTTATGTTTGAAGCCTGAAATGTGGCGAAAGGTTGCAAGGTTCAAGGGGGCCGAATACTTTTGCAAGGCACTGTACATACAGTGCCCTCCATAATTATTGGCGACCCTGAAAAAGATGTGTTTTTTAGCTTCTAATATTTTTTTTTTTAATTCAAATAATATGGGACATTAATGGGAAAAAAAGAAAAATCCAACCATCAATACAAGTGCATTCATTCAGTGAGGAAAAAATCCCACATAAAGAAAAAGTTATTTGACATCAAATAATGTGTGTAACAATTATTAGCACCCCTGGTGTTAATATTTTGTACAACCCCCTTTTGCCAACAAAACTAGGTCTGGGGACTGGGATGGCCATGGAGGAGCTTGATGTTGTGTCTGGTGAACCATTTCTGTGTAGATCTGGCCATACAGTGGGGAGAACAAGTATTTGATACACTGCCGATTTTGCCGGTTTTCCCACTTGCAAAGCATGTAGAGGTCTGTAATTTGTATCATAAGTTCTCTTCAACTGTGAGGGACGGAATCTAATTCAGAAAAACAGAAAATCACTTTGTATGATTTTTAAATAATAAATTTGTATTTAATACATCACAAAAATCGAACCTAATATTTGATACAAAACCTTTGTTTGCTATTACCGATACCAAACGTTTCCTGTAGTCCTTGACAAGGTCTCATCCGACCACATGACCTTCTCCCATTGCTCCTCTGGATCATCCAGATGGTCAGTGGCAAACTTCAGACGTGTCTGGACATGCACTGGCTTCAGCAGCGGGACCTTGCGTGCGCTGTAGGATTTTAATCCATGACGGCGTAATGTGTTTCCGATGGTTTTCTTCGAGACTGTGGTTCCAGCTCTCTTCAGGTCATTGACTAGGTCCTGCCGTGTAGTCCTGGGCTGATCTCTGACCTTCCTCATGATCAGTGATGCCCCACGAGGTGAGATCTTGCACGGAGCCCCAGAACGAGGCAGATTGACCGTCAACTTGAACTTCTTCCATTTTCCAATAATCGCTCCAACAGTTGTTACCTTCTCATCAAGCTGCTTGCTTATTTTCCTGTAGCCCATCCCAGCCTTGTGCAGGTCTGTTATTTTATCCCTGATGTCCTTACACAGCTCTTTGGTCTTGGCCATTGTGGAGAGGTTGGAGTTTGTTTGTTTGTTTGAGCATGTGAACAGGTGTCTTTTATACAGGTAACAAGTTCAAACAGGTGCAGTTACTTCCGGTAATGAGTGGAGAACAGGAGGGGTTCATAAAAAAGAACTAAGAGCCGAAATATTTACTAGTTGGTAATGTATCAAATACTTATCTCATGCAATTAAATACAAATTTATTATTTAAAAATTATACAATGTGATTTTCTGGATTTTTGTATTAGATTCCGTCCCTCACAGTTGAAGAAAACGTATGATACAAATTACAGACCACTAAATGGGTTGCAAGTGGGAAAACCAGCAAAATCGTCAGTGTATCAAATACTTGTTCTCCCCATTGTATGTTTAGGGTGATTGTCTTGCTGAAAGACCCAGTGACGACCCATCTTAAGCTTTCGGGCAGAGGGCAACAGATTTTGATTTAAAATGTCCTGGTATTTCAAAGCATTCATGATGCCATGCACCATAACAAGGTTCCCAGGGCCTTTGGAAGCGAAACAGCCCCACAGCATCACTGACCCACCCCCATACTTCACAGTGGGTATGAGGTGCTTTTCAGCATGCGCATCTTCCGTGGCACGTCAGACCAACTTAGAGTGTTTGTTGCCAAAAAGCTCAATATTGGTCTCATCTGACCAAAGCACACGGTCCCAGTTGAAGCCTGGGACCGTGCGTATTTTTGTGTGAGACCCCCCATGTGGTTCTGGGATTCTTGCTCCCCGTTCTTGTTATTATTTTGACGCCACGGGGTGAGGAGGGAGTTGAAAGTCGGTGTTGCCCAACGACAGCCCCAAAACATCACTGCTCTAGAGGAGATCTGTATGGAGGAATGGGCCAAAATGCCAGCAACAGTGTGTGAAAAGCTTGTGAAGAGTTACAGAGGTTAGGGTTTAGGGTTTAGGTTAGGGGTGGGGTTAGGGTTTAGGTGGGGGTGGCGTGGCTCAGTGGTAGAGTAGTTGTCCCCCAACCCAGAGGTTGTGGGTTCGATTCTTCACCCTGATGAACTCACCTAAGTATCCTTGAGCAAGATACTGAACCCCACGTTGTTCCTGGTGCTGTGTCACCAGTAGGTGAATGGCGAGATAGTGTAAAGTGCTTTGAGCGCCTTGAAAGGTGGAAAAGCGCTGTATAAGTATAACACCATTTACCACCAGAAAACGTTTGCTAGCAATAACGGAGGCCAAAGGGTACATAACAAAGTATTCAGATGAACTTTTGGTATTGACCAAATACTTATTTACCACCATGATTTGCAAATAAATTATTTAAAAATCAAACAATGTGATTTTCTGAGTTTTTTTTCCCACATTCTGTCTCTCAAGGTTAAGGTTTACCTATGTTGACAATTCCAGGCCTCTCTAATATTTTCAAGTGGGAGAACTTGCACAATTAGTGGTTGACTAAATACTTATTTGCCCCACTGTAAATCTAAAAGGGAATTATTTGGACACCAGAACAGAGGACGTTTGGTGTAAACCCAATTCAGCTTTCTAGGAAAAAAGAACCTCAAACCCACTGTGAAGCATGGATGTGAAAGTGTCATGGTTTGGGGATGCTTTGCTTTGGCAGGACCTGGCCAGCTTACCATCATAGAATCCTATAAAAACTCAATACTTGGAAAATGTCAAATAGAAATATAGTGTGGGGCAACGTCTATTTCCTGGAAGCGCAAACCACACATGGAGTTGACCAGGGGTACATGTGCGTAAATGTAGCTGAGGCAGGCAGAGCCTCTCGGGGCGGGCTTTTCGTGAATCTTGCTATCCTGGAAGTGGCCCGGAAGTCCTTCTATTCTGTTTTATTTTCTCTTTGGCAAACCAGCTCGTTAAATTAACCGCAACTAGTCGATTTAACCGTGAAGGAGTTTTTCAGACAAAAAAAGGCAATCTTACTGGTCGCGCTTGTGCGAATAATTTTAGTCGCAAAATGGAGCCCTATAAAATATGTTTGTGTTTGCATTTGTAATTAAGTTTAGAGCTACAGTTTGTGGAGTTACGTGTGAGAAATTTGCTATGAGAATTGTAAATACGTTAGCATTTAAGCTAGCAGACATTTGTTAGGCAAATTAGGCTAATTTAGTCTTAAATTTCAATATTGATCATACTTGATTGACGTTTGAACACCAATTGTTTTGTCTCAAGTGTTTGTTTTAATGTGTCGTTTTGAACATAAGTGTACATTTGTGTTGCAACTTTACAAATTGTCAAAAGTGAAGGATGACAAAAGCTTCAAAAAGCACACTTGCCTTGTTATCTGTCTGTCAAGCTGAACAACTTCACGTTTAGTGAGGACAGAACATGCCATATTAATAAAGAAAAGTAAAAAAATAAGACACTGTGAGGTACTGTTTATGCAACTAAAAAAAACATGACTGCAAACAAAATGGCGGATGAGACTCCGGCGTCGTAAAGTCCAAATCGCCTAAGTCGAGTACGTTCCCTTGGACAATAAACGTACAATGTTCATCTATTGTTGCCAATGGAAGACAAAGAGCTCATAGACAAATTTTCTAATGGTTTAGGACCTACTTGATTGGTCTGTAGGCAACAAAATAGACTTTATTAGAGCAATTTCAAAATAACTGACATTAACTAGTGCCACAAGAACTTCTAAACCAGAACCTACTTGATTCAACCAAAACCTACGAGACAAGTGATACATTATGACCTCGTAGACTTTTAACCTAAAGCTATTGTTTCCGCGTCGTTGTCTTGGTGTTTTCAATTTAGCGCGTTAGTGTGTTGAGGGGTGTCGCAGTGTTCGTGGCCTTGTGTGAAATTGGCCTGCCTGTGGTCATTATGGTAAACATCTTGCGGGAACAGACAGCCATTCCAGCCGGTCTCGCTGGAGTCTGAGAACGCGGAGACCTCACTTTGTCACACGGGAAAGATCTACTAATACACTTCCATTTAGATCCAAAGTGCTTTTGATGTACATGTTGAAACTCTTTAGACGCCTCAGGGTCCTTTCTCACTTAACCCCTTGATGCCTGAATTTACATTAAAGTCCTTGGCTGCGATAACGGCGCTAGACGTCAAATTTATTTGGACCGACTCCTGGTCCAGATGGATTGGACGTCGAGTGCTGTCAACGAAACTGAAAGATAAGCACTCACAGCCAGTCCTACCTTTTTGAATGAATGAATCGGACGTCATATATGCATGAACCCCATCTGCTTTTTGAATGCCATCGGCGACAGTCGACCTTGAAGTCAGTATGCATCTCGCCTGGTGCAACATTCCGATATGCTTGCTAAAAGTTAACAAACATGACCATGAATGGGGTTGTTCACAGAAACTGCTGAGTTTCGCCTCAGATAATCATGAACTTTTATGACCACGGAATATCCAAAACACAGCCCGTGTAGTTTCGATATGTGTCAATGTGTAAGGGCCGAGTTATACTTCTGCGTCAGACCTGCGCCGTCAAGGAAGACTCGATATACGACCCTGCGCCGTAGCCTGACGCGCTCCTATTGATTTTTCAAACCCTAGCGTCACGTCAACGCATATGACGTGGGGGAAATGGACTGTGATTGGTTCGCTCATCCTGCTGTTTCCGGGTCAGCGTGAAATCACCGGCATTGTAAAACAATTTTCTACACGCAAAACTGGACCAAGCCGACGGGAGTATAATCGAAGAGCAAGTCTCGTCAAGACATTATTATGATTGCCAAATAGCAAGGTCGGCGATTGGAAAAAAAAAAAAAAAATGAAGAACTACCAAGACGTGTGTGTTCGGAATCGAGTGGCCACACGAAGCGGTGACCCAGTCGGCCGAAAACTGCCAACTTTTTATCACTTTATGTCGTATTTTTGGTTGGTGCCCATCATCATTTATTGTGTACAAATGTTTCCTGTGAGTCTGTGACTTATTTACGTGTCACACTTCAAGTATATGAAGAATAAAGCACAGGTTTGGTGTCAAAAGAGTTGATTTGATCTTTAATTTTCAATAACAGAGTTCACACACGATACATCATCACTGATTGAGAGTGCCTCGGTGCTTTTTATGATAACGTCAAGGCTCCCAACGCAGTTTGGGACGTTCCATAGACGCCAGAAACCTGCTATGGCTGGTTGTAGGACACGGCTTACAAATCGGGCTGGAGGGCTTTGCAGACCTTGGACGCAGTGCTCGATGCCAGTTTGAAGCTAGCCGCTGTCTCCACCCGAGTCTAGAACTCTCTGTGCGGCATCAAAAGTCTGCCAGACCACCTCGAAACAGTCTTCTGCGTCGCCTGCCCCTCAACATTTTTATTATCAACATTTATTCAATGTTGATGAGCAGAAGATTTACATTCTAGCGTTCCATCTTGCATTGTTTATTTTTTTCTCCGTTAAACTAGACTAGTGGAAGTCAACAAGCATGCCCCAAAACCGAACAAACATCACGCCACACCCCTCTAGTGGCTTAGCGGCGAATTACAGAGCAACGCGTTCCCTCACCGCAGAAGTATCGAATACTCATTGACGCCGTAATCACTTCGCCGTCACCGCAATGCAGGAGTATAACTCATGCTTAACTGCCCACGCAGCAAGGTTTATGACCTATTTTGCAAGAATTGCAAGAGAAGAGCTAACCCCCAAATTTTCCACACACCTTCTTACCTGTATATAAAGAAGACTGAACACTTTGCTTGTTGTGCATTTTCTATATGCTGCGTGTTCTGTAACTAAATGCACCAAGACATTTCTGAAATTAAAACTGCATAATATTGATCTCTTGTCTCCAGTCTTCATTTAACAATCTAGTCTAGCAGTCTCACCTGAATTGAAAATGAAAACGCGGAAGACCTGAAAGACTACCTCCAAGCATCCTTCAGCCATCCGTCACCATAGACCAGTGGTGTCCAAATTATTCCATATAGGGCCGCAGTGGGTGCTGGATTTCATTCCTAAAAAACAAGATGACATCTTTTCACCAATCTGGTGTCTTACAAGTGTAATCAGTTGATTGCAATCAGGTGCTGCTTGTTTTAGCACAAACTTCATTGGTTAAACTGTCTGTGCTCGATTGGTAGGAACAAAAACCAGGACCCACAGCGGCCCTTGCGAACAGGTTTGGACACCCATGCCATAGACGATCATCTCTATCCAACGAAGACTCGATGCAGGTTCTTGCAGTACATTGCAACAAAGCCAGACAAGTTTGGGATAAAGTTCTGGGTGGCGTGTGACCTGAAAACAAAATATGTTTGCAACATCATTCCCTATCTTGGGAAAGACCCCAGCCGTCATTTCGGATGCGAGACTGGCAGAGGATGTTGTGATGAAGCTGATGGAGCCATTTCCAAATAAAGGGAGAACAGTAATGGCAGATAACTTCTTCATATCCCTGGCACTCGCCAAACTCCTCCTCCAACGGAAAACCACCCTCATTGGCACAATAGAATTCGCCGGGAGCTTCCAGAATCGGCCAAGCAGATTTTGAACCGTGAGCAATAATGCACTCAGGTGTTTTCTACATTTGGTTCAACACTAACCGTCTACACCCCAAAGCATAGGAAAGTTGTATGCATCCTAGCATGCATTGTGGAGACTGATGAGACTATCAAGAAGCCAAAAACTGTGCTTGACTACAACAAAATAAAATACGGAGTTGATGTGATGGACCAGATGGTCCGAGTTTACACTGTGCGCACAGGAAGATGGCGCTGACCTGTCGCTGTGTTTGTACATCATCCTGGACATTGGAGCGCTGAATGCCTGCATCTTCCACCAGGCATGCACTGGTTTGAACGAGAGACGGGTCAATTTCCTGGTGGAGCTTGCAATGGTGTACAGCACGCATGCTATTTTTAGACCGTGACGTCGCATCGTAAAGTGGAAGTAAAGCCGAAGTGGTCCTTCAGTTCTCTTTCCTCAGATCTTAATAGTCCACCTCTAACATCTCACAGCTTTCCCTCCTTTTCTCCTCTTGCTCCCTCTGACATCTTCAAACTCATCTCAACCATGAATTTCTCCAGCTGCAATCTCGACCCCATACCATTTTCTCTTTTTAAAACCTGTATTCCCACTCTCATTCCTCTTATCATAACATCATAAACACCTCTCTCACCACTGACTCAGTCCCCTCCCCACTCAAACTCGCCACCATCACACCCCTCCTGAAAAAACCTGGCCTTAACCCCGACAACCTGGACAATTTCAGACCCATTTCCAATCTCCCACTACTCTAAAAAATTCTGGAACGATCCGTCATAACCCAACTTCAGCATCATCTCCACTCCTCCCATATGTTTGAAACATTTCAATCTGGATTCCGCGCACACCATAGTACTGAAACAGCTCTCATCAAAGTAACCAATGATCTTGCCGCTGACTCTGGTTCCATCTCCATCCTCCTCCTCCTCCTCGACCTTTCTGCCGCATTTGACATCATTGACCACAACATCCTCCTCCACCGTCTTCAGTCAATAGGGATATCTGGCACTGCACTCCTCTGGTTCACCCCCTATCTCTCCGATCGTCACCACTTCGTCTCCATCACTAACCATAAATCCCACACCTCTCCAGTCACCCATGGTGTCCCCCAAGGTTCGGTCCTCGGCCCCCTCCTCTTCATAATCTATATGCTTCCCCTCGGTCAAATCATTCGCCACCATGGACTCAATTTCCACTGCTATGCAGATGACATTCAACTTTACATTTCAGCTAAATCCATCACCCCTGTCATTCTCTCTCAAATCTCAAACTGCCTGTCCGACATAAAAACCTGGATGGACAATAACTTTCTCAAACTCAACAGTAACAAAACAGAACTTCTCATCACCGGACCCAAAGCTCTCCTCCACTCTGTACAGAACCCCACTCTCCTCATTGATGGTCACCCTGTCACCCCCTCCACCTCTGGACGCAATCTTGGCATCATAATGGACTCAACACTGTCATACCAATCACACATCAGCCACCTCACTAAAATCTCCTTCTTTCATCTCCGCAACATCGCCCGCATCCGTCCCTCCTTCTCCCAAGTCACAGCCGAAATACTCATTCACGCCTTCATCACATCCAGACTCGACTACTGCAATAGCCTCCTCTATGGTCTTCCATCTTCTCATCTCCAAAAGCTGCAATACGTCCAGAACTCTGCCGCCCGCCTCCTCACCCACACCCGCTCCAGAGAGCACATCACCCCCATCCTCCAACAGCTTCACTGGGTTCCAATCTCATACCGGATTCAGTACAAACTCCTCCTCTTAATTCTGTTTATGTGTTATGTTAAGTAAAGCGTCTTTGAGTGTCCAAAAAAGCGCTATACAATTATTTAGATGATCCAGAGGAGTGATGGGAGAAGGTCACGTGGTCATATGAGATCAAAATTGAACATTTTTCGTTTTAAATCCTGTCAGTGTTTGGAGGAAGAATGATGAGTACCATCCCAAGAACACCATCCCTACTGTGAAGCATTGGGGTGGTAGCTAGGGATGGGCGGATCGATACCAAAATATCGATATTTCGACCCAGCGCGTTAAGTTTTAGGTATCAATCCCGAAGCAAAAGTATCGATATTTGGAGTTAATACATTATATTTTCTTTGTCTATTTTTTTGGGTATATTTTCGTGCACACTTTTGCACGTAAGCAGTGCACGCACATAAGCAGTGACTTTAGTAAAAGTGTTAAGTCAATGTAATGTTTTTAATGATCTACCATTAGAGGGCGGTAACATGCTACTATTGATTCATTCTTTAATTAGATCAAAAATATTTAACTTAGGTAGAATAAAATTTGATCGAATACAACGTGTAGCAGGGAAATGTTCCGTGCATATGAATTTAAGGGTCATGGTTAAAGAGTAAAACTGACTAATCAGATTTTGTTGTTGATGGATCGGTTTGTGAGTTTGAAGGGAAATTGCTTTGCTAGTTATTAAAAGCAGCAGTTTTTCCATTGCAATGCATATTTGACACGAAGAGACTTAATAGTTTTTGAGTGCTTGCTGTAGTTGTATATTAGATGTCATCAGAATAGCTGAGAACTGTGCAGGGTTGTGTATATATAAAATATAAACTTCGGGTATCGATATCGGATCGGGATCGCAATATTTGGCCTTGGTATTACTTGGTATCGGATCGAATCCAAAATCAAATGGTATCGCCCATCCCTAGTGGTAGCAACATGCTTTGGGGTGTTTTTATGCATATGGGACTGGACAACTGCACTGTATTAACCCTTGAGAGTCGAAGGACGCGCCGGCGCGTCCTCAGCGCACGTCGTCTTTGAAGCGCCCTCACGTTTTAATTACGTCACCCACATGCCGTTGGTTGGTCTCGTTTTAAAGTGCGGAAGTTGCGGTTTACTCTCGTTATTATTTGAAGTCAATCGACCAACTAAAACGTGAGATATTGTCATTTAAGTTTTATAGTTTTATTGTCCTCTCCATAAAACATTAAAACGCTGCATGGATCATTTGTTTATGTCTATATTTCCATCATTTCTTGTCCTTTTTCAAAACGGAAGCTCCATGAAAAAACACAAATCAAACGAACCCTTTCAAAGTCACAGTGGAAGCACGAAATGCGTTTTTTTTTTTTTTCTTATAAATATAACTGCCGTGCGAAGTTCCACCGAATGAGAGGGAGGAATGTTCTGAAGCAGCGAGGTGGCGACCGACGGCCGTTTGGATCGAGCGACTTTGTGTGACTTTGAGAATGAACGGAAAACAAAATTTAGTGCAAGCAATTGTGCTTTTTGATCAACTTGAGGAAGAGGATGGTCCAAATTCGTCATCATCGTCTTCTTCGGAAGAGTCCTCGAGTGAAGATAGTGACGGATTTGAACACATGGGTGACGCCATCGACGAGCAGAGGTAAGCCAACTCACTTTATTTTTTTGATGCTGAAAAAAAGTTTCTTTTGAAAGTTTCTTTTGATATTGCAAGACAAAGTTAATTTTGATGCAATATAAGTGTGTGTTTGTGTATATAATAATAAAATGTGCATATCAGATCAGTCGTACGTGCACTGTGTGTATCTCAGGCAGGAATTTCTAATTTGTGGTGTTCTTCTTTCTATATGAAGATTAGGGATGTAGCACATATTCAGCTATGGTATTCTTTATATTGTCATACATATAGATTTCCATTATTATTTATTGCTGTATATATTTTTATTTTATACTTTATTATTTTCATAAATACTGACTTTTTTTCATGTACATTTATAGTGATAATGAAAGTAAAGTGAAATGAAAATGGAAGGGTGGAAAGAGGACCGACACCCCATGGAAGTGTGGGCTGTGTGATGTAGCCCTGTGTCTAATTCCAGGACGAAACTGCTTTTCAGAGTGGCATGCCTGAAAAATATTTAACTTGTTTATTGTAAATATTTTTGAAAATACTTTTTTCCCCAATGTTATATATATATTTTTTTTCCCCACAATCAGTCTTCTCAATTTGTGTATATAAATGTGTGCTCAAGAAGCTTGATTGTGTGTACATAGTTTTCATCAGGTGATGGGCCGCAATACCTAAACTCATAAAGAGATGGCCTCTAAACACTTTTTGTGTTAGATGGTATATTTTTTCACTGTTCTTCACTGTTTGGTCTGCTGTATACAACCTGTTTTGACTAGAGCATGTATAAAGGCAAAAAACGCCTATGGCTAGACCTGTTGTTTATGTTGAATTGTCAAATATAAGACTATTTATTCTAAATTTTTTTGGTTGAATGTTCATCCTAACATGTTGAATAAATATTACAAAGTTTCAAAACGGTTCGTTACGCATGTTTGGTTGTCAATTGGACATCAATATTAAAAAATTTGACAAAACGATTTTGTAATTTTTGGTCTTTTTGGGCCCAAAATGATGATTTATAATTGGTCAGTGAAGGAAACAACAGTTTGGACAAGAAGTTCATGGTGTCACAAAAAAAGGGACCAAACCAGGCCATCGTAAACAATTCTTTCTTTGAAATACAGTGCCTTGCAAAAGTATTCGGCCCCCTTGAATCTTGCAACCTTTCGCCACATTTCAGGCTTCAAACATAAAGATATAAAATTTTAATTTTTTGTCAAGAATCAACAACAAGTGGGACACAATCGTGAAGTGGAACAACATTTATTGGATAATTTAAACTTTTTTAACAAATAAAAAACGGAAAAGTGGGGCGTGCAATATTATTCGGCCCCCTTGCGTTAATACTTTGTAGCGCCACCTTTTGCTCCAATTACAGCTGCAAGTCGCTTGGGGTATGTTTCTATCAGTTTTGCACATCGAGAGACTGACATTCTTGCCCATTCTTCCTTGCAAAACAGCTCGAGCTCAGTGAGGTTGGATGGAGAGTGTTTGTGAACAGCAGTCTTCAACTCTTTCCACAGATTCTCGATTGGATTCAGGTCTGGACTTTGACTTGGCCATTCTAACACCTGGATACGTTTATTTTTGAACCATTCCATTGTAGATTTGGCTTTATGTTTTGGATCATTGTCCTGTTGGAAGATAAATATCCGTCCCACCATGTTTGACAGTGGGGATGGTGTGTTCAGGGTGATGAGCTGTGTTGCTTTTACGCCAAACATATCGTTTTGCATTGTGGCCAAAAAGTTCAATTTTGGTTTCATCTGACCAGAGCACCTTCTTCCACATGTTTGGTGTGTCTCCCAGGTGGCTTGTGGCAAACTTTAAACGAGACTTTTTATGGATATCTTTGACAAATGGCTTTCATCTTGCCACTCTTCCATAAAGGCCAGATTTGTGCAGTGTACGACTGATTGTTGTCCTATGGACAGACTCTCCCACCTCAGCTGTAGATCTCTGCAGTTCATCCAGAGTGATCATGGGCCTCTTGGCTGCATCTCTGATCAGTTTTCTCCTTGTTTGAGAAGAAAGTTTGGAAGGACGGCCGGGTCTTGGTAGATTTGCAGTGGTCTGATGCTCCTTCCATTTCAATATGATGGCTTGCACAGTGCTCCTCGAGATGTTTAAAGCTTGGGAAATCTTTTTGTATCCAAATTCGGCTTTAAACTTCTCCACAACAGTATCTCGGACCTGCCTGGTGTGTTCCTTGGTTTTCATAATGCTCTCCGCACTTTAAACAGAACCCTGAGACTATCACAGAGCAGGTGCATTTATACGGAGACTTGATTACACACAGTTGGATTCTATTTATCATCATTGGTCATTTAGGACAACATTGGATCATTCAGAGATCCTCACTAAACTTCTGGAGTGAGTTTGCTGCACTGAAAGTAAAGGGGCCGAATAATATTGCACGCCCCACTTTTCAGTTTTTTATTTGTTAAAAAAGTTTAAATTATCCAATAAATGTTGTTCCACTTCATGATTGTGTCCCACTTGTTGTTGATTCTTGATAAAAAATTAAAATTTTATATCTTTATGTTTGAAGCCTGAAATGTGGCGAAAGGTTGCAAGGTTCAAGGGGGCCGAATACTTTTGCAAGGCACTGTATAAAGGCAACTTCAAAGGCATGCAAAATCAGACAAAATAGGCCCAGACCTTAAAGGGTTTTAGGAGAAGATAACCAGGACCATGTATTGTCAGATTTTGGGGAATATCTTCCTTCCCTTAGTTAAAGCATTGAAAATGGGTCATGACGGTGTCTTCCAACATGACAATGGCCCGAAGCAGAAACTTTGCAAAAAGCATATCAAAGTTCTGGAGGGGCCTAACCCGTCTCCAGACGTAAACCCAATACAAAATCTTTGGAGGAGGCTCAAATCGAACACTTTTATGTGCGCCTTATAATAGGGAAAATATAGTAATTAAACCCCGCTGACTCACTAACTTGATTAAAGTGCATGTGACATGAAAAAGCATGTTTATTTCATAATACATGCGGTATTTTATGCTCCCGAATGATATGGACTGCTTGGATTTGTGTGGAAGCGATCGCTATATTTATTTAGTTTTTTGAAACCCGCGCCATGAAAATGAGTGACTTATGGCAACAGTCTCGAGTTGAGAAAGAGGGCGCTGTGACATGTACGGTAGAAGGAGTCCTCTTCACTATACAGCCATACTGTTGTATGAGAAGAACTAAGGATTCAGCTGATTTTGCGGATTAATACATTTATTTTTCGCATCACGCCAGCCAAACGGCTGCAGAAAAATCTTGCTGTATGAGGGAGAGGTGTGTGCACCTTTTTGGAGTTTCAAAAGGTTCCCATTGACCGTGGATATTGGCCAAAACAAGCCCTACTACTGTGGGACTTACGAGGAAGTGAGTAAACATCTTGTTTTGTATTATGTCAAATACTGGGATCATTTTAATACGGAGGTGGCTTGCATTTTGTGGCTGACATGCTCCTTGTCGCACATACCCCCGCCGGGCGAGCACTATACTTGGCTTTTGCACTCTTGGTGTGCTTGATGTTCTGTCAAATTTTCTAGCTGATCAGAAATTTGTGTGTTTGAGAACTTTGTGTTAAAAATAGCCACGAATACTTCGATTACAAAGTAAACACTACAAAATTTCTTTAAATAAAGGACTACTTAAGTTCGATCATTGATAGGCATGTAAAAAGCTCTCCTCATGCACATTAGCGGCACGTTAGCTGCACAACAACTGCAGCCGCCGTCCTCCGGGGAACGAACTGTAAATTGCTCTCCGCCGGGCGGTTTGCCGATCCGCAAAGACATTCGACAACCCAGTTGTCATGTCAAAAGTTCCGGGCTAGTTATGTGTGATTTTCCGCTTCGAAGACTTTGAAACATCACTCGGTTCGAGTTAGCATGTCGGCTAGCTGTCACGCCTCTTGGTTTGTTTACATTCTCCGAAGCCGGGGAAGGGAAATGACATAAGCCCGATTTAGGTGTCATAAAATATCGTTCGGGAGGTGCGACAGTAAAGGTGAAGTCGACAGTTTTGACCATTATGGAGTCATTTTGCCATGTCGTCCTGAATAAGTGCATTTTTATTATTTCATATTCCATTTAGACATTTTGCAGCTCTCTTCGTCGCGTTTTCCTCGTTCTGAATAATTCCCCCTCAATGAGCTGAATAGTAAAACCAATAAGCCCATTCTCCCGCTGACGTCATTCACCTGTTGGGGACGCTATAGCCCTATTATGGTAGGCGTGGCTAACCGGCAGATTAAAAGACTAATTTCTCGTCATCTGCGCTTTGCTAGATTGTTCTATATGGTCGAATCGTCTGAAGGAGAAACAATATCGTCATCGCACACACTATACAATTGTCTGCATTAGTCTAACACATATATAGTCTAACACATACATATGGCACAGGTTGGCACCGTCTAACTGTTTGCATTAGTCTAACACACGTAATATAATTAATCAGGAAATAGTATCATTTTCATATTTACAGTAGGACTACGCTACTAATATAAAATAAATAGAACACCATAGTTTAATGAGAAGAAATAGAAGAGATACACAATGCCGTCTTATCACAAGAGTGACGCACCAACTCTGGCAATCTGCTCTCCCAGCAAACTCCAAGGACAAAGCGCTTTGTCCTAAAACAAGTACAACCAGCCCGGACAGCAAAGTTGATAGCGGACGTCCCAATCCGCGCACGAACCTAAGCCGCCTCAAACCGGCCAACAAGGGGAAGACCAAAAAGCAACGCCCAGACCCACCTTCAGACCACACCTTCGACATGACCCGCGTCAGCAAAGACTTTAAAAAGCCTGGACACTGAGATAAGACAGATTTTTTCTGCTCGGAAACATATAGCCTTGTTTTGGATCCAGAATTGTCCCTCCGTCGTCTGTTTTTGCCTTGTTTTTACCATTGTCGACGAATAAATTGTCAACCTGTTTTCGGTGTGTTCTTCAAGCTTTTGAAACATGGACGCGCGAGATTCGGCCTTCCCGGCGGGCGCACGCAGAGCAGCGTCGGCCGAGCGGCAATTGTTTTGGCTGGTGCTGTTCTCGGGTGTGTCTGGGCCAGGGGGGCGAATTTCAACAGTTTCAAAATATGATTATAATTCACATAATAATGCTATTTAAGACTTTTTTTATCATGTCGTATGCTCTTTAAGCCTAATGTAACAAAGTCTAAACTTCCCCTTTATGTCCATGACCGCATATTTCGGTATCGGTTTGATATCCGTTTCCGATTTTTGGAGTTGAACATTTTCGGAGGTATCGTTTAAAAAGTCATTATCGGTCAACTCTAGTATTTTCCCATTGCTTTTGATCTATATCCGTAAAATTGAAATCGGTTCATTGAAATTGATGTGTGTTTACCCCTCGATTCAATGGCCCAATTGGCTTGATAAGACCAGAAGAGCATAATGATGATGCTTGATTTTGCTGGAGTTAAAAGGTAAGATAAGGAGTTTATTAGTCGCGAGGCCTTTGGTGGCACAAGTTAGTGATTCATCATCTCGTATAAACAAAGAAGTCTCTGAAGACGCTTATTTAAAAAGGACCGAAGACATCACTCACAGGAAAGACGCAATCATCATCTACATGCTTGCAATGCGGCAGTCCTGTAGGGTCTTATGGGGATGTTTTTTGGGGGGGTGTAGGTGGCAAAATGATGGATGGTGTGCTACGACAGTGAGCGATATTAAACAATAACAGCGTTTGTGCCACGCCGCCTTGAAAGCGCTTTTTAATTAGAAATTCCAGATTAGAGCAATCGCTCCCCCTGAAGTGAATATTCAACAGCTCAGGGATGAAAACCGGCGCTCGCACAAATGCGGGAAAATATCTAATAAGAGTAAAATGTGTCATCATCATGATGAGAATACGAACTAAAATATAAATGAGCCTTCGCGTAGCCTTTTCATGTAAAGCCCTCCAAATGATAATCGTCTGCATGCTCCTCCCACATTGGAACAACAAAGCCTCACCAAGTCGGATCGCCAAACTGCTTCCAACTAGGGGTGGGAACTTCTGGGTGCCTCACACTCGCCACGCTAACACAAATTTGATTGCTAAGCTAATTTTATGCGTTACATTTAGTCTGTGATGATCACTCAGTTGAGAATTTTATTGGCTAAAACAACATTGCATATATCTTCCCATGTGTTTCAAAACAGAAGCTGAGCTTAGAGGGGTGCTAGGAGTACAGTGGCACACGGGCCCAGTCCTCTAGGAGGCCTGGTTGGGCAAAGAGAGGGTCATACGGAAAGGTAAAATGGAGGTAGAATTAGGGTTGGGCATCGTTTAAAATTGAACGATTCCGGTTCCATGTTTCGATTTCGGTTCCGAACGATTCTCGATTCCGATTCTTACAAAAAAAAAAAAAAAAAAAGAGGGTGGGTCAAAAAAATGTATAGTTAAAACATTTATTAGATTTTATTAATGTCTTCACTTCATTTGTTTTTAATTACTTTCAAGTTCAAAAATAGATCCTTAGGTAGACATAGTAAAATTACCCAAAAAGAAGGAGAGAAGACACTCAGTTTTCTTGGCCAAGGAGAGCAAAAGAGTGACTAGTGACAGTCACCAAAATTGATCCAAAGAAAAAATCCTCCTTGGTATTTTTATTTAGGGGTTTGTCCTAATACAAAATGGATGCCGCCCTGAAGGAGGGTGGAAGCAAGCTGGAGACACCCATGTGATTTTGATTGGATATGTGTGTGCATGTAGGTGGAACTAAGTGAGTACACGTGTGTAAGCAAAGGCTCATGTAAACAATCATGTAAACAGTCAAAATGACCCAGACACCTCAGTTATGCAACGCTGCGGCCATGGAAGATGTCCTCGGATGGAAAATTGTCCTCGAAGGTCTAGACGAAAGTCCAGACACCAGGTGCTGAAGATGTCTTCGGAAGGTCTAGTTACGCAATGATGCGGCCATGAAGCAAGGCAGTTGTCATCCCGACCCCCTTTTACTCTTTGTAACACTTAAGCATTATACTACAACCTAGTATAGCAAGCAATAGTCATTTACTGGTTATATTAATAAGAAAAATATGGCAATATGTATTATTTATGGTATATATGAACACAAGCAAACATTCAATCAATCAATCAAGCAAATATTTAATCAATCAAACCTTGATAATTACCTCAACAATTACTGTGTATGAATTTAAAATGTATTATTATCATTTTATTACTATTTAGTATTACGAGAATTAATATGAAATTCATGAATAATATGAACTTCTCACAGGGCTGTTTTTAACTTGTATATAAATCTCAGTCTTTGAACTTGAATGCGATGAAGGAGTGCACTTTCACAAAGTTGTTTATTTTTCCAAAAGCTCACGGGGAAAACATCTACTCATATTTTTTTGCCATACATGTACCTTAGCTGGGAGCAAATACATTTTTATTTCTCAAAATGTTTTAATTGGAACAAGCAACTCTACATTAAAGATGACCCATTTTTGGACTGTAAACAACGTATTGTATTTGTTAAGGTTTGTAAACAAATACAATTGTATTTGTAAAGTGCAGAGACAGAGGCAAACTGGCAGTGGTAACAAGATTTCATTGACGATGAGAGGGAGTGGCAGATATTGTTTGAAGAATTCGGTGGGCAGTTTGGTGATAGAACAGGTGAATGGGCAGACAGTTGTTCTGGCAGGCATGCAGTACAGGACCCAGGAGTATAAAACTCAAAAGCTCAGTATCAGGATTACAAGATTCTTTGTTAGCTGAAAGTCACATAGGTGAGTTGTTGATCTGGCAATAATGTGAAGCCAAGGACCGGTTTAAGTAAGCTGCTGATGATGATCAGCGGCACCTGGTCGCAGGCTCACGCACCTGTGCAATCAAGGCAGTGACACACATACACAAACACAAGGAGGAGGAGTGTTTAAGACCATGTCCACACGTAGCAGGGTTTTTTAAAAATCGAGGATTCTGCCCTAATACGTCGGGGGAAAATAATTGCGTCTGCACCTGCACGTTTGTGTAGAAAAAAAAAAAAAAAAAACTTCCACCGCCAACCACTTTCATTCATTTTTAAGTACATTCAAAACAATAAAATAATTGTCCAAAATACCCATTTTTCAATATGAAGCACAGCAAGAGTTTGTTAAAAAAAAAAAAAAAAAATTAAAGCAAAAAAGCGCTTATTTAATACTGTATAAAAATTGGTCTCATGTGTGACGTGAGGACAAAATTTGTCTAAGCCAGTGACGTAAATCTTCGGTTATCAGTGTCCACATGATGGAGCCAAAAACGCAGAATTCGCAAAGCTTCACCTTCCCCGTCGTTTTTAAGAACCCTGATTTCAATCTGCATGCGAGTCTGGATGATAGGTCAGACCGTAAAAAAATATCTTCTTTTTGCCAAATACCGTGCTACGTGTGGACATGGCCTAAGTCAGGGGAGCCCAAACTATTCCATATCGGGCAGCAGTGGTTACAGGATTTCAAAACTGGATGACATGTCAAATAGTCTTTGCTCAATTGGTCGGAACAAAAACCAGGACACACCCTTGGACACCCCTGTTATAAGTGTTTAAAAAAATGAAAATACCCCCCCCCACCCCCCGTTTTGATGGTTGTCTGGAGAAGGGCCGCAGAAAATTGTCCACTAGCACCCCCACACACACACACACACACACATCGGACAAGGACCCCCACCACAGGGGGCCCGTTTCTACTCACCGTACCCAGACCCTATTCACATTTTTTCCGCCACTAGTTCAAAATAGCAAGCCTGGAGAACTGGAGAACAGCCTAGCTTGAAGGACTTCCTGTACACTGGTAAGGGGGGCACAGGACATGTCAAATGAGTGACATGACCCAAACACTGTGAAGGAGTTTGACCTTCTAGCCAAACCGCTGGAATCGCGCCAGCCGAACCACCGTCCGACCAGAGGGGCAAATTCCGCGCGTTCACCTTAGTCTTAACCCCTTGTACTGAGTCCATTTTGAAAGGTTTAAAGAAGGCTCACTGAAACCAATCGACAATTTAGTCAGGTCGACAGAGATCAAAACGGCAAGGTGAAACAAACACTCAAGCGGGGAGGCAAGGTCACCCTATCATACGTCAACAAAAGGTTCCCGAGAAAAATGTCAACGCTTAGTTAAACATTCAGTCTTTTGAAGGCCGTGGGTAGGAAGAAGGGTGTGTTTGGGATTATTGTCTGTTTGTGGATTGGACAGGAGGATTCGGGAGTTACTATTGTCCGGGCAACGAGGGTCGTGGATTTTGCCACCTCAGCGTCAAAGGGGCTCTTGCAGTCTTGTCAGTCGTGTTATCAGTTGGATATCGGGTGTTCTCCTGTGTTATGACAGACCGTCCCGCCATTTGTTGGTGATTGTCCGGGAGAACTGATTGCGAGACTTGGTGGTGCAGACGTGGGCTTGTCAGCGTCCATCTTGCTCAGTTAGTTGTATGACGCACGCGCTAGGCTTCAGTGATAAGAAGGCATTGTTTATCTCTTATGCCCTATATTCTACTAGTTTTCCTTAAGCAATGGTATAAGTGTTATTTATTCTATATTAGGTTTTTAGAGTAATACAAACAGTAAATACGAGAAACGATACTATTTCACGATTGATTATATTAAGTGTGTTAGAGTAATGCAAACAGACAACTGCTACCATGCAGGCTGACGTACTACACGTACATGAAGAAAATGCCACCAATTGTGAGGCCAAACATGCTAATAGAACATAGACTAGACATTGCTGTTGTACGCTAACGTTAACGATGGGTTTTTCAACTCATTTCCAATGGCAAAAACATTAAACACTTCTGCCCTGGCCACTGGAAACATTGGGTAAACAGCGCTTCATGTCCTCAACTGCGGAGAAGACCAACAGGTAAGTTAAGTAGTTTATTGGGGTTTCATTGGGGT
This sequence comes from Corythoichthys intestinalis, assembly GCF_030265065.1. NCBI lineage: Eukaryota > Metazoa > Chordata > Actinopteri > Syngnathiformes > Syngnathidae > Corythoichthys > Corythoichthys intestinalis. The sequence continues at coordinate 2,111,486 of NC_080395.1, forward strand.
CGTTAAATTCATCACAAGCAGGTCTCACACACACATACAAGCACACACACTACTAGACAATATCTGCAAGCGTAAAAATGTCTAATATATTCCCAGGGCTACTTTTGAATATTAATAAAAGCTCAATTATTAATGTTGCCGTTGGCATGCCAGAGCTACGAGCTTTAATTAGTGTAGTGTATTCGCGTACAATTACACACTCAGCATTGACGGCCATTTGGTCACAGGGACTTTTTTGTTGTTGTCAACACGCGCTAGTCTTCCTGATCTTCTTCTCATCAAAAAGGTCATAATGAGACAGATTGAGGCCTTTTTGCTGAGGAGGAGATGATGTTTACCCCGAGTGACGAAGATTAGACAATGCAATTTCAGTCACTCCTTATTCATTTTGGGGCATTTTCGGGTCACTTTAGCTAGTTTTGTACATTAATTGACGTTATGAATACCCAGGTATTTTATTAAAAAACGATATATGTTGATATTATGTTTTATATCTATTATTGGTTCAGGAAAAAAAAAAAAACAAACAACCAAAGGCACCAGTTATAAATTTCACAACTGTACCAACGGTTCTCCCGAGAGCTTGGTTGTACATGGAGGGTCCAACATTTGGTGTCCAAACAACTGCTCGTTGATCCAGGTTAGTAGAAAAAAACAAGTGTCCACCCCAGTGCTGTTTCTGGTAGCCCTTTTAATTTTCATCTAGGTTAGGACTAGGTTAGGTTAGGACTTAGGCTAGGTACATGCCAGCTGAACCGCCGGACCCGCACTAGCGGGACCCAGACATCCCGGCCAAACGGCCAAACCCAGCGCGGTCACCTTAGTCTTAACCGCTTATAATTACTCCATTTTGAAAGCTGGAAAAAGGCTTCGAAGCACAAGTTGACAAATTCTTCAGGTCGACAGCGATCAAACTGCAAGGCGATACAGAAACAGACTCAGGCGAGGAGGCAAGGTCACCATATCACAAGTCAACAAAAGGTTCCCGAGAAAAATGGCAACGACTTCTTCGTGCGTTTTCTTGATTTTCTTGACTATCTACCAGTGGCGCCTCCAGAAATTTTTCATAGTGGTGGCCAGATGGGGCCACTTAAAATCTTGGGGTGGCATACCAAAACTAAAAGCCATAATTTCAGGTTTTCATCATATTATTGCAGTAAAAAGGTCAGGGGAAACTATCAGAAAGACTTAAGGACACGGCTACTGATATACTTTGGTGTATTGTGTAATATTTGATGTAACTAATGATTTAATGTGCATAGTCCATAACTGTCCAGTCAACATTTTGAGTTCCACAACAATTCTGTTTTATTGTGTTATGTATATATTAGGCATAAGGTGTACATTTAACTAAGGCTGTCAAACGATTAAAATTTTTAATCACATTAATCACAGCTTAAAAATTAATTAATAGTAATTAATCGCAATTCAAACCATCTCTATGCCACATTTTTCTGTAAATTATTGTTGGAATGGAAAGATAAGACAAGACGGATACTGTATATACATTCAACATACTGTACATAAGTACTGTATTTATTATAATAATAAATCCACAAGATGGCATTAACATTATTAACATTGTTTCTGTGAAAGGGATCCACGGATAGGACTTGTAATTCTTAACCCTTAGATGCATAAGTGGGTCAAAAATGACCCGGTGAGGTTGTTTTCTTGAGATATCTTCGGAATGAAAACCAGGTATTCCTCACGAAACATGTTTTTGATACAATGCCATTCAAATTTTTGATGAACTTTTTATACATTTGAAGAAATTGTCATTTTTGTATTACTACCCTAAGCTTCCACAAGTGGGTCAAAAATGACCCACATGCATTTTCTATGAGAATCTTTCATTCTTATTAACTTTGGCTGTCAGGAATAAATTTACCCTGGACCACATAGACTAGGTATGTAAAAAGTGACATCCCTTAAGAAGATTATTTTACACAGCAAGAGCTGATACGTGTATTGTAAGTATTATGTCCATATAGTATTTTGTGTGTGTGTCTTTCATGACTCTTTATTATTTAACAAATTAACCTACTTCATAACTAGCTAGCTAACTAAGGCTAGGTTCATACCGCTGGTTCTAATGCACAATTTCGATTTTTTTGTCATATCTGGGTTTTTTTGGCGTAACTCTTCAGACTGCCTTTGTCCATTGAGCCTGTTCAAGTATCACACATGCGCTCTAATTCGCAGTCCGAGATGCGCTCAGCAAACTGGCCCGCATGCGCAAAAGCATTGGAGCAGAGAGAAAACCGAGCATTGTCAGGCTTATTCTCAACCCATTTTATTTTTTTATGACTTTTGTCAAGCCCGCTCCTTCCCCAAAAGCCACGTTCAAGCTAGGCGTTAACGCTAATGCACAGCTGCACCGCTACCGTAGCACCCTGTCGCTCTCACTCTTTGCTGATGTTAATTGCTGCATGAATTCCAATTTGGGGGACTTGACAGTTCGGACCGCAGCCACATTCTGGAAAAATGTGGCCCGGATGGGTTTTTAACCACATATGAAAGTGACACGGGATCGAATTTGAAAATAGTCCACTCTTATGCGACTTTTCCTGTTCAGTCGAGTCGGAAAAACACGAAAAAATCGGATTTGTGCAAGATTTACAACTGAAATGGTCATACAGATGTTAGATGATGGAAAGGCAGTGACGGGGTTGGACTCAAGTGTCCCAAATTTCTGATGATGAGGACACAGGCTATTGTCCAGATGGAAGTGGTAGTTGTCCACCTGGAAATCCAACTGAACAGGATCAATCTGACTCACAAGATTCCACTTGTGTCCTCTGAAGAAGAAAGTGTCCAAATCATGGCCAACAGAAAGAGTTGGTAGGGCTCTTACAAGAGAGAATTACCACCCACCCAGGGCAGAACACAGATCCACAATATCCTCAGAAATCGGTCAGTGCCTCCACAAGGGCTTAGCACCGCTGGCTCACCAAAAAGATGCATGGGAGCTCTTCAACATTGATGATAAAATACAAGGAAGGATGAAGTCTATTGCTGTTGTTGTTGTTGTTTTTTTATTTTTTATTTTTTTTCATAAATGTTAATTGAATCAAAGATATTTCAAGCATTAAATCATTCTTGTGTGGCCCTAAATATCATATTAATTAATATACAAGTGATTATTCTTCACCAAAATGACATAAAAACACATTGGTTCTAATATGGGTCATTCCACTTATGGAAGAGTGTAGGGTCTAGTAACTTGTGCATCTAAGGGTTAAAGGATTCATGTTAGTTTGAATATTGTGACTAAATATTGCCATCTAGTGTATTTGTTGAGCTTTCAGTAAATGAAATGTAGCGACTTAACTGTTCTGCCCAAATGCATGATGGGAAGTGGTGAAACCATGACTGTGTGTGGTGGCTGCAAATGCTATATCTTCTCTGCGTTGGGTACACGACAGGGTATTAAGAAAAAAGATCAACTCCTGTCATTCTTCCCCACGTCGCTTCCCACAATATTTATAGTTGCTGTGGGAGAGATGACAAAGCTTTTGCCAATTAAAAGCACGGCCCCAATGAATGCTTGTATCTACTCCACTCACTTGACACCACCTCTTATCTCTGTATATCAGTAAAATGGCGCCATTGTAGGCTGTTTGCGGCAATGCGTGAATGAGTCGAACCGCGAATGCGTCAATTGCTACAACAATCTAACAATATACTGGCAAGCGGGGTGGCCAGTGGGGTGGCCAACCAATTTATAGGGGTGGCCGTGGCCACCCCTGGTGACGCCACTGCTATCTACATCACAGGTGTCAAACCGATTCCAGAAAGGGCATAGTGGGTGCAGGTTTGCTTTCCAACCAATGAAGAGGACACCTTTTCACCAATTAGATCTTTTACATGGGTAATCAGTTAAACTTTGTCAGGTGCTGCTTGTTTCAGTAGGAAGTTCATTGGTTAAACTCTCTGCGTGTTATCGGTTGGAACAAAATCCAGCACCCACTAGGAATCGGATCTGGAATCTGGAATCGGTTTGACACCTGTGATCTACATTGTACATTCACACTGAAGGTAATAAAACTATGAATGAACACTTGTGGAATTATGTACTTTGCAAAAATGAATAAAAATGTAAAATATTCTAGTATCTTCAAAGTAGCCACCTTTTGCTCTGATTAGTTTTTTTGCACACTCTTGCCATTCTCTTCATGATTTTCAAGAGGGAGTCGCCTAAAATGGTTTTTGACTTCACAGGTATGCTTAGTTAATTAGTGGAATTTATTGCTCTATCAATGGGGTTGGGACCTTCATTTGTGTTGCATTGAATAAGGTGTGTCAAAACGTTTGGCCTGTATTGTATGTAAATGTTGACATAGATTCCTTGAAAATCTCAGTGTCAGGTGAAGACGGCATTTAAGACCTGAAAGCAGGGAAACAGGGAAGACTCAAAAATGTTGATTGATAGCTAACTAAAAAAAAAAGTACAAACAAAAAACAAGAGGGCCAAACAAAAAAAAAGATCAAAATTAACAATGGCAGGTATCCCGAAATGACATGGGCAAGAACGTTCACGGGACAGATGCTTGGATAGACAACGACCTAACAAGAACAGGGAGCACATGGGGAACTTAAATACAGACATGGGGTAACGAGACAATAAGACACAGGTGGTTGATACAAGAGTCAGCGGATTGGTCAAGACACATGGAGCAGGTCACAACAGGTGAAATCAATGGGTAATCACATGGTCAAAAAAAAAACTAGGGCAAAATTCCAACAAAACTCAGCTCAAGCCGTGACACTCAATTGATGTTGAATCTTTTGAAAGCTTAAGTTTAAAAACATTCTAAACATCTTATATATCTATCCTGCTCAGGTGTAGTTTTGGCTGAGCAAAGCTAAGGACCATAAGGTGCTAGTCACATGATCTGTTCGAAAGATCATTTAGACCCATTATGAAAGACTTTGTAGGATTCTTTTTGCTTTATTGTTTTACAACTTTTATGGACAACATTTTAAAGGCTAGGTCTTTATTTTAAAGGGGAAGTTCAGAGTTATTGACATTAGGCTTAATCTTTGAGTTAACTGGGGTTTAATTAGTCTGTGGAGGTGTTTTCCAAAAATTTCCATGCAGTTTGTCAGTTATTTGTTAGCTTCAGGGCTACGGAGTGGCTAAGCTAGCGCAAGTCAATGGTGGTTGAAATCAACTCCATTGACTAATTAAATCCCGACTAACACATAGATTAAGCCTTATGTGAAAAAATTTTGATCTTCCCCTTTAAATTCAAGTATCGGAAAGTCAATTACATGCGATGCCATTTTTGTGTTGTCATTCTTATGTTGAGGCAGCAAAGCAGAAGGATTGGTGAAAAGTAACCGATAAATGACTTTTAAAGTAACTTAGTTACTTTGACAATAAAGTAACCAGTAAAGTAACTAGATTACTTTTTTTTAGGCGTAATCAGTAATGAAATTACTTTTTCAAGTCATCTGTTACAACACTGGTCTTAGTCTTTTGCACGGTAATATTTGTAAGTCTTAGTTATATTTTAGTCATCTCAAAATGTGTTTGTCTTCGTTTTGTTTTTGTTGGCGAAAACTCAAGACTAATGTCGTATAGTTTTAGTCGACGTTTATTAAAAATGTTTTTTGTCTGTTGAACTAAAAGATTTCCAACGATTTCAAATTAACATTGACAGACGAGCACATATTGTAGCGTCTACAAGGACAACGCCAGCTCGGTGATGATTATACACACTCAGCATTTTTCAATGAATTAGACCCAACTAGACGCCTCCAACTCTATGTAAATCAAGTTGTCTGAGAGCTTAAGACGATGCTCGCGACGCTAAATGCTAATGCTAACACCAACGCTACGCTAACGCTACAAGTTGTTGATCATACCCACGCAGCACATCATGAGTGACACAACCAGGCATTGTTATGATGCAGGCTAACTACACATAAAATGCCACACATTGTGAACATGTGACGGAAACTGGCGGTTTTTCGTCTTGTTGTCATCTCGTTAGACGAAAGCTCGCATTCGTCTCGTGATATTTTCGTTCCCAATACACATTTTTAGCTCGTTATCGTCTCGTCATCGTCATGAAAAAAGTGTTTGTTGAAGAAATATTTTAGTTATCGTCATCGTTGACGAAAACAACACTGGTCCTACAGCGATGTTGGGATTGGGTAGCTCGCCATCAATGTGAGAACAATGGGTTAAAAACACAACAACTACAAAACCTGACTGATAATAATTTTTAATTTATCTTTTTAGGTCACCAACTGCCCCCCTTCTGACACCCACCCCTTCACTTCTACTATGTCTGGAAGTTTGCACATGCTGGTGACGTTATCGCTACAACGTTAAAAAAATGTGCAATATCGATAAAACAGCTTTTGTTTGTGGTGGTGACGCCATCAGTAAAAAAAATATGTGTAAATGTGTAATGAGACTGCCTAATAGACTGCCTAATAAAATGAAGATAAAATAAAGATAAAATAAATAAAACATAAAATAAAAAAATACCTACAGTGGTATGAAAAAGTATCTGAACGTAAGTGAACCTTCTGCCAAGCAGACTTAAAGAGTAATTGAAACCAATTTTTACCAAACAATTTAAGTCAGGTGTGCGCAATCACGGATGGGTGATTTAAAGCTGCCCTGCCCACTATAAAACACACACCTGGTAAGAAATGTTTTGATGAGAAGCACTGTCTGTGTGCATCATGGCTGGGTCAAAAGAGCTGTCTGAAGACCTGCGATCAAGGATGGTTGATTTGTATAAAGCTGAGAAAGGATACAAAATCATCTCTAAAAGTCTGGTTGTTCATCAATCGACAGTCAGAGAAGTTGTCTACAAATGGAGAGAGTTTGACACCGGTGCTTCTCTCCCATGGAGTGATCGTCCACCAAAGATGACGCCAAGAGTTCAGCGCAGAATACTCAGAGAGGTAAAAAAGAACCGTAAAGTGTCTTCTAAAGACTTACAGAAATCACTGGCACACTCCAATATCTATATGCACACATGGCCAAGAAAGGTGTTTATGGGAGGACTCCACAGAGGAAGCCACTGCAATTTAAAAAAAATATTGTTGCTTGTTTAATGTTCGCAAAAAGGCACTTGGACACTCCAGAGAGGTTTTGGCAAAATATTTTGTTGACTGATGAAACCAGATGAATTGTTTGGGAAAACACACAACGTTATGTGTTGAGGAAAAATGGAACAGCTTACCAACATCAACACCTCATCCCCACCGTGAAGGGAGCATCAAGATTTGGGGCTGTTTTGCTACTGCAGGGCCTGGACAACTTAACAATAATTAATGGAAGAATGAATTCAAAAGTTTATCATGATATATTGCTGGAAAACCTGAGGCCGTCTGTTAGACAGTTGAAGCTTAACTCATTTGCTTCCAAAAACGTATAAATACGTTCTATTTTTAATTGTTTCAGTGTCCCAAAGACGTATTTATACGTCTTTTTTTCATGAGAGACATCTGTGGGTTCTCGTTCAACTGACCTCCAAAGCACAAAGCTGAAAATCCATTTTAAAGCAATAAAACTGGCCACTGGAGGGCAGTAGCGCATTTCTAAGAAGAAAGAAAAGAGTCTAAACTTTCTTTTGGTGGGTTCCATGTTTATATAGCAATAGAACATAATTTTCTGTGGACTTTGCAAAATCAGTCAAAATCCAGTAAAACGACCAGGAGCAAAGTGCCTTGCTCCGGTGAAAATGGCTGGGAGTGAATGAGTTAAAAGAGGATGGATGCTCAAACAAGACAATGATCCAAAACACCGAAGTAAATCAACTTCAGAATGGTTTCAGAAGAACAAAATACACGTTTGTGAATGGCCAAGTTAAGTAAAGTTCAGACTTGAAGCCCATTGAGATGCTGTGGCATGACCTCAAGACAACGATTCAAGCCAGACATCCCAGGAATCTGACTTAACTACAGCAGGTTTGTAGAGAAGAATGGGCCAAGATTAGTTTTGATTGATGTGCCGGAATAATCTGCAGCTACAGGAAGCATCTGGTTGCAGTTATTGCTGCCAAAGGGCGGGCCACAAAATAGTAATTGTGATTGTTGACTTACTTATTTTCCCCCTTCTGTCATTGTTTGCATACAGTCCTCATTAAAATATGGAAACTTATAAATGTTTGGGTGGTTTTAGTTAAAGCAGACACTGTTTTTTTTCATCTGTGTGATTTTGACAAAGATCAGATAACATTTGATTTAATGCAGAAATGTGAGAAATTCCAAAAGGTTCAGATACTTTTTTCAGACCACTGTATCCAACTGTAGCAGCGCAAACCAAAAAATATAAAGTTTTTAACAGGACAAACAGAAGTTAACATTTCCGGGTCGAGTAGGAGTTGGGGGCGGAGGTCAATTTAACTCCTGATGACTTAAAAAAAAAAAAAAAAATTTGTAATAACTGAAAAAAACATGGTAGAACAAGCGAGCTTGGCTTTGCAAAGCATTGCCACAATTGAAATCTGTTGAAAGAAATCATCATAAAGTAACATTATTTTAACTAGTGAAACAGAATAAAAGAAGTTACTCTAGGGCAGGGGTGTCTAAACTTTTTCCAAAGGGGGACAGATTTGCAAAAATACCTTGGCCTTTACGTAGAACAATATATTTAAGCAAATTTTAGCAAGCCATTCTGTGTGTCACATTTTCTTTATCATTATTATTTTTAATTAATTTAGGGCTGTCAAAATTATCGTGTTAACGGGTAGTAATTAATTTTTAAAATTAATCACGTTAAGATATTTAACGCACATGCCCGACTCAAACAGATCAAAATGACAGCACAGTGTCATGTCCACTTGTTACTTGTGTTTTTTGGTGTTTTGTCGCCCTCTGCTGGCGCTTGGCTGCGACTGATTTTATGGGTTTCAGCACCATGAGCATTGTGTAATTATTGACATCAACAATGGCGAGCTACTAGTTTATTTTTTTAAAGAAAATGTTACAAATTTTATGAAAAGAAAAACATTAAGAGGGGTTTTAATTAGGGCTGTCAAAATTATCGCGTTAACGGGCGGTAATTAATTTTTGAAATTAATCACTAGGGATGGGAATCGAAATCTGATTCCAATTCGGAACCGGTTCCGAGTGTTTCGAGGCCTCGACATCACAATGAAAAAGCCTTAACGATCCCTTTAACGATTCCTAAAGATGCGTATTGCGTCGTGACGTGTCTTACTGTCCAGACGCATCAAACTAGCATGGCGCCAAGAACCACTCGCTCCAAAGTTTGACTACACTTCACCAGGAAAGAGTGTGAAAATGAAAGGTTACGACGGGTAAGGACGAGCATTGCAGCCATAAACATAACAATGACAGCACGTAGGTTCAAACGCTCGAAAGTGTGTCTTCACTTCACGAGGAAAAATTACAACAAAGCGAGTTGCAGTCATTGCAAGGTGGAGATAACTGCATCGGGAGGGAATACGGCTGCGCTGTCCTCACAGAGAGGCTAAGGCTCAGTCCTGGCTATAAAAAAAAAAAAAAAAAAAAAAAAAGTCCCGGCTATACAGCTAGCTAAACTCCCAAATGACGATGCAGAAGACGTTGGTATAATTTGCTGACTTTATTCAACCATCACTTGAAGAGTGAAACTAAGAATAGAAATGAAACAAATCAATTTCGTCCCCAATAACAAACAGGTTTGCATCAACGTAAATCAGCGATGATTAGCTGCTAATAACAGTATGGTTAGCATTCGTTCGCTAGCATTAGCACATCGTTCAAACCACTACACAACTGGATTTAAGTGTCCGATCGCGAGTGGAAACACAACAACAACAACACAAAAGATGATACATACAGGCGTTGCCTTTGTAGATATTAACATTAACAAATAACGTCGGCTCGTAGAAGTGTTTCCCTCTCTCACTAACTCGCTCACTCACTTGGATGCGGCTTTTCTTCTTCGGGTGTAAGCGCGCTCTTCTTCACGTGAGCGCGTTCGTCTTCGCGTGAGGAAGCGCAAGGGCGCCCCCACTTGAGCGTGTAAGCGCCACAAAAACTAAAAGGCATGCAATTCAATGAAATGGTAAGATATAATACACGTTAACCCAGGAGTCCCCAAACTGCGGCCCGCGGCCCAAATACGGCCCGCCTCCACATTTGGTCCGGCCATTTTGAATTTTTTTTTTTTTTTCTCAATCGTGTTATTTATTTTCTGGCCTTTTCCTTGAAAAATTCAGAGAGGGTTATTTGGTTATTATCTATTTGATTCATAGTGTTTTTATTATTAATTATTATTATTATTATTATTACAAAGAATCCAGAAAGGGTTATTTGATTGTGGCTTTCTGAAAAACAATAATTTTCTACATTTATGCACTTCTGCAATCGTCACACTTTTTCTGTTACAAACTGACCCCGGCCCCTCATCAGAGAAGGGAAAAGTTATGTGGCCCTCACAGGAAAAAGTTTGGGGACCCCTGCTTTAACACATATTGCCAAAGGCAGAACAAAAACCTATCTGCCAATATATACCAATATTTTTTATTTCTATTAGATAAAGGTTTCAGTAAAATGTTACACATTCTTGTGTATTTGCCACTTATTGCCACAGTTAACATTGAGGCTTTGAGTTTGTAAGGTTGTGACTTCTGATTAAACAAACTCGATGCCAATCAAAACGTTTGTTCTTTTTCCCCAAATTAGAATCGATAAGAGAATCGATAAAGAATCGAATCGTTAAGCAATATCGATAATGAAATCGGAATCGTAAAAATCCCATCAATTCCCATCCCTATTAATCACGTTAAAATATTTGACGCAATTAACGCACAAATGCCCCGCTCAAACAGATTAAAATGACAGCAAAGTGAAATGTGTACTTGTGTTTTTCTGAGTTTTATCGCTTGGGTGCGACTGATTTTATAGGCTTCAGCAACCATGAGCATTGTGTAAGTAATTATTGACATCAACAATGGCGGGCTACATGTTTATTTTTTGATTGAAAATTTTAGAAATTTTATTAAAACAAAAACATTAAGAGGGGTTTTAATATAAAATTTCTATAACTTGTACTAACATTTATCTTTTAAGAACTACAAGTCTTTCTATCCATGGATCGCTTGTTAGGTTTTGTGTTTGTTTTCTCCTAGTGTGACTTGTCCCTGTGATTGCCCATTGATTTCACCTGATGTGCCTTCTCCTAGTCTATCCTCTTGTGCTCACCTGTTCCTTGTTGTCTTGTTACCCCTTGTCTGCATGTGTGTATATAAGCTCCCATTTTCTGTTCACTCCTTGTTGCATCATTGTCTATGTCTATGTCTATGCCAATGTTAAATTTCAAGTCCTGTCCACGCCCTCATGTACCAGTCCCTCTGTTTAAGTAAGTTTTGGTTTGAACATTGCCTTTTTGATCCCGAGTCCTTTGGTTGTACTTCGTGCTTTTGGTTAGTTGTTGGGTCCACACCACCTGCTTGCCTGCGTATTCTTGACATCGCTTTAACAGAATGTTAATAATGGTAATGCCATCTTGTTGATTTATTGTTATAATAAACAAATACAGTACTTATGTACCGTATGTTGAATGTATACAGTGCCTTGCAAAAGTATTCGGCCCCCTTGCAATCTTGCAACCTTTCGCCACATTTCAGGCTTCAAACATAAAGATATGAAATTTAATTTTTTTGTCAAGAATCAACGACAAGTGGGACACAATCGTGAAGTGGAACAACATTTATTGGATAATTTAAACTTTTTTAACAAATAAAAAACTGAAAAGTGGGGCGTGCAATATTATTCGGCCCCTTTACTTTCAGTGCAGCAAACTCACTCCAGAAGTTCAGTGAGGATCTCTGAATGATCCAATGTTGTCCTAAATGACCGATGATGATAAATAGAATCCACCTGTGTGTAATCAAGTCTCCGTATAAATGCACCTGCTCTGTGATAGTCTCAGGGTTCTGTTTAAAGTGCAGAGAGCATTATGAACACACCAGGCAGGTCCGAGATACTGTTGTGGAGAAGTTTAAAGCCGGATTTGGATACAAAAAGATTTCCCAAGCTTTAAACATCTCAAGCAGCACTGTGCAAGCCATCATATTGAAATGGAAGGAGCATCAGACCACTGCAAATCTACCAAGACCCGGCCGTCCTTCCAAACTTTCTTCTCAAACAAGGAGAAAACTGATCAGAGATGCAGCCAAGAGGCCCATGATCACTCTGGATGAACTGCAGAGATCTACAGCTGAGGTGGGAGAGTCTGTCCATAGGACAACAATCAGTCGTACACTGCACAAATCTGGCCTTTATGGAAGAGGGGCAAGAAGAAAGCCATTTCTCAAAGATATCCATAAAAAGTCTCGTTTAAAGTTTGCCACAAGCCACCTGGGAGACACACCAAACATGTGGAAGAAGGTGCTCTGGTCAGATGAAAGCAAAATTGAACTTTTTGGCCACAATGCAAAACGATATGTTTGGCGTAAAAGCAACACAGCTCATCACCCTGAACACACCATTCCCACTGTCAAACATGGTGGTGGCAGCATCATGGTTTGGGGCTGCTTTTCTTCAGCAGGGACAGGGAAGATGGTTAAAATTGACGGGAAGATGGATGCAGCCAAATACAGCAACATTCTGGAAGAAAACCTGTTGGTATCTGCACAAGACCTGAGACTGGGACGGAGATTTATCTTCCAACAGGACAATGATCCAAAACATAAAGCCAAATCTACAATGGAATTTCTCGCTACGTATCTTCCCTGTAATCGTGTCGTACATGTCAGCGTGTCTTGTTTGTTAATATCGCCTCATATTGAACTCTTTAAAAACAACGACTGTGTCTTTGCAAATGACGCATTCACAGTTGTTGCATATTTTAGAGAAGAAATACAGTAGTCCAATTTCCATCTATCCTTGAAGCGTCGGCCGTCACAGTCAACTTTCTTTTTTGTTGTTGTTGATTGTCGCCATTTTAGGGAATAAAGGGTAACGCGGGGTAATGTTGCTGCTGCTGCCTTTTATTGGGTAAATGAGGAGCAGCATTTAGTGTGTAAGCTACTTCATATGCTGGTAGCAGTACTGCTGACCAATTTATTAAGTCTGTGTGCGGGCAAGACGTTATTGATTTTATGACAGAGAATGGGGGCCGGATTAAATTTGACCACGGGTCGCATTTGGCCCCCGGGCCGGACTTTGGACATGTCTGCTCTAGGGATTGTAACGAAAAAATGTATTCCGTTACTCCTTACCCAAACGGTTAGTAATCTTTCATTCTGAGTGCAATTGACCCACAGCGCTACACGGCTACAAATGGGCCACGTTAAGACGACGGGATGACGGGCTAATAAGAAATTGATGCGACGCGCTGACTAAGACGTCTCCACGCCGACGACCGTTCACTTGGCTTCCCGCAGACGACCGTTCATTTTACGCCTCGCCGGGCCGCTGACGATCAAAGGAAAATCCTTCAAATGGGATGCTTACAGCATCACTGCGGTTTAAAAAGATATCAAGAAAGACGATTTGAAGAAGGAAGAAGGTTGTTCTTTCTTCTTCTTTGAGTTGACAAATGAGACAAGTGACAGAATATTGATCATGTTTTTGCTTTTTTTTTTCCTCAGCTTGATCCATATTTAATTTCTGTTTTTGAGGGATTCAAATGACGATGCGAACATCCACGTAGCTAAATTCAGATGATGGTTTATCCAGAATTTGCAATCATTGACTATATACAACAATTTAGCAAAGCGCAGATGATGAGAAATTAGTCTTTTAATCTGCCGGTTAGCCACGCCTACCATTATAGGGCTCTAGCGTCCCCAACAGGTGGATGACGTCAGCGGAGTCATGATATCATCTGATTTAGTATGCAGCCCATTGAGTGGGAATTATTCACAACGAGGAAAACGCGACGAAGAGACCTGCATAATTTCATTGTTTCAGTCTCTCTATTCCAATATTTTTACAGGATATTATTTTTACCCAAGTATTTTCCCCAATTGCTAAATAAATGGCATGGTCATGACAAATAACAGTCTTGTGCTAAATGGAATATGAAATCATAAAAATGCACTTAGTCAAGACGACATGGCAAAATGACTCCATAATGGTCAAATCTGTCGACTTCACCTTTACTTGTCGCACCTCCCGGACGATATTTTATGACACCTAAATCGAACATAAGTCATTTCCCTTCCCCGGCTTCGGAGAATGTAAACAAACCAAGAGGCGTGACAGCTAGCCGACATGCTAACCCGAACCGAGTGATGTTTCAAAGTCTTCGAAGGGGAAAATCACACATAACTGGCTCGGATGTTTTGACATGACGACTGGGTTGTCGATTGTCTTCGCCGGAGAGCAATTTACAGCTCGTTCCCCGGGGGAGGGCGGCTGCAGTTTTTGTGCAGCTAACGTGCAGCTAATGTGCATGAGGAGAGCTTTTTACATGTCTATCAATGATCAAACGTAAGTAGTCCTTAATTTAAAGAAAGTTTGTAGTGTTTACTTTGTAATCGCTGTATTTTTCACACAAAGCTGCAACTTCTGATCGGTCAGAAAATTTTGAGTTAATTATCGAAGGTTGATTGAATATTTGCTTGTTTAATTGAAAACTTGCTTGTGCTCATATATACCTAATACATACATAATACATATTGCCATATTTTTCTTATTTGATATAACCACTAAATGATTATTGCTTGCTATACTAGGTATAATGTTTAAAGTGTTACAAAGTGTTAGAAAGGGTCGGGGTGACAACTGCCTTGCTTCATGGCCGCAACATTGCGTAACTAGACCTTCTAGGACATCTTCAGCATCTTACGTCTGGACTTTCGTCTAGACCTTCGAGGACAATCTTCCAGTCGAGGACATCTTCCATGGCCGCAGCGTTGCATAACTGAAGTGTCTGGGTCATTCTGACCACTTTACCTAAGTGCCCTTGCTTACACACGTGTATTTAGTTAGTTCCACCTACATGCTTACACATAGCCAACCAAAATCACATGGGTGTCTACAGCTTGCTTTCCCCCTCCCTTTAGGGTGGCACCCTTCTGTGTCAGGACAAACCCCTAATAAAAGAAAGAGCAAGGGGGGGGGGGGGGGGGGTTAGATCAATTTTGGTGACTATACAGCGTAATCTAGCATTTCTCTGTCTAGTCCCTCTTTGCTCTCCTTGGCCAAGAAAACTGAGTGTCTTCTCTCCTTATTTTTGGGTAATTTTACGAAATTCTACCTAAGGACCTATTTTTGAATTTGACAGAACACCGGGCACATGAGCACAATAAGCCGAATATAGTGCTCTCCCGGCGGATGGATGTGCGACAAGCCGCCGATGTTGTGCCGAAAAATAGCCGCCCCGCATGCATGTCAGCCACAAAATGCAAGCCACCTACATATTAAAATGATCCCAGTATTTGACATCATACAAAACACAATGTTTACTCACTTCCTCTTAAGTCCAACGGTCCCACAGTAGTAGGGCTTGTTTTGGCCAATATCCACGGTGAATGGGAACCTTTTGAAACTCCAAAAAGGCGCACACGCCTCTCCCTCATACAGCAAGATTTTTCTGCAGCTGTTTGGCTGGCGTGATGCGAAAAATAAACGTATTAATCCGCAAAATCAGCTGAATCCTTAGTTCTCGTACGGCTGTATAGCGAAGGACGCCTTCACCCGTAACGTCACAGCGCCCTCCTCCTCAATGCAAGACCGAAGTCGGAAGTCACTCATTTTCATGGCGCGGGATTCTAAAAACTAAATAAATATAGCGATCGCTTCCACACACATCCAAGCAGTCCATATCATTCAGGAGCATAAAATACCGCGTGAATTATGAAACAAACATGCTTTTTTGTGTCACATGCACTTTAAGTGTGGCACCCCAGTGAATAGTTCCACAGGGGTTCAGCACTATGAACGGCGACCACCACACCTGATGGCAATTGCCTCATTTGGCCACACCTGATGTACCAATTGCAATCAAGGTGCTTTCCCATATATGAGTCAAGTTGGGCGGGAGCTACCCCGAGTGAGAGATAGGAGAGGCATTCAATGGCGTGACCTAATCCCGATGACGGACGTTTTGGTTCCTTTTGATTGTTGTTTGTGAGTTTTTTGTTTTGTTGAAATAAATGTGCCTGTCTACAACCTCCGACTGCCTGTCTTCCTTCCGAACCGTTAGTTTACACTTGTGAGGGATACAGGCACGGCAGTCCTCTGCTGTCCAAAGACCCGAGCTGAAGGCCAAAATGTGACAGAGGCAGACTGGTGCACGTGTACGTCTCTGAAGGTGAGGGCGGCTCCAGAAGAAGCTCTATGGAGATGAAGATTTCATTTTTCAGCATGAACTTGGCACCTGCTCACAGTGCCAAAACCACTGATAAATGGTTTACAGACCATGGCATTACTGTGCTCAATTGGCCCGCCAACTCTCCTGACCTAAACCCCATAGAGAATCTGTGGGATATTGTGAAGAGGAAGTTGAGAGACACCTGACCCAACACTGTGGATGAGCTTAAGGCCGCTATCGAAGCATCTTGGGCCTCCATAACACCTCAGCAGCGCCACAGGCTGTTTGCCTCCATGCCACACCGCATGGAGTGCATAGCTGATATAATTAATGGAAGGTTGACTTTTTTTGTATTGAAAAACACATTTTTTGTATTGGTCGGAAGAAATATGCTCATTTTTTTAAATAGGGATTTTTGTTTTTTTCTTGACTTTTTTTTTTGCCAAAATCATCAGTATTAGAACAATAAAAGGCTTGAACTACTTCAGTTGTGTGTAATGAATTTAAAATATATAAATGGAAGGTTGACTTTTTTTTGTACTAAAAAACACTTTTTTTGTATTGGTCTGATGAACTATGCTCATTTTTTGAGATAGGGATTTTTTGTTTTTTCTTGACTTTTTTGCCAAAATCATCAATATTAAAACAATAAAAGGCTTGAACTACTTCAGTTGTGTGTAATGAATCTAAAAAATATGAATGGAAGGCTGACTTTTTTTTGTATTGGTCGGATGAAATATGCAAACTTTTTGAGATACGGATTTTTGTTTTTTCATGACTTTTTGCCAAATTCATCAATATTAAAACAATAAAAGGCTTGAACTACTTCAGTTGTGTGTAATGAATCTAAAATATATGAATGGAAGGTTGACTTTTTTTGTATTAAAAAAACACTTTTTTGTATTGGTCGGATGAAATATGCTCATTTTGTGAGATAGGGATTTTTGTTTTTTTCTTGACTTTTTTTTGCCAAAATCATCAATATTAAAACAATAAAAGGCTTGAACTACTTCAGTTGTGTGTAATGAATCTAAAATATATGAACGGACGGTTGACTTTTTTTGTATTAAAAAACACTTTTTTTGTATTGGTCGGATGAAATATGCTCATTTTTTGAAATAGGGATTTTTAGTTTTTTTCTTTTTTTTTTTTTTTTTTTTTTGCCAAAATCATCAATATTAAAACAATCAAAGGCTTGAACTACTTCAGTTGTGTGTCATGAATCTAAAATATATGAATGAAAGGTTGATCTTTTTTGTATTAAAAAAACACTTTTTTGTTTTGGTCAGATGAAATATGCTCATTTTTTTAAATAGGGATTTTTGTTTTTTTCTTGACTTTTTTTTTTGCCAAAATCATCAGTATTAGAACAATAAAAGGCTTGAACTACTTCAGTTGTGTGTAATGAATTTAAAATATATGAATGGAAGGTTGACTTATTTTGTACTAAAAAACACTTTTTTTGTATTGGTCTGATGAACTATGCTCATTTTTTGAGATAGGGATTTTTTGTTTTTTCTTGACTTTTTTGCCAAAATCATCAATATTAAAACAATAAAAGGCTTGAACTACTTCAGTTGTGTGTAATGAATCTAAAATATATGAATGGAAGGTTGACTTTTTTTGTATTAAAAAAACACTTTTTTGTATTGGTCGGATGAAATATGCTCATTTTGTGAGATAGGGATTTTTGTTGTTTTCTTGACTTTTTTTGCCAAAATCAATATTAAAACAATAAAAGGCTTGAACTACTTCAGTTGTGTGTAATGAATCTAAAATATATGAACGGACGGTTGACTTTTTTTTGTATTAAAAAACACTTTTTTTGTATTGGTCGGATGAAATATGCTCATTTTTTGAAATAGGGATTTTTAGTTTTTTTCTTTTTTTTTCTTTTTTTTTTTTTTTTGCCAAAATCATCAATATTAAAACAATCAAAGGCTTGAACTACTTCAGTTGTGTGTCATGAATCTAAAATATATGAATGGAAGGTTGACTTTTTTTGTATTAAAAAAACACTTTTTTGTATTGGTCGGATGAAATATGCTCATTTTTGAGATAGGGATTTTTGTTTTTTCTTGACTTTTTTGCCAAAATCATCAATATCAAAACAACACAAGGCTTGAACTACTTAACTTGTGTGTAATAAATCTAAAATATATGAATGGGAGGTTGATTTTTTTGTATTAAAAAACACTTTTTCGTATTGGTCGGATGAAATATGCTTAATTTTTGAGATAGGGATTTTTGTTTTTTTCTTGACTTAATTTTCCAAAATCGTCAATATTAAAACAACAAAAGGCTTGAACTAGTTCAGTTGTGTGTAATGAATCTAAAATATATGAAAGTATAATGTTATCAGTACATTACAGAAAATAATGAACTTTATCACAATATGCTAATTTTTTTAGAAGGACGAGTATATCTTTTCAAAAAATTTGATTTCAGCCAGGTGTTGGAATCAGTATCGTGAGCCAAAAAAAATTGTATTCGTGCAAAACTAGACAATACACTATTTTTATATACAAACATATATAAATAAATATATATATATATATATATATATATATATATATATATATATATATACACTTATATTAGGGCTGTCAAAATTATCGCGTTAACGAGCGGTAATTAATTTTTTTTTAATTAATCCCGTTAAAATATTTGACGCAATTAACGCACAAATGCCCCGCTCACACAGATTAAAATGAGAGCACAGTGAAAGGTGTACTTGTTGTGTTTTTCGGAGTTTTGCCGCCCTCTGCTGGCGCTTGGGTGCGACTGATTTTATAGGCTTCAGCATCCATGAGCATTGTGTAAGTAATTGTTGACATCAACAATGGTGGGCTACTAGTTTATTTTTTGATTGAAAATTTTACAAATTTTATTAAAATGAAAACATGAAGAGGGGTTTTGATATAAAATTTCTATAACTTGTCTTTTAAGAACTACTAGTCTTTCTATCCATTGATCGCTTTAACAGAATGTTAATAATGGTAATGCCATCTTGTTGATTTATTGTTATAATAAAGAAATACAGTACTTATGTACCGTATGTTGAATGTATATATCCATCTTGTGTCTTATCCTTCCATTCCAACAATAATTTACAGAAAAATATGGCATATTTTATGGATAGTTTGAATTGCCATTAATTGCGATTAATTACGATTAATTAATTTTTAAGGTGTAATTAACTCGATTAAAAATTTTAATCGTTTGACACTCCTAACTTATATATATATATACTATACACTAGTTTTTTTCCCCCAAAAAATGGCAGTTATCGCCGCTGCATGCCATGATTGTTTGAGAACTACAAATTGACTACAACCAATGGCGTGAATCGCATCTGTGCTTTTGTGATTGGTTCTCTCAGATGAATTCTATGCTTTTTAGCCCCACCTCTTGCATATATTTTGAAATCCAGCTCAAACCACAAACGACCACACTGACTAGCTTGCCAGGCTAGCAATCACTAATCACTAGCAATCATCTAATGTTAGCGCTACATTCAAGTCATCGGCATATCTTTATCCTTTATCTGGGTTAATTGGAGGTTTTGCGATGGTGGAAAAAAACGTCCCTTCAACCTCTCAGTCTAACGCAAAACACACCTGTTCTAGTTGTCCTAGCTCCGCGCACACTCACGCAGCCAGAGTGTACTCTATATTTATTATCCAGGGTGGCGCCGTTGATAGATGGGCCGGCTGCTCAATTACAAGGGCACAACATTGCCTTTCCAAGCTGATAGCCTGAAAAAGTGGCGCCTCTCTTTCTCCTCTCATTTTTCCGTCCGGGCGGAGGATGATATAGAGTAGCGCTAGGGGGTACTTCTGCTTGACATGCTCAAGCACCCGCCCCCATTACACACATACGCGTGAGATGGAGAAGAGTCCGATGATGGCGGCCGTTTCAACGGACATCTTGCGAGCCTGATGTTGAGCTATGTTTCCGCCGAGCGCCGAGAGGGGCGGGGGGAGGGTGCGTTCGGACGTATAAAATGCTTGTAAATTTGCATTAGGCTCAATCCATCATGATGGGCCTGCTGAGGAAAGGGAGGGGAGTGCCGCGGCGAAGACTTTTAGCTCCAACTCTGACGGATTTCTGTTTAAGTGAGTGTGAGCGTGACATATCGTTTGTCAAGAAAGGTGCGAGGGAAAAGGTACCTACTAGAGGTGTGCATCGGCACTGCCCTCACGATTCGATTCGATTACGATTCTGAGGGCCACGATTCGATTCAGAGGGCCATGATTCGATTCGGTTTGATTTGGCAATGCATCGCGATGCCTTAAAGCAGACATGTCCAAAGTCCGGCCCGGGGGCCAAATGTGGCCCGTGGTCAAATTTCATCCGGCCCCCAGCCTCTTTCATGAAATCAATAACGTCTGGCCCGAACACAGACTTAATGAATTGGTCAGCAGTACTGCAAACAGCATACGAAGTAGCTTACACACAAAATGCTGCCCCTCATTTACCCACTAAAAGGCAGCAGCACTTTAACCCTTTATTGCCAAATGTATCACATTTGATACAACTAAAATGTCATGATTTTGAGACTAATTTAGATGATTTTTGAAAAAAAAGTGATGGATGCAAGTCAACACATGCATCTGCAGTTTCCGTGAGAAAAAAAACACATGATTTAGGATGGGTTATAGATATAGAGCGCTTATTACACATATTCATTTTGACTTTTGTTTTTATAAATTTGAAAAAAAGGTTTCATTAGGACCTTATTTTTCAAATTTAGGGATTCTCTGATAATTGCTTCATGTTGGAGGTATTTAAGGGCTAAGCAACATTACTCCGTGTGACCCATTACTTCCATTTTCTAAAATGGTGACAATCAACAAAAAAAAAGAAAGTTGACTGTGACGGCTGACGCTTCAAGGATAGGTGGAAATTAGACCATTTCATCACTAAAATAAGCATAAACTGTGTCTGCCTCATTTGCAAAGAGACGTCGCTGTTTTTAAAGATTTCAATGTGAGACGATATTACCAAACAGGACACGCTGACATGTACGACAAGATTACAGGGACGATACGCAGCAAGAAATTGAAGCAACTTGAAGCTAGTTTAATGTCACAGCAGCAGTATTTCGCAAAAGCCCAAGAGTCGAAAGAGAAAAAAATAATTAAGCAAATGTGACACACTGAATGGCTTGCTAAAATTTGCTTAAATATACTGTTCTATGTAAAGGACGTCAGCCAAGGTCGGCCCCCCACATTTTTACCACACCAAATCTGGCCCCCTTTGCAAAAAGTTTGGACACCCCTGCCTTAAAGTGATCCTCTAACTTAAATACATGTAGGCTCTAATAAACCACAATTGTTCTCTTGTACTAAAATATGTTGTTATAAACACATAAAATTTTAAATCAATGGCAATATTTTATAATATTTAGTCCATATTTTGACCGTTAGTTGGCGCCATGGTTTGCGGGCTCGCAGTCATTGGTATCTTGCGTGTTCAACAATTGCTTATTGCTGCCTAAACTCGCGAAGTAAAATGCCACGATGTGCTGCTTTTGGATGCAATTTCCAGTCAAATGGAAACAAGGGGAGTGAAGTGAGTAGTCAAGGTGGAATTATTATTTTTACTGAATAAATGTGCACGAGTGGAAGCTTCTCCCCCTTTTTGGTCCCTGTATGCACGTATCCTACCCACCAAGCGTTACGACTAGCGCCGGAACATTTTTCCTGGATCCTCAGTCAAGTAAGGGATCCGTCTATTTTCTGGATCCGACAGTCCCACCGCAACTGCAATATTGGTTTCGGATCTGTCCATTTTTTTGATTCGTCGGTCCCACAGCGGCTTTTCGGATCAGTATATTTTGTGGAATCGACGGCCTAATCGCGGCTGCGACATTGCTATGATATCGGTCTAATTCCTGGATCTTCGAGTGAGTAAAAAAAGGCAGATTTGGATTACTATTGCTATCTTTTTTGTTGACTATTCTTCGTGGGAGTTTTCCCCAAATCATACTAAATAATTAAAGCACTATGGGACGCTAAATTGACGACAGTGACTCTGACGTGGACCTTACAACAATGTTGGGAGTTCGTCAGGGAATGCGTGTTTGCGTACTGCTGAGCTCCCGAGAGAAAAGTGGTCAAGGTGGAAATATTATTTTTTGTGAATAAATGTGCATAAGTGGAAGCTTCTCCCCTTTTTGGTACTTTTATACACGTATCCTAGCTACCACGCGTTACAATGTACAAGACCTGGATTACACAAGGTGTGCTCTTTGGCCTGTACTGTCAGCACACGACAGCTCTGGATGCTATCAATCTACATAATTATATTGGAATAAGTTTGAAAACGCAATATGCTTACCTTGAATATCTGCCAATAAAACCGGACAGCATACACTCTCGCTCCCAACTGGACTTCCCAACAGGACTCTCTCGCATCACCAGTTTTGCCCAACTTTTGTCTTATCAGGTATTTGCTGCACGCATTTTCCCCTGAAGCTCGTCTTGTGAACGACCGACAGTGCTGTCCTGCTCTTCACTTTTCAGATCTGGTTCAAATAGGAAGGGTAGAACTGACGATATGTTGGGAAAGCTAACGAGTGACGCACTGGGATTTCCGCAACGGGACCAGTGACGTCACGCACTGCGACGTAACAAGAATGGCGACCTATCACTTAAAACAATTTAACAAACTTTATTAAAACAAAAACTTTAAGAGGGGTTTTAATATCAGATTATTATAACTCATACTAACGTATCTTTTAAGAATTACTTGTCTTAAAAACAGAGGATCCCTTTAAAGCCTGTGATGCATTAAAATTCTAAAGCAAAGCATATTTTTCGTGAATCATGAGGCAACACAAGCGGTCAGACATTAGACAACTTTTTAATGACTCTTGTGTCAGTCATGTTTGAAGTCAAATGAAAATACTTTCAGATTTATATATTAAAAAAAAAAAAAAAAAAAAACGGATCACAGCATTTAATTAGTGCTTTGAATGAGACCAGGGCTTTCTCTTTTTTTTTTTACACACAGTAGCAGCCTTTCACACAGTGCAACATCTGAACTCCTGTGCAAAATCAATAATAATAGTCACTGTATTTTAGTCACAACGACCCATCAATAAAAATATTCAAGTAAATATTAAAGAAAACGACAAAGAAAATATTGTAGTGCAGCAGCATCTTTATCGCAATATCAATCCAGGGATCAGTTCAGTTGCAAACAAAACATCAACTAAATTGCAATGTATAACAAAAGTAAAATGTAGGCCTAGCCCACTATATATGTGCAATAGAGGTTAGATCGCGCCTAAAAAATCCGACCCAACACGGCCCGCTGGTATTAAAGCCCGACCCGGACCGAGCCGAGCCCGATCAATTAACTAGATTTGCAGGCCCAGCCCGAAAAACCGGATTTTTTTTTTTTTTTTTTTTTTTTTTTTTGGAGTGACGCAGAAAAAAAAAAACGCAGCAGCAGCAATTTATTTTCATTTCTTCGAGTTGGCAGAAAAAACACAAGTTTTATTAATGTTTAAATAGTCTCCATATTTTTATGATCATTATAAAAGCATTTACACAACAAAATAACGCTTGGAAAGTTTAATATATAAAAAAAAAAAAAACGGGTTTTGCAGACACATAGAGGAGAAGATTCAAAAGGATCACGTCTGTTGCCTATGTGTGCATAAATAAAAGTGTCCTTCGTAACGAATTCTCAGTTGGCAGAAAAAAAAAAAAAACGCAAGTTTTCTTAATGTTTAGATAGTCTACATATTTTTATGATCATTATAAAATCATTTACACAACCAAATAACGTCGGGAAAGTTTAATGTAAAAAAACAAAAAAAACAAAAAAAACGCGGTTTTGCAGACACACAGAGGATAAGATTCAAAAGGATCACATTTGTGTTGCCTTTGTGTGCATAAATAAAAGTGTCCTTCGTAATGAATTCTCAGTTGGCAGAAAAAAACGCAAGTTTTCTTAATGTTTAAATAGTCTACATATTTTTATGATCATTATAAAAGCATTTACACAACAAAATAACGCTGGGAAAGTTTGATATAAAAAAAACATGCCACGGCGTTCATGTGCGTGCACAAGCAAATGCACAACACAGAGAGGCTGTTTTCGGTTTTATCCCTTTTTTTTAAAAAATTGATTAGTCCGGCGCGGTGGCCCGACCCGACCCGAACGTGAATGCTTAACATTTTGGGCCAATTCGGGTCGGGCCCAAAATGTTAATTGGGTTCGGGCACAAGATCTAACCTCTAAGAGATAGGACATAACATAACAATGGCTGAAGCTGAGAAAGAGGGAGCGAGAAAGATTATTGATGCACCTAAGACATTGAAAGCAGACATCTGGAGACATTTTGGCTTCTACAAAGTGGGTGGGAAATTGACCAGAGTTATGCGGTGTGTGAAAAAATGAAACATGAGAATAATAATACAAATGGGGAAACCAAATCCGTTGCATCACCGGAATTGCGCAGGGAAGATTTTTGAACGTACTTATATATTTTAAAATGTGCTGAATCGATTGGGCTTGTTGCCCGCATCAAATCGAATCGTCCATGCCCCGCATTGGGATGCATCGCCGCATCGATTATTGTTGACACCACCAGTACCTACCAAGGAGAGGCACAATCATCTGTTCGCCGACGCTAGCTAAATGTGGGTATTTGAAGACCTTTGTAAAGTTGGCCGCCATTCAGATGCAAATTTATAGAAAATGATAGGTTTGTGCTGAAGAAATGTTCATTGTGCTGCTATCATTGTTGAGATATTGAGATATTAATTTCGAGTGATGATGTCACGCAGCCCCCCATTTTTTGCAAAATGGAGCCATTTGTTTATGCTACGTTTGTGCTTGTCACTCGCAGCTTTTCCGCATCCAACTCCTGTGACTGACGGAACGTACCAACTTTCTCAATAACAGAGGGGTGTCCGAACAACTAGAACAAATGTAGCACAAACAAATGGCACCCCTTTGGGTCCATTTTGCAGTACACTGTGATTTCTGGATTTTTTTTGTTTGTTTGTTTTAGATAGTCTCTCACAGTGGACAAGCACTTCCCATGAAAATTTCAAACCCGCCCATCATTTCTAAGTGGGTTAACTTGCAAAATCGCAGGGTGTTCAAATACTTATTTACCTCACTGTATATAATAGTGCACATCTCATGAGCAACGAAATTTTTGTTTTTTTCATTGAAAGTGGTCCAAATCGATTATATTAAAAGTAAATGAATGAAAATTGTTTCTTTACTTTCATTCTTTTGATAAGCCATTAAACTTGATATGATTCAGTTTGAAGTATTCAACAGGCGTGACACCGATGTGTGGCCAAAGCGTTCACATCTGATGTTGCTCACAGTTATCCTCAGTGTGCTCAGGGAGCTTGTGTGTTTGCTCAGACGCATAAAAAATTGGAGGTAGCAATGCATCTGACATCATCATTTCAGCGGTTAGGTCGCTGTCTACCCCGATAGCAGGTGACTGTGCGCTCGATCCGGCGACAGCTCACCAGATCCACATAGTAATCACACCTACGGAACGCCTCAGTGCGGCAGATGCGGCCAGGATCATCAACCTGACAGTCCAAACGATACGCACTGTTACGGTGCGGACCGTGCAGACCGGATGCGCTAAAAATCTGAAATTTAAGACGTCTGACGTCACAACAGAGCGCACACTGAAGGCAGGCATCCGCTAGGACACTAAAGAGGAGAACACACAGGACACGTCATCTCGGTGTACAGAAATGTTCATGGTAGGTGCATTATTCAAAGTCATAATTGTGCTTTGAAGGTGTTTCTTGACTGCTAAACAATTTATTCAACCGAGCGTTAATAAATTGGCCGGTGTATTCAAGTGGTCTGCCATGTCTGCAAGTTAAAAATTCCAAATTTGTTGCATAACAACATAAAAAGGAGAAAGCATTTACTCTGTGTTGCTGTAAATGTTTTTCAATGTTTGAATACTATTATTCAAACTGAGCCTCTCTTCCTTGTGTTTGTGTCACTGCCTTGATTGCACAGATGGGTGAGCCTGGGACCAGGTGCCGCTGATCATCATCAGCAGCTTACTTAAACCGGTCCTTGGCCTCACCTCATCACAGCATTAACAACTCACCTACGTGACTTTCAGCTAACAAAGAATCTTGTAATCCTAAGCCTGAGCTCATTTTTGTTTTTTTCCCCCTGGAAAAAACCTGGACTGCTTACCTACCAGAAAGCCTGCCTGCCTGTTCACCTGTTCTATCACTGCTCACCGGATTCTTCTGATACTATCTGCCACTCCCTCTCATCGTCAATGAACTCTTGGTACCTTGGCCAGTTAGCATCTGTCTCTGCACGTAGGTCCCCCATTATCCCAGAACCTTAACAAATATAATATGTTGTTTACAGTCTAAAAATTGTTCATCTTTAATGTGGAGTTGCTTGTTCCAATTAAAATATTTTGTGAAAAAAACAATGTTTATTGTTATAGTGCATTAATATGTTAGCATTAATAAATTGCATGAAAAAGAAGTGTTGTCATTATTTCTTTTAATAGACAAATATAATTTACACTATAAACACATTATAGTATGATACCTTGAACAAAATTGACCCCATATTTAATACTGAAAACGGTTTTCATACAAATCTGGCCCAGATTGGGTAACGTGTGCCACATCCGGGACACACATTAATGTAGTGTCTGCTACTTTTGACCAGGTGTGGCCCAAAACTGGTTGCTGAACCGACAAGTGACCCCTGACTGTGTCTAAAAAGACACTGGAGCGGATCTGTTTTACAAAATTGTGCAAACCATTTGCAGTACATCTGGCCGATATCCGCTCCAGTTATATTTTGCTATATGGGTAGCTAGACAGTACAATGACGTATAAAAATGTGTTTTTGGATCATTATTTTGACATTTGTAGGGTATTTAGGGGTACTTAAAGGAAATTCATGAAAATTCGGGCTACGTTGCCAGCGTCGGAATGGAACTCGTTCGTAACCTGGGGACAACCTGTATTAACCAGAGGTGCTAAATGAACAACTTACCTCATAAACACACATGTGCAACATAAATTCGATGTAAATAAATGCTCAACGTTGAGAGAGCGGTCTGCAGTCAAGTTGGCCGCAGCCACATGCTAGGATGTATGTGAGGAGGCCTTTCCTTTGTGTGCGTCCGTGACCAAACGTAAGTACGTACTCCTTGCCTAATAGGAAGTTTGTGCTGTTTACTTTGGACTTTCGCAAAAACTGCATAGAACTTTTGTGCATCTTGGATTCCTGAAAAATTTTATTGTATAAATTGAAAATGTGGACAGAAAAATCACAATGATAAGCAACTGGCCACTGAGGATGTATAAGACGCCGTCCATGTTAGTGTTGCACTTACCCATCTGGCCAAAAATCGTCTATTGTGTCTCATTGTCTAAAAATAGCGATCAAGACAAATTGTTATCATTTGCCAAAGCCCCATGACAATAATGATGAATGAAGACTTTTTTTTCTCTCCTTTTTGCCCTCTGAAGCGGTCGCTTCAGGCGTTTTCCTTCTTTTCGTCCCCGGGAATCATCATTAAGCTGTGAAATCATCCTTTTTTTTTTAAATTCTGCCTTCATTGAAAAGTCAACTCGTGCTTTGATTCTTCGCCGCTTTTATTTTGCGGCCAGTCTGCGACAAAGGGGTAGTCGCAGTCGAGGGGGTTGCCCGCTTTGTGTTGATGCGGTGATTGATCACCAATTTAGAAGGAGCACTTCGGACCCTCCCTCAATTGGGCCTAACCCGTTGGGACGGAAAGACAAGGTTTTAATGTCACCTCCGTGTTCTTGTTTGTGTGCCCCGAGGCTGTATTTGATCCATGTGAGGAACATGCAGTAGCACAGCAATGGCAAAAGGGACATTATACAGGTTTTTTTCAACACCACAATTAAAAAGAGAGTTCCCATGTGTACATAATATCCAATTGACTTTTGTGTGCACACAGTGGTTTCTAAGGGTTGCCTGCCCACTCATCAAGTTTAAAATTAAGCAACAAGGTACTTGGGCATACAAATGTGAAACTCCTTTGACCCTTTAAGTAGGGCTGTTGGATTTTGCCTAACAAGAAAATCCCAATTATTTTCTCTCAAACCTAATTTTCCGATATCGATCACGATTTCTTGGGGGGGGGAATCAAATTTTTTGAAGCTTTTTACTTCCTTCACCTTTGACAATTTGTAACACATATACAGTGCATTGCGAAAGTATTCGGCCCCCTTGAATCTTTCAACCTTTCGCCACATTTCAGGCTTCAAACAAAAAGATATGAAATTTAATTTTTTTGTCAAGAATCAACAACAAGTGGGACACAAACGTGAAGTGGAACAAAATTTATTGGATCATTTCAACTTTTTTAACAAATAAAAAACTGAAAAGTGGGGCGTGCAATATTATTCGGCCCCTTTACTTTCAGTGCAGCAAACTCACTCCAGAAGTTCAGTGAGGATCTCTGAATGACCCAATGTTGTCCTAAATGACCGATGATGATAAATAGAATCCACCTGTGTGTAATCAAGTCTCTGTATAAGTGCACCTGCTCTGTGATAGTCTCAGGGTTCTGCTTAAAGTGCAGAGAGCATTATGAAAACCAAGGAACACACCAGGCAGGTCCGAGATACTGTTGTGGAGAAGTTTAAAGCCGGATTTGGATACAAAAAGATTTCCCAAGCTTTAAACATCTCAAGGAGCACTGTCCAAGCCATCATATTGAAATGGAAAGAGCATCAGACCACTGCAAATCTACCAAGACCCGGTCGTCATTCCAAACTTTCTTCTCAAACAAGGAGAAAACTGATCAGCGATGCAGCCAAGAGGCCCATGATCACTCTGGATGAACTGCAGAGATCTACAGCTGAGGTGGGAGAGTCTGTCCATAGGACAACAATCAGTCGTACACTGCACAAATCTGGCCTTTATGGAAGAGTGGCAAGAAGAAAGCCATTTCTCAAAGATATCCATAAAAAGTCTGGTTTAACGTTTGCCACAAGCCACCTGGGAGACACACCAAACATGTGGAAGAAGGTGCTCTGGTCAGATGAAACCAAAATTGAACTTTTTGGCCACAATGCAAAACGATATGTTTGGCGTAAAAGCAACACAGCTCATCGCCCTGAACACACCATCCCCACTGTCAAACATGGTGGTGGCAGCATCATGGTTTGGTCCTGCTTTTCTTCAGCAGGGACAGGGAAGATGGTTAAAATTGACGGGAAGATGGATGCAGGCAAATACAGGAACATTCTGGAAGAAAACCTGTTGGTATCTGCACAAGACCTGAGACTGATTTATCTTCCAACAGGACAATGATCCAAAACATAAAGCCAAATCTACAATGGAATGGTTCAAAAATAAACGTATCCAGGTGTTAGAATGGCCAAGTCAAAGTCCAGACCTGAATCCAATGGAGAATCTGTGGAAAGAGCTGAAGACTGCTGTTCACAAACACTCTCCATCCAACCTCACTGAGCTCCAGCTGTTTTGCAAGGAAGAATGGGCAAGAATGTCAGTCTCTCGATGTGCAAAACTGATAGAAACATACCCCAAGCGACTTGCAGCTGTAATTGGAGCAAAAGGTGGCGCTACAAAGTATTAACGCAAGGGGGCCGAATAATATTGCACGCCCCACTTTTCAGTTTTTTATTTGTTAAAAAAGTTGAAATTATCCAATAAATTTTGTTCCACTTCACGATTGTGTCCCACTTGTTGTTGATTCTTGACACCTGCCTGGTGTGCTCCTTGGTTTTCATAATGCTCTCTGCACTTTAAACAGAACCCTGAGACTATCACAGAGCAGGTGCATTTATACGGAGACTTGATTACACACAAGTGGATTCTATTTATCATCATCGGTCATTTAGGACAACATTGGATCATTCAGAGATCCTCACTGAACTTCTGGAGTGAGTTTGCTGCACTGAAAGCAAAGGGGCCGAATAATATTGCATGCCCCACTTTTCAGTTTTTTATTTGTTAAAAAAGTTTAAATTATCCAGTAATTTTTTTTCCACTTCACGACTGTGTCCCACTTGTTGTTGATTCTTGACAAAAAATTTAAATTCTATATCTTTGTTTGAAGCCTGAAATGTGGCGAAAGGTTGCAAGATTCAAGGGGGCCGAATACTTTTGCAAGGCACTGTATATGGCGGAAAACACTCAGGTGACTTAAAGTTCCGCTCTGAGACCCCTAATTTGGCGTTGTGGGATGGATGGGACCATTTGGGGGGGTGCTCACAGTTACCTCCTAAAGGCAGGCCTTGCAATTCCCGCACCTTTTTTTTTTACCGCACCACACAAATCATACGTCATGGGGGAGCTCCAGCAAAGGGCGGTGGGACTGGTGGCTGGGTACTGGGGGTACTGCCCCAAGCCGAGCCCTCCTATTTTAATGCATAGATTGCACTACCCTCCCCACACAATCCCATCACGGTGCTGGGTAATGGCTGCCAGCCGGGGACCTGGCAGCCACAGTAATAGGGTGGTAGGGGTGTCCTACACTTTTTCGCTATGGTGTGGCTCCCGGGGTGTGGCCTCCTCTTTGCCTGGGCTGCCAGCCGCGGGAGTGGGGGGAGGTCGGGGCTCCGATCTCGCCTCGCCCCACGGCGGTTTCTCAGCATTCTCCTGCTTCTGCCTTCCCCTCTCCCCTCTGCCTGGGTACCCGCCTTGCGCTCCGCCGCGGATTGCTGGCTGGACGTGCAGTGTATCGGCCTGGTGTCGTCTGCCCCGGCGGGGGACCCTGCCCTGGGCTTGGTGGGCCGTTGGGGGTCCCGTGGCGTGCTGTGCCGGTTGGGAGGCTGCGGCTGTGGTTCCTGGGCCGGGTGGGTGGACGGGTGTGGACGTGGGTTTGGTGGTGCGTCCCCTCTTCCCAACCCTAAAGGCTGATTGATGGCGGCGCGGGTGGCGCAGGGGACCACCTTGGATCCCGGGGGGGTGACGATGACTCCTTTGCTGGGCTGCGGGAGAAGCAATGGGCTGCGCTGGACCGTTGACGCGTTGAATGATCACAATGGGAGTATGTCATGCTCTCAATGTAAAACATTAAAACTGTTCAGACCAACCGGACACTAAGACTTACGTTCTCTGTGTCAAACAGCTGAACAGGACAGGGTTAAATAAATAAATAAATAAATAAAGTGACTTATTAGCTGTTGAAAACTTGCACAACTTGCTATTTTGGTCAAAAACCTATATGATATGTTAAATATTGCTATTAATCCTGAAAATATAGGTAATTATCTCTGTATTTGGTCACTTTTGTGCATCTAGCGTATAATTTGAGAATTTTATAGCCGTTTTAAGTTTTGTTATTCTTGTATAGAAAGAAAAATAATAATTAATCAGGAATTTATTAGGGAACGACTTGGATTTTTTTTCAATGTCCCTGCTCATGGTGACTCATATATTCCTAAGGAAGGTGCCTGTTTTAGTTTTAGGTCTCTCGCGGCTTTGGTTTTGAAAATATTTGAATTTTAAATTTTTGAAAATAGGGCCTATACCAGTGCTTCTCCATTATTTTATAGTACGCCCCCCCAAGGAAGACATAAATATTTTGCGCCCCCCCAAACTCTCTGCCGCCACTGTAAATAATATATTATAGTAATATTTGTCTATAAAATGTTTATTATAAGTACGCATCTGCCTAACATTGTGTCCTTTTTTTCTACTAAAGAAAAAAACAGTAATATAAATGAACTTAGTATAAAGTATAACTTTATTAACATTGTTTTGTTTGTAACAGAAAAGACTTAACGCTCATCAATTTACCTGAATTAAAAAAAAAGGTCACATCCAAACTGTAAAAACACACTCAAGGTACATTTTTGACCATATGATACTGAAAAATAAAATGTAATAAAATCAGTTTTTTTTATTATTATTATTTACTAACTCATGAGGACAATATGCCAAAAAAAAAAACTGAAGAAAGAAAAAAAAAGTGTCTTTGGACAAAAGGAAGATTATCTTTGGACAGAAGGACAGTTTTTATTTTCGCTGCTTACAGTATCACCTTATTTGCATTGGTGTGGGGTTATTTAGCACTGAGCATGCTAACAGTGCTCACTGGTTTACTGATATAACACGGACAAAGCGGGACGATTGTTGTCAATATTCGCCACGTTTTCGCCGAAAAACAATCAAGCGGCTTATCAATGAGATTGGGGTCTAATATCTTTAAGTGGCGTCTTAATTGATCTGGCTTCCGGCTGTCCGCTATAATCATTTTTCGACACAGTAAACAGTGGTTTTTCCTCTTCTCCCGCTGTATTAAAAGTCAAACCCAAAAGGCAAACGGCCCGAAAAAAGCTTATTCTTGGCGGCCGAGGGAAAACCGTAGGTGAGTGCGGTCGTCGTGACAATCCCAAACCGAAAATGGCACTTCTCGGGCGGACACGTGAGAACCAGAGAAGACAGTGGGTCGCTGCGTGAGTCCTGTCGGAAAACGGCTTTCGAAAACGACGCACAGCTCTTCTTCATATCTCTTTCCTGTGTGCTCTTGCTTAGTTCAAAAATACTGCGCACACTCTGAAAATGAGAGCGCCACTGCCACCCACTGAGTGGATGTGGAAGTACACTTTATTCTAGTACGGCAAAAAAAAACATGTTCCCAGAGCTCACATGCGCCACCCCTGGCATCGCTCTGCGCCCCCCTGGAGGGTCGCGCCCCACTATTTGAGAAGTACTGTCCTATACGGATCGGTCTGAGCCCATCAACTGATCGTAAAGTCAATGATAAAACCGTACATAGAGTGACGTGTTGCTGACCGCCGCTTTAGGTTTTACTGTTTGTTGTCAGGGGTTGAATTAAAAATCCAGCAAATTTCCCATCCGTCCAAGTGGCTTTAATGTTTTCCATGTAGCACTCCCGAGCACCAAACCCACCACCTTCATCAAACATAATGAGCCTTCGAGTGAATGAAAAAGCCATGAGAATACTGATTTGATTGCCCCGAGAATGACAACAGGTCCAGAAAGAAGCAATTTCCAGAAACAGTGCTCCGGCCCGAAATAAAAAGCGCTGCGCTTGACGGTTATGTCACTAAACGAAGATGCATGAGTGAGCCCGAGATGTTTGATGAAGGTGAACAATCAGCAATACACAAAAAGCATAAGTGCTCATATAATTGAGTCTCTTGGGAGGGGGAGGGGAAGAGGGTATTATTTCCCACAAGCATGAAAGATGACCGTAAACAAACATCTTTGATAGACGGCGGTAAAATGTTGACGAGGGACGAGGAGGTGCTATTATAATGGTGGGTGTGTGTGTGTGTGGAGGTCACGGCGTGATGAAGATAAATAGACGAGTGGCGGGTTACGCGGGGAAGCTGTAATTGACGCCTAACGCGAATGGTGACCCGGTGACCGACGGGCAGCTCCAGGTGACTTGGTCAACAGCCAAATTATTCGGAGAGGGAGTAACGGCTTTCTCTAACGAACA